>NW_019154087.1:23216619-23278233 GCF_002288905.1 Enhydra lutris kenyoni
GTGAAATAAGTCAAGCAGAGAGAGTCAATTATCATATGGTTTCACTTATTTGTGGAGCATAACAAATAGCATGGAGGACAAGGGGAGATGGAGAGGAGAAGGGAGTTGGTGGAAATTGGAAGGGGAGATGAACCATGAGAGTCTATGGACTCTGAAAAACAATCTGAAGGGTTTGAAGAGGTGGGAGGGTGGGGGGTTGGGGAACCAGGTCATGGGTATTAGAGAGGGCACGGACTGCATGGAGCTCTGGGTGTGGTACAAAAACAATGAATACTGTTATGCTGAAAATAAATAAAATAAAAAAAATTACAGAGAGATCATTTTCTTCATATCTACTTCGTCCCAATTTTAAATAAGGAAGTAAAATATCATTCAATCAAGGACTAGGAATCCCCATAGTACTAGAAAGAAAATAAATTTTGCTATTAGTTCTCCTAGTTTGGGAAATAAGTAGAAGAACTAATAATGTCATTTGCATTTTTTTTTACCTTTTTCTCACGTTTGTATTAAGATGAATATACAAAAAAGTAAATATCAGATGTACCAGGTGGAAGCAGTCCTAAATAAGACATCCTAACATTCTGAGAATGTTCTGTAATGTTTACAGGTCTTTTTTGCAATCATTTTTATTTTGTCATTGACAGGAACATATACTCCTTTGTTAATGCCTGGGCCCAGGTATCTTTATCAAGGTTCTGTTTTCAGTTTAATAAAATATATATATTTAATTCAACACATTGCAACCAGTTAATAGTCTTGGAACATAAAGTATGATATTTGCCCTATTTGCACAAAAGTCATTTGTTCTTTCTTCAGGTTTGTGCTCTTTATTGTTGGTAGGCAGTGAAAAGGTTACATGTGAGTTCATCACTAAGGAAAAGAAGAGACTTTGCATGGGGATGGGATGCTGGGTGGGGAGTGCATTGACATCTCAGGGAATAGGGACTAAATCCTCTTAGGGGTTGGAGACACCATGTGAGGGAGGGTTGGAAGAACAACTTAAGTGGGGAAATGAGTCATGCCCACCACAGCAAGAAGAAAAACCATTTAATTAGTTTTTAAATAAATCAACTCCTGTGGCATGAGTGATAAAGAGTGAACAGATTATATTTTTAGTTAAAATGTGTGACCAATGAGAAAATTTGCTGATGAACTTTAGAGACCAGTTATTTCTTTTCTGTGGTCATGATTTTTAAATAATCATTTCACTATGCATCCAAAATAGGTTCTGATCCGGGGATACCATATACACTGTGCCTTTGTCATTGTATCACAGAGTCTCTGGAAAATGTTCTCCCTTGTTCCCCACCCGCCTTTTTTCCTGCTAGCTACTCTGCTTTCTGCTTAAGACTTCCTCAGAGAAGCCTGCTCTGTTGACCCACACCTACCTCCCCAACCCAAATAGGTCTGGTTCTCCCTTTATATGTTCTCACAAGTCCCTGAACTTTTCTTTACATTCTTTCAGTTGTAAGTATTGATTTTGTGATGATTTATTAATATCTCTTTTTCCTAGTAGACTATAGGCTCTATCAGAATTAGAAACAGCTTTCATCATATTGACCACAAATATTCCCATTTATTGGCTCAATCCTTGACACATATGGCCCTAAAATTTTCTGTGTGTAAATAAATAACACACTTCTTATTCCACCACATTTAAAACCATCCAAACAGATATTTTACCGAAATTTATATATCCTTTATCTCTAACTAAAACAAAAGAAGAATTTTTTTTGATCCTGAGCTATGTTATATTCTGCTCCTCATGATTTTGCTTCCCATCCTAATTCATTTTGGAATTAAAAACCAAAGTTTTGTGACCCAGCAGGTAGTACTGTTTTTTGGAAATTGAGAACAGCTGTATGTTATAAGAATTCAGTTCAACGTTGCTGAAATGTATGTAGTGTTATATTTTCCTTCTAACCCCTTTGTAAGCCTCTGGAAGAATAACATACATCTATTTGTCACCTAAACAAAAATGGTCCAAAAATTTTATTTCACAACTAGTCGTATCCTGAGTTTAAGTTTAAAATTTCACTATTTCATACAACTTAATTTAAGAGAGAGACTGACTGTGTACCATGGATGGGACATAAAGTCAAATCAAGCTCCAATAAGAAGGTATCTTGACCACTAGGCAGAAAGTCCATGTTAAAACCAGAAAGACTTTTTTTTTTTTTTTTTAAAGATTTTATTTATTTATTTAACAGACAGAGATCACAAGTAGGCAGAAAGGCAGGCAGAGAGGGGGAGGGGAAAGCAGGCTCCCTGCTGAGCACAGAGCTTGATGCAGGGCTAGATCCCAGGACCCTGGGATCATGACCCGAGCCAAAGGCAGAGACTTAACCCACTGAGCCATCCAGATGCCCCAAACTGGTAAGGCTTAACTAAAAGTTAACCTGGATTTTGATCTACTAGGAAATATACTAACTATGGTGGAGAAATAAAATTCTTCATTTTGGGATTCAGGGATAGGGAGGAGGATGTGTGTACATCTTTAGTAGTCTTTTATATTGATGCTCTGGACTCATTTTTCCCTCTTAAAAAAAAAAAGCATAGAATTATTATATGACCTAGGATTGACTTTCTGTAAATGTACATTTTACTGATAAGTTATAAATAGTTTATGATGATTTTAAATTAAAACCAGAAGTTAAATTTGGAACATGGAAGAGATAAATAAGTTAACTCTCAAAAATGTTGTGTCTTAAACTGTCCTATCATATATCAAATAAAAAACTCTCTAGGAACTCTATCTGGCTGTGATCAGAGCTATTCTTAGCAGAGCCCCCATCTATTCTGGTAGTTGGAATCTATGGGCTTTTGCTTTGGAAATTTTATAGTCACTGAGGCTGTTTATATTGAAATGCCCACTCTGGTTCTCACATTAATAATTATTAATGATATGATAATTAAAAGTGGAAGTTTAAGTTTCAGGGCATTTGGAGATATTTCAATAGAACCAGTATAAAGCATTGGTAATTATACATTAGATCTATGTAATGTAATTACATACATTAGGGCTATGTAGATTTTAATGATCACAGAGGACATATAATTACCTCTAAAGGATTGGCAATATGCTTAAGTGTGGGCATAACTAAGGGTGTTAATGACTATTGGGTGAAAAAGGCGTTGACAAGGAGGATTTAAAAACCATACTCCATGAATTTAAAATATTGGTTCCCATGCACCTTTCAGAAGCATGGTGGCATAGAAGAAACAGCAAAATTGTCCTTCTGTAACCTCAGTTGCCACAGCTATAAAATGGGGGGGGGTTGGTTACTAACCAGTTGGTTACTGGTTAATGCAGTCTATTTTGTGGGGTGAGTATTAAAAGATGCAATGTAGTCAGTGACTGACATAAGATGTGTAGTAGGTGCTCAATAAATGATTCATATTATTTAGGAGGCTGTGATCAGAATGGTTCAATCTCCTTGCTTTATTACCTACTAGCTTTGTGAAAAGAGCATCAGTTTCTTAAGGTTTTTCTGTCATCTGTGAAATAGGAAAAATGACACCAAAATTGCAGGCCAGTTTGAGGAGTGAAATAAGTTCATGAACATAATATTCATGGAATATTATCTGGCAGGTGGTCGGCTGTAAACAATGGCAGATTTAATTACAATCATTAACATAATAATGAACAGTAACATCACTCAGTCTTGATATGCCTCAGTTTTTTAATCTCTAGAATTAAATTTCCCTAGAGCAAAAGTGCTGTTTGTATCAGGTGGCAAAACTGTAAAGAAAATCCCAGCCATTAGCTCTAACTGTGTAGTCAAAGGAGCAAAGACTTTGGAAACAAGAAATACTGCCCAGTGGGGATTTAGCTTTTGTGTTTTACAGGGTGGCTCATGAATGGGGATAATAAGTATTATTCTCTTCAAAGAAATATTATTTTGTTTTTATGTTTTTAAAGTGCTTTGAGGCAGACACCAGACTGTAAGTCCTGAAGATCTAGCAATATAATTTTTTAATTTTTAAAATTTTTATTATTTTTTTAAGATTTTATTTGACAGAGATCACAAGTAGGCAGATAGGCAGGCAGAGAGAGGCGGGGAAGCAGGCTCCCTGCTGAGCAGAAAGCCCCATGTGGGGCTCAATCCCATGACCTGAGCTGAAGGCAAAGACTTAACCCACTGAGCCACCCAGGAGCCCCCATACATATTTTTTAAACATTTTTGAAAAATTTTAAAAAAGATTTTATTTATTTATTTGACAGAGAGAGAGATTACAAGTAGGCAGAGAGGCAGGCAGAGAGAGAGAAGGAAGCAGGCTCCCTGTTGAACAGAGAGCCCGATGCGGGACTTGATCCCAGGACCCCGAGATCATGACCGGAACCCAAGACAGAGGCTTAATGCACTGAGCCACCCAGGTGCCCTACATATATATATTTTTTAAAAAGCTCTTACTATTTCAGTCATTTCTGTCTTTTCTGTCACATATTCATTATTTTCATGAAATTGCTTTAATCTTCATTTAATTCACATACACACTGGACTAGGCATGTATTATGCCTATTATAACCTCAGGAGTGGTCGGTGTTAATTAATTACCATCTTAATATTTAGTGACCGATTTTCAAATATATAAAACAAAACAGTAGAGAATGTGGGAAGCATCAACAAGTTAGCTAACTAGTACTAAATCCCTCCACGCATCCCCAGAAATACTTTCAAAATTACCTGCAAAGTTAACAGGAGTCCTCAAGGTAAACATTGCATTAAGAGAAACACTCTTCCATCCATGTTTTTATGTTTTTATAGTCATTTGTATCTATTTCATAGGCTAATTCATGCTATTATGCCTCTAAGGAGAAATCTTACACGTGGATACCCTTATTTCCATTGCTAGAGCTCCTCAAACATAACCAGACAGAAACGTAAGATAACCAATCAACAGGTAATATTCTTAATTATAGAGTTGTTACTCTGCATGGTCTAACATATATATATGAATATATGAATATGAATATATGAATATAAGGTATATTCACACCTTCCCATATGGAACACCAAAGGAAAAACAAAGCAAACTAAATAAAATATTGAGAGTGGATGGGATAAGTAGCAAAAAGAGTTGGAGGGATCATTTTACTTTTTTAGATATTCTGAGTGTCAGTTATTATCCTGAACTTTAGAGGGGCAACAAATGGAATTTTTCTTTTGGGCAGAAGAATTGGATTCCTTCGGAAACCTGAACCCTTTTCGGGATCAAGGTCAATGTTTGACACCCCATACATTTGGCAGTGCGGCAGGTTGGTTTTTTTTTTTTTTTTTTTTCTCAAAGATTTTATTCATTTATTTGACAGATAGAGATCACAAGCAGGCAGGGAGGCAGGCAGAGAGAGAGGAGGAAGCAGGCTCCCTGCTGAGCAGAGAGCCCGATGTGGGGCTCGATCCCAGGACCCTGGGATCATGACCTGAGCCGAAGGCAGAGGCTTTAACCCACTGAGCCACCCAGGCGCCCCAGGTTGGTGTTTTTAAACTGAGATTGTACACGGCAGAGAATTTCCAGTCTGTTCTAATGTTACCAGGACTGTTAATATGGGGATGAAAGGCATCTGAAGGGACTATGAGAGGCTTTGTTTTCATTTCCCTATTTTAGGTAGGGGCAAAAAAAATGTCAGCTATCAGCAACTTCATACAGTCCTCCTAGTAGTTTGTGAACCAGTGGTGTTAGGTTTTGTTTCATTCCTAGGAGGCTCTCTGAATGAAAATATGACATGCTGAAAGGAAAGATACGAAGGTCATTTTCTCAGTCCATTGACAGAACATTTAATCATTGTATTTTCTGGTCTATCATTTTAACTGTGAGGATCTTAAGCACAGAAAATGATTTATCTTTCAGGTCTCAGCTCAGTTCCAATTTAACTTTTACAGAGAAGGGTTCTCAGACTCTCTACCTCTATCTGTATTTTCTCTCCAAGTAATGGTTATCATAATTTGTTCATTTATGAAATATAATTTATTAATGCAGTTGTATTAACTTTTACAAACTTCTTTCTTTCCCTGGACTAAGAAGAATCCATAAATTTATAGGCTCCTCAGTCCTAGATTGGCTCTTAGATATTTGTCATGCAAAATCTGAGAAGAAGTGGTGAAATTTGCTAGCTGTTAAAACAATCTCGAAGGTAGGGGAGAACTAATGGAATGGGGATAGGGTGAAAACAAAAAAGGAATAGAAGCACAGAGCATTTGTTGTAAGGTACGTAGTGATATTTAACTATATATATATATATATATATATATATGTATATATATATATATATATATATACACACACACACATATTATTTAAATATATTATTTATTAAAGAATATGTATATTTATATATTATTTCTATTTATTTAAAAAATGACCAATGCTTTGAACATGCTTTATGTCTAGAGGGAAAAAAAATCAGTAAAATATTAGACTTCAAAAAGTAGAGTTAATATGGTAGCTCACATTTCAAATCATAAAATATCCATATAAACTAGATACCATTAAATTGAAAACTGTTTCAAAACTTTGCAAAATGTGCTCTTTATTACAAGGTGTTTTGCTATATCTGGCTATAAGTAATAACAGCCCATCAGAGAACTATGTATTATTGACAAGTCTTTGGCAAGAAACTTTCATTCTTTTCAGATAGTAATTTGGTGGCAAAGTGCAACCATTCTAGGTATAAATTGCATAAAAATAAAAATGTGTGCAGAAATTTACCTACCTAATCCTAAATTGTCCACAGGGGAAACTGAGTTAATGAGCATGGGGGAAAGTATTTTGAAGAGATGGGTATTTAAATATATAGAGATATTTGAGTGTGAAATGATTACATTTGAAAGGTATAAAGTTTGAGTGGCTCAGGTTCACACGTATAATAATACTTAAAGAATTTTCATTTGTATAAAAGTTGGATTGGGTCCAACTGCTTGATATATATCTTTATTGTAAAGGAAATTTTCTTAAAGTCAGATTGCTTCCCTAACTCTGCCTTTTAAAGAATAAAAAATGTTAACGTTTATGTATGAGCGCTGACTTGGACTCAGCAGAAATAGAAAAGCAGAAGGAAATAACTATCATGCTAAACATAGTGCCACCGCTGGGACATTCACCAGCTCATCATCTTCTAGGCTGTTTTATTTGCAAGGATTTGTCCTACAGCTGACTGTTTTGGACACCCTAAAAAAGAGGGGACAATCATGATGCAACGAGATGTAGGCTTTCCAGTGATAGTTTAACACTTTATATTCCCTTTAAATTCTTACATCTTTCATCAAAGAAAGGATTTAGGACAATTCAAAAGAAGGTTTTTATTATAATAGCTATGAGAGATAAAAGCACTCATTGACTTTAGAGATGAAATTAAGCTGTTCGGAAATAAGGATTTTTTCCCAAGTCAAATGTAAAGGCAGGGTGAGGGTTGATAGTTAATCTTTTGAACAATTTATTAGTCTATACTTAGTCTTAACTTCCTGATTTCATAAGGCAACTGATTTGTAAGGGAAGTTTTCTCTTTCAGACTTCAGAATTTCTTCGAAATCCTTCTCTGAAGCTTTACCAGAGCAGAAATAATTTGAGATGACTCAGTATTAATTTATTATACCAAGCAGACAGGCTTTTGCCTAGCAAACCTAAGTCCAGTCACCCAATGTTGTTCAGATGTCATTTTGAAAGGGGAAGCAGGTTGGATGAATGACTCAAGGTAGAGGTCCCTCTCAATATAAGAATTTAGGAAGTGAGCTGCTTTCTCATTCATAGTACTAGTGAAAGGGAAATCCAAGGATTTGGTTTAAATAGATTAATGGGCTGCTAAATTTTAACACTGTTGATAGTTTGTTTTGGTACATCAAGAAGTGCTATAGTATTCATGCACAGTAAATTATGAGAGATTAATGATCATCCAATTTAGGATGAGCTAATGGTGTGTTTGTGTCAGAGAACTGAATTTATGCAGTCATTTCCCCAGCACTAAGTAAGAATGCCAGTCTTGGGAAACTATGAAATGGCTGCACAAGAACCCAGGGGGTGAACGTGATGGTCATCAAGGCCATGAAGACGCGGACTACCTTTCATGTTTTAATTGGCACCAGTGCATTTGAGACCTAAGAGCCGAAGCTGTTCTCCAGCATCTGCCAGACAAGCCCATGTGTTTTATTTTGTTTGTTTGTTTTTTTTAGAACATAAAAAATTGTAAAGCATGAAGGCTTGCTCAACAGCTGGCCTACAGTCTTTGCTGGGTTAAGCCCATTCCTAATTCTATATTTGTTAGTATGGATTTGCAGGAGCCAAATTCTCATGTTTTGTGAATTCAGATCTAGAAGAAATTATAGGATAAAAATTAGGCCATTCTTTAAAAATAAAATCTATTAAGGTCATTATTTAATCCCAAGCCATCATACAATATTTGGCGTTTCCTTCCAAGTAAATAGTATTCAGGACATTTGCCATGGCCCTGACTCTGCAAGACGAAGTCCTTTCCGTCTTACAGGATAGATAATGTAAGGGCCTCTTATTATTGTGTTTTGGATGTGCAGCACAAATCCACTTACTGATTCATCTTTTCTGCTCTTCTAAGGGCCTCATTCTGTGCAGCAATGGAATCAGACAGGATCCTTTGTTTAATCATTTATTTATTCAATAATATTTGTTATCAGCTCTGCACTAGATATTACTAAAGGCCAGTGCTTTCTAATATGGAAGTCACTAACCACATGTACCTATTTGAGTCCTTGAAATATGGCAACCTTGAATTGAGATGTGCTCCAAGTACAAAGTATTCACTGGATTTTACAGATATAGCACAAAAAAAGAAGGTAGATTATATTAATATTTTTTATATTGGTTATCATTTAACATGTAATCACTATAAACCTTGCTGAGAAACTATGTGAGCAGCAAATATCATTTTATTTAGCAATATCTACAAAGCATGGAGATGGAGGCTCTGAATGTCTATTAGAGCTAGCCTGTCATTGGCACAGGGTGACAACCAGGGTTCTCTCATGGCCAGAGCCACTTTGTCTAGATGCAGGGATCATAAGAGAAAAGATGCTGACCTGAGTATGCCCGACTGTAGTGGGTTAAGTGGTGCCCCTCACCCCCTCAAAGATATGTACACTTCCAAATCCCTGGAAATTATGAAGGTGGCCTTATTTGGAATAGGGGCTTTGCAGGTGTTTAAGTTATGGATCTCAGTGTGAGATCACCCTGCATTATCTGAATGGGCTCTAAATCCAATGACACATAACCTTATAAGAGACATAAGAGGAAAGGACAGGACCACAGAGGACAAGGCCATGTGAAGAAGGAGGCAGAGATTGGAATTATGTAGTCATAAGCCAAGGACTAAGTGGATCTACCAGAAGCTGGTAGAGGCAAGGAAGGGTTCTCCCCTGGAGCCTGCAGAGATAGAATGGCCCTGATACTTCGACTCTAGACTTCTGATCTCCAGAACTGTGAAAAAATACATTTCTGTTGTTTTAATCTATCATGTTTGTAGTAAATAGTAATGGCAGACCTTAGAAACTAATACATCCACTCTCTTTTTTTCCTGTAACACATGGATTAGATAAATTTGGTTCTTGAGAAGAACCAAAAGAATTACTCCAATCTAAGGTCCTTTATATGGAAACAAAGACACTCCTTTCCTGTAAAATGATGGGCTCTTTGTTTTTTTTTTTAAATTTAAATTTGATTAATTAATATATAGTATATTTTTAAGCATATAGTGTATTATTAGTTTCAGAGGTAGAATTCAGTGATTCATCAGTTGCATATAACACCCAGTGCTCATTATATCATGTGCCCTCCTTAATGTCCATCATCCCATTACTCCATCCCCCCTACAACCTTCCCTTCAGTAACCCTCAGTTTATTTCCTATGATTAAGCATCTCTTATGTTTTGTATTCCTCTCTGGTTTATGATGGGCTTTTTGTACCTTTCTAATTCCCAAATACATAAGTTCAGCTTAATTTTTTTACTCACATTATTTCACCCATGTTCTCATCCTTTTAGTCTGTGACAAACGCCATCCAACCTCTTCTTATAACCTGATCCAAGATTGAAATAACTCCTCCATTAATTGCTCACCATGTTATTACTGTTTATTTCATTTATCAACTAATATTTTGCAAATCACATCTGTAGGACAATACATTGCAATATATTTCTTGGGATACATTGTGAACAAAACAGACAAAAATCTCTGGCCTCTTGGATTTTAATTTCTAGTAGGGGCAGAGAGACAATAAATGATAGCAACAAATAACATTGCATATTATAGACTAATGAATGTTGTAGAGCATAGAGAAGTAAAGCAAGGTAAGTGGAATTAGGGGTACTGGACGTGTGGGAGGCTAGCTTGCAGAACGAGATAAAGTAGTCAACGTGGGCCTCATTGAGTAGATGGCATTTGCACAAAGACTTGAAGGGTTAGCCAAGCAGAATATTTATGGGAAAAACATTACAGGCAGAGAGAACAACTACAGCAAAGACCTCAGGGTGGGAGCATTCCTGGTATGTATACAACATGGTCCAGTGTGGTGGGAGTAAAGTGAGCAGAGGACAGAGTTGTAGGAGAAGAGGTGATAGGGGTGGGGAACAGCATGTAGGTCCCATTAGGCTATTGTAAGGATTTGGCATATCTCTTGAGTAAAATGCAGAGTGCTTAGAGTTTGAGTAGAAAAAAGTCATATTAAGTCTTAAATTAGAAAAATTATTTTGGCTGCAGTGCTGAGAATGGGCCATGGAGGTAGCTGGGGTGGGAACAGGGATAGAGGCAGAGATATCTATTAAGAGGTTGCTGCAACTGAGAAATAATGTTGACTCAGACCTTGGGGAGCAGTGGACATGATCTGAAGGAGTGGGATTATGGATACAATTTGAAGGTATAGTCAATAGGGTATGAAAGAGTAAGAGGAATCAAGATTGATTCCATGACTTTGGCCTGAACCTCAGGAAGGATAGAGAGAGATGCTTTCAGTGAAAGAAGAAAGGCTGTAGAGACAGCAATTTTTTTTGGGAGTGGGCAGGAAGGGTATTATTCATTTTCAAGTAGAGTTTCTCATTATTATGTAATTAGCCTGAGCTAGTGATTCTATTAATAAGCAAATTAGAAGTGATGCAGGCATAGTTCAGACTGAGGGGTGTTCTTGGCTTACCCCATTATGGTAATGGCAGAGATCCAAGCTTTGCATTTACTTCTTATTAGTCTGACTATATAAGATCCTGAGGACCTGCATATGGTCTCCTGAAGTTACTGATTTTATATTTAGCATTTCTTCTAGCTGACCTTCATTCCTTCCTTCCTCCAACATGATAGATTCTCTTTTTAATTACTAATAGCTACCTTTCACATTTTTCTAAATGCAATTCAATTTTCTTTCAAGGAATTGTCTCCCTTATTATTTCCCACATTTTTGGTTATCATCTTAGTGCTTCTTTAGCCTCCTATTCATTCCGTGGGCCTACAATAAGCTTCTAATAAATTTCCTTTTTTTTTTTTTAAGACAGTCAAAGTTGTTTTTTATGATTATGATGAAGAACCCTGGTAGATAGAGATACGTGAGAGAAAATATGACTTTAAACATTAGAATTCTACATTACAAAGGTTGTTGTAATGACTAATTCAGAAAGGTAATTGATATATTTTTTATGGTTTCATGTACAGTGAACCTCATGAGCTTTTATCCTATGACACTGTCAACAAATATTATCCAAGAATTCAATGGGATGGCTGCTGGTGAGCTCCCTAAACTGAGATTTCTTTGCCCAGACTATTTAAGCTCAACTGGGTTTATGTGCTTAGTTGTCTCTATAAAGACAGGACTGAGGGGGATTTTGCATGGAGTAACAATTCAATCACCATTGGCATATATTCACTCATTTCATACCCTTCAGCTTTGTTGCTGAACTGGTAATTTATTCTTCTTTTTGTCTTAGGTTTATTTTTATGGCTTTCTTCAGCCCTGTCTCAAATTGTTTAATATAATGAATACATTGATAAAACCAACCCCCAAGAAGAAAATGATTCCATTTCTGTCTCTTCTTTTAGATCCGGAGGCTATTCATTCTTAAATCCTGAGCTTTATATTGAGTCAAGTTTGACAAGTTTTTATCTTGTCAGTCCAATGGACCTTTTGATTTAAAAAAATATATTTAGGCCATTTAACAAAGAAATTGTGAATTAAGAATAAAGGGATAGTGAAAAACAGCTATGGTAGAAATTTTAATAAGGCTTTAAACAGTATTTGCATTATAAAAATGCAATCCTTTTGAAAACTTTGATGAATAATTTCTTTTTTTGGAGAATATTGACATCTTTCCTCCATAATTATAAAAAGTTTTTATGTTTAGACTTATCAACACCAGTGACAATGGTTATTTCTGTGGATTTTTTTCATTTATACATTATATATATTTTTCCAATTATCTTTGTACACAGAGTGGTTCTAGCATTTTTTTCACTTATAAATTACCTTATATGAATTATATCAAGTAAATTTTGGTGCGTAAACATCATAAAAGTTGAGGGAATACTTATCCCTTTAGCAAAACAATATGGTCCAGGTTCTTGTGAATCCTTTTTGCAAGATGAAATATTTAACATTAAGGGATTAACTCATAAGAATTCTGTATTTCCTCATTGTTAACCACTATTCTAAGCAGTTCAGATATATTAACTCATTTAATCATTTAATCTTTATGGCAATCATATGGAGTAAGCACTATCAGTATCCCATTTTATAAAAAAAGAAACTGAGGAACATGGAGGATCAGTAACTTCCAATCCAGTGTTGGTTTTCTCTGTCAGTATACTAGTATATCTTTGGTATGCCACCAGGGTCCATCGGACCCAGTATTAGTTCTTGAGTTTCTTTTTTGATCACTGTATTTGTAAAGATTGATATTTCATGAATATTATGCTTTTTTAGAATTTCCAAAGAACAAAGAGAAGAGCTAGCAAAAAGAAGTCTGGATATACAGAAGAGAGAGGAGTAAAAGATCAGACTCAAGTGGGAAGGGAGAGACATACAGGTTCAAATGGAAGAAGTATTTTGGACTAATGCATTATTTTACTTATTCAACAAATATTTGTTGATGTTCTACTATTACTGGGCCCTTGCCAGACTCAGAATAAAGCAGCAATTATTATAGACATGAGTCCCAATCTTCATGCAGCTTAGAGTATAGCAGGAAATATGGACATGAAACCAGTAATTACAAGTATGATAAATGCTCTGAAAGGAGAACCATATTTTTGGGTCTCCTTGCCTAAATACTTTCCCTCTAGTTTTCTTTAAGCACTCATGAACCCTAGGGCTCTCTCCTGGGTGCTCTCATTTTTTTCACTTAAAGCCTCTCTGAGGAGCCGCACCTAAATCCAAAGGTCATTTAGCCAGTTTTACACAGTTGTTTTCCAAATATGCATCTCTTGGTCTATCTCTTTCCTGAGACTTGGACTGATATATTCAGTTGTATGTTCTGACTTTATCCACTGAAGTCTAGTGGCATTTCAAACTCAACAGGACTGAAAACGAACTCATTTTTTCCCTCAAAAGCTGTTTCTCCTAATGTATTCCCAATGGTAACAAGCGATGATATGATCTAACCATTTCCCAAGTGAAAAACTTAGGGGTTTCTAGAAACACCTCCATCTCCTTCAGCTTCCACCTCTGATCACCACAGAGTTCTATCAGTTGATTGTTTCTTCTTCCCATTGTCTTATTTCAGGCTATCATAGCTTTTAGCCTGTATTTCTGCAGTTACCTTTTGTGCTACGTTATACAAGTAAGTGGTAGGGTTCCTGATTTGGTTGTATGTTCTGGTTTTATTGGTTTTGATCAGAAAGTATCAATTTTACTATTCTTGCTTTTTGAAATTTATTAAAGTTTTCTTTGTACTGTCATATATAGTTAATTTTTGACAATGTGCTACTAGCATTGGAAAAAGTGCATTCTTGGGGTGCTTGGGTGGCTCAGTGGGTTAAAGCCTCTGCCTTTGGCTTGGATCATGATCCCATGGTCCTGGGATCGAGCCCCACATCAGGCTCTCTGCTCAGCAGGGAGCCTGTTTCCTCCTCTCTATCTCTGCCTACCTCTCTGCCTACTTGTGATCTCTGTCTGTCAAATAAATAAATAAAATCTTTAAAAAAAGTTCATTCTTTAGTTTTAAGATATAAAGTTGGAAATCTATGTTGCCTTAATAATTATTTTTTTGAGGTCATTCCTATCTATATATTTTTTTCTGCTTGATTATCTATGGACAGAGAGAGGTAAAATAAAATTTTGACCATTAAGGTTTAGTCTATTCTCCTTGTATTGTTTTGCTTACAAGTGTCAATGCTTATTCAAAGTTCCCTGTGATTCAAATTATTTCTGTGGTTTCTTTCTTTTTCTTCTCTCCAGGCAACAAGAATTGGACTCTGCAAGATTGCTTGCCATGCAGAGTCCATCTCATTGACCCTGCTTCACCAACAGATCATTCCAGGGAGAGTAAAGAGTTTGCATGACATCTCCTTAATCCTGGTTTCTCTGGGTCCAGGTAAAGTCCTTGAACACATTTTCTATTGTTGCAAATAAGGTCTTGTTAGGGTGGCCTTCAAGGAGGATCACCTGTTCCAGAGAATCACTCTGTGGCCTTGTCTGAGGTGCAGCTGCAGACATCTGTCTCCCTTGGAGTGTCCCTCACCATGATAAAGACATAGTCCCTTACTGTGATGTTCGCTGCATCTGGGAACCTTCCTCATCTGTTGTGGTTCAAAGTATATACAGTTATGTTGATATGGTATTTGTGTTCCTGTTTCTCATTCTATTTGTGGTTTAGGAGTAATTTTCAAAAGGAGAAAGGAATAGCATTTTTTAAAATTCCACTATATAAAACCCTAACATACCATTATTGTCAAGCTGGCTTCTCTATCTGCAGACTTGTTCTCCAGTTCATGTTCAACACTACTTTCAAAGTAGATGTTCTCAATGAAAGACTGATCAGGGCATGTGCTTGCTTAAGGCCCTTCAATGACTTCCTACCACCTTCAAGTTACAGTTGAAACTCCTTTGCATGACCCAGGATGTTCTGTATTGTCTGATGCATGAAAATCTTTAGCTTGATTTCCTTCCTCTCTCCTTCTCAACATACACACCATACTGAACTGTTTGTAGTTTCCCAATTGTCCCATGTTCTTTCTGCTGCCTTGCTTTTGTATATTCTGTTTCCTTGACCAGGAATAGATGCTTATATCTGAACCCAGCTGAAGTATTGCATTCCCTGGTTTCTTCCTCATTCTAAGGTTTCTTCCTCATTCACAGGCCTTGAGTGTGTGCTCTGATAGCATCCATGTCCAAATGCCATGTTACTCCTTTATTTATTGAATTTTTATTATGTACTAGATCCTGTTAAAATCTTGGGAGTACAGTAGGGAATGAAATAGAAGTCCTACCCTCAAGGATATATAAGATTATAATAGATTGTAAATGTTCACTTATCATTTCCTTCATTATCATGAGAACTTGGGTGGATTGCATTTTTAATCTTGTGCCCAAAGTGCATTGGAATATAGCAGATTTGCAACAGATGCTCACTGAATGAACAAACACCGAAGTGTTTGCAATAGTCCAGGTGAGGGCATTTGGGTTCCTGATCCAAAGCAAGGAAAAAGTTGCCAAATGTGTAACATTTTTGAGGTGTAAGTGTTGAGCCTTTTTTTTTTTTTCTTTTAAGGTTTTATTTTTAAGTAACCTCTCCACCCAATGTGGGTCTTAAACTCACAACCCTGGGATGAAGAGTTTTGTGCTCTGTTGACTGAGCCAGCCAGGCACCCCGTAAGTGCTGAGTTTTGGTGATGGAAGGGTTTTAGCACAGTTCAGCTTTTAGATTGCACTACTAATTGAGGCAATAAGGGGGCGGGTGAGCAGGGGAGAGTTAAGTTTCTGTAGCCCA
The DNA here is from genome assembly GCF_002288905.1 of Enhydra lutris kenyoni. NCBI lineage: Eukaryota > Metazoa > Chordata > Mammalia > Carnivora > Mustelidae > Enhydra > Enhydra lutris. The sequence continues at coordinate 23,232,549 of NW_019154087.1, forward strand.
TTTTGAAACTTCAGCTGAAGCACTGTGATAGGGCACATGCTGGATTCCAAAAAGAGTGCTAGACCATCTGTTAAAACTTCAAAGATATGAAAAAATCCAGAGAGTGAAAACAGATAGGGTTTTTATGAGAAAACTTTGGGAAAAAGCTGTGTTTTGAGTCTCCCTTCTTCTTTCTACCTGAAGTGGTGGTGGTGGTTGGGGTGGGGGTGCTGCTTCTAAACTCAGTGTACAATGGCTATGACTTCACTGAGGGCCATGTAGAGAACTTTCTATGTGAGCCCTGAAGCAGGAGGACACAGGGACTTGGTGACTGGCCTGAACTTGAGAAAGCTGGGGCAGCTCATTGTGGCCAAGCAGATAGCTGCATCTGGGAAGCTGCATTCTTCTCTAATGGAGGGCTCAAGGTGTTCCAGGGACCATGACATTTGGAACTTCTGGTGGGAATGGCAACCTTGGGTGTTTTAGAAAGAATCTGGACTTAGAAAGCAGCCCTTTGGCCCCTTCATGAGAAGGGCAACCTCACGAAGGAGAAGCATTGCCCATTTCTGTAGCAGTTACAATATGCGAAGCCCAACAGGGGAATCTTTGAGGAATGTACAACTGTCCCTGTGAGAGAAAGATCGAGGTGTAAGCACCTGCCAGGCCCAGAGAGTGAGAAGGCACCTTCTGTAGTGACAAGTACTATCAAATTTCCAATCCCTCCTACCACTCTCTTCTCCAGGGACATAGTTAGAAGGGAAAGACAAGAACTCCAGGCTCAGTTCTTCTGGGGCAAATGACCAACTCACAGAAGACCCAGACAGTGGAAGAGGAAGTGACCTAAAATTCAGTCAACTTTGGATTTGTGAATTGATATTGGTCTGAGAATCCTAATTTCTGAATCTCAATCACATGATCTGAAAAGTCTTGAGGACTTGAAGCTTCTGTCAGAGGTAAGGTTAGGATCATCACCACAGGCAGAAGAGGTTTAAAGCCACAGAAGGATATCAACATAAGACTGCCCTATGATTACACCCTAGGGGTGTTGCTTGTTAAATGTACCAACTACATGTATATTTAAGAGCATCAACTTACAAATGGTAATTGAAATAATAGCCTGAGATTGGCGGCAATGGATTGTTGAGTAATGTGACTAGAAGGTTTTGTTCAGAACCCTGGAGTGTCGCCAATATGAATAGGATGAGCAGAGGGAGAAGAATGTAGAGAGTGACAGGACATTCATTGCTAGGGGTTGGGGAAGGCAAAAAGAAATGATATCATGGAAATAGAAGCTTATTCAGTTATTAATACAAATTAAGTAAAAATTTATAGAGAGAAAATGAAAGCCAAAGACAATTATAAAATCTAAAAAAAGTATATGATATTTTTGTTCTAGTTAACTGTTTAACACCTCCATGTAGTATTTCCCTTAGGCTTTTGACTGCATGATTATTTGCCTCCTCCCTTTAGAAAGACAGAAAAATAAATCTGTTTTGGGGATGGCTGGTAAAAGCTCAGCTTTTATTACCAGTAACTTAGTATTAAGAATTTTACTATCAGGAATTTTTATTATTATGAATTTCTTTTGGCTTTATCATTCATTATGATTAATAGCAAATAAATTTTTAGGATTATTATCAAATTTTAGAAGAGTTCTCGAAAGTTTCACACGTGAATGCTAAGATTTCAGGACTTTTAAAGTATTCCCATGTAGTTACTGCAGTAATTTTAAAACATGTTTACAAGTTCTTTGACTCATATCCCATTGAGAGGTAGAGTAGACTATGTTACTTACTCTTAAATCAGGGTGGGCCTGTGTCTGCTTCAATCAATAGAGTATAGTGGAAATGAAGTTCTGTCACTTCTGAGGCTCAGTCAGGATCATGCTTTTTGCTACTTGGTTACAGGAATACCTGCAGTTGGAGTCCCATGCCTGGATGTTTTGTTGGAGGGTATGAGAAAGGGAAACCCTCTTACACTGTTGGTGGGAATGCAAGTTGGTGCAGCCACTTTGGAAAACAGTGTGGAGATTCCTTAAGGTATTAAAAATAGAGCTTCCCTATGACCCTGCAATTGCCCTACTGGGTATTTACCCCAGAGATATAGATGTAGTGAAAAGAAGGGCCATCTGTACCCCAGTGTTCATAGCAGCAATGGCCATGGTCGCCGAACTGTGGAAAGAACCAAGATGCCCTTCAATGGACGAATGGATAAGGAAGATGTGGTCCATATACACTATGGAGTATTATGCCTCCATCAGAAAGGATGAATACCCAACTTTTGTATCAACATGGATGGGAGTGGAAGAGATTATGCTGAGTGAAATAAGTCAAGCAGAGAGAGTCAATTATCATATGGTTTCGCTTATTTGTGGAGCATAAGGAATAACATGGAGGACATATGGAGATGGAGAGGAGAAGGGAGTTGGGGGAAATTGGAGGGGGAGATGAACCGTGAGAGACTGTGGACTCTGAAAAACAATCTGAGGGTTTTGGAGGGGTGAGGGGTGGGAGGTTGGGTGAGCCTGGTGGTGGTTATTATGAAGGGCATGTATTGCATGGAGCACTGGGTGTGGTGCGTGAACAATGAATTCTGGAACACTGAAAATAAATTAAAAATAAATAAAAATTAAAAAAATAATTAAAAAAGAAAAAAGAAGGTAGAATGTTAGAAGCATGACTACATAGAAGTGCCTGGGTGGCTCAGTATGTTGAGCTGACTCTTGATTTCAGCTCTAGTCATGGTTTCATGGATTGTGGGATTGAGCCCCAAGTTGGGCTCTGTGCTCAGTGGGGAGAATCTCCTTGAGATTCTCCTCTCCCTCTTTCTCCGCACCCTCTCCCCTCAGCTCTCTTACTCTCTCTCTCTCTCAAGTAAATAAACAAATCTTTAAAAAAGAAGTATCACTACACAGAAGGCACCATGCTCTGAGGAAGCTCAAGACACATGATGAAGCCAGGTGGAGACTGATGGACAATCCAGATGAGCCCACTCTTCAAACCATCCATTTCAGGTGCTAGACATGTGGATAAAGAAGCCTCCAGATAATTTGGAGGCCCAGCCATTTGAATCTTTCCAGCAAGGCCCCAGGCATGGTATTGTAGAGATAAGCCATCCTTGCTGTGGAAGTCCAAATTCCCCACCCACATTAAAAAAAAAGTATTTTACATGAGAATGTTTTAAGATGGTTTGTTACATGGCAATAAATAACATGAAAACATACTGGACTTAGATTCCTTTAGACTTTATTAACCAGTTGGTTGTCAATGTTTTCCTCATGTTAGTGGCATGTTATTGAATGTTATTTTCTTTGAAATTTTTCTTGTCAAATCAGCAATAAATTAATAAAAATGAGTATAGATGTGATGGAACAAGCTCATTTCTGGCTGAGGGAAGAGCATGAACAAGGATGTGGTCCGGTAAAGATAAGGGGATGAGTTTGAACAGAATGTAGTGAACAGGTAGGATGGCGGTGGGTGATAAGATTAGAGCAGTGCACTGAAACCTGGAAAAGAGGAGGGAAAAGATGTCAGATGCTGCAATGTGCCCAAGAATAGACTCTCAGATTCCAAGGAGAGGCTGAGGACAGACTAAGTTAAGGAATCAGGGGCTTGTTGATGGATCATTGAACAAGCAAAAGACAATACAGTATTTTATAAAGATTGTTGGTGTAAGAGTTAGATAATTCTTATCTGAATCCTACCTCTGCCACTTACTAGTGTATGAGATCTTGTTAATAATTACTTAATTATATATTACGTTGATGTCAACCATACAAATATACCCTCTAAATCTAAACTAAATGTGTTTACAACTGAATTTCTCTGTAGCTAGATCCCCTAGTGGTCTGTGTTCACTCAAATGCCACTTAACATGAGGAGAGTGTGCTGAAGGGAGAGTCCGGGTGGATAGAGACAGCAGCTGTCTTTGTTAATCAAAGTTAAATATTTCACCTTTCCAAATAAAAAAAATGGGGGACTCTCCGAGCATGCTGATTCTGTGTAAGCAAACAGCCTTGAAGCTTAAACTTTTTAAATTTCATGATAGATCTCTCTTTGCTAACGGAGATATGTGTTTTTAGAATTAGATGGTGTCAAAATGATAAAGGGGGTCCAGAAGCAGTGGTTTTAATAATTAAGAGTTTATTGTTGAAATATAAGATTGGTTCCCATGAAGATTTGATATGGTATATGAGGATGGAAATCATAATAGTAAGGGCTCAAAAGTGAAGTGTTTAACTGGATGAAATCCTGGAAACATCCTTCTGGACCTGTGGTTTAATCTTTTTTTATTTTTGAAGTTTCCTGATTTAATGCCCGGATATGAAACTCTTTATATGGCCCCCCAAATATCAATAAATTAATGAAACTTCTAGACCTAAAATTGTAAATAATTTTTCAATGGGTTAGGAAGGTCTACATGCTTGTTTAAATTTTGAATAAAGGAGAATGAACCAGTTGGGCACATCTGGTGGCAGCTAATAGGAAACAGCCTCCTCAGAAGGAAAGTGCTTTGTCTCTTTCAGCAGCTGGATGCTGCCAGAATGCTCAGTGCTGCAACTGCTGGATCCTCTGATGGGAGGGGATCTGTTTTTGTCTGAACAGCAAAAGATGGCCCAGGGCCCTAGGGGACCTTCAGAACGCCCAAACTACTCTCTACTTTAGATTAGGAAGAGGAAGGAAAGATAGAGGGCCTTAGATAGATAATGAAGTAGAGACAAAGAAAGAAAGTTTAGAATGGAAAAGACTTGGACTTGTTTTTGAGCCAAGGGGAAGGAAAAGGGGTAAACTAGCAATGGGTGAAACAGGACAGGGAGGAGATAACTAGTGAAGCAGGGAGGTGGATGAAGACAGAATAAATGACAGGTCAGAAAGTTGAAATTGAAGATGATTGTCATTTTTATCTCTACTGATTTTCTATCTACTTGTTTCACCAGTCTTTTAGATGAATTGAGTCATTTATAATAATGGAAAAGGTCCTCCTTATCCCTGTTAATATTCCTTGTTGTAGAGTTAATTTTATCTTCTATTAATGTAGCCACTCCAGTTTTCTTATGAGCAGTGTTTATATTGTATATCATTTTCTGTTCTTTTACATTCAGACTGGCTGTATCTCTATATTTAAAGTGGGTTTCTTGGAGATAGCATATAGCCGAGCCCTTGGTTTTTGTCCAGTCCTTGCTTTTTAATTGGGGGTTTAGATTATTTACATTTAATGCACTTGTTGATATAACTTGGCTTAGCTCACCCATCTTGCTATTCAGTTTTTATTTGTCCCATCTCCATCTGTTTTTTATTACTTTACCCCGCTTTCCTTTCTGATTTTCTGATTATTCCATTTTTAAGTATTTGATTTGTTTATTTAGTTTATTTCTATATTAAATATATCTCCAGTTTTTAGCAATTGCTCTTGAGCTTAAAATATACAACTTTAACTTATCACAGTTTACCTTCAAAAACATTAAATCAGTTTACATATGGTGTAGGCAGCTTATAATTATGTATTTTATTTCCTTTCTCTTTGTGCTATTGTTTTAATCATTTATTTATGTTCTAATCATTTACAAATGTTATGAACAACACAATGCACTATTGCTATTTTTTTCATTAAATAGTTAACTATTAAAGAAATTTTTAAAAATGTCTTTATGTTTATCCACATATTTATCATTTTCGGTATCCTTCATTCATTTGCATAGTTTGCAGATATATTTGCATCCAGGTTTTCTTCTAGTGTCATTTGCTTTCTGCCTGAAGAACTTCCATTAGCAACTACTTGCAGTGTAGGTTTGCTAGCAATAAATTCTCTCTATTTGCTGAGTATAGATTTCCAGGCTGATCTTTCTCCCTCAGCACTTTAAAGATGCCATTCTGTTGTCTCCCAGCTTGTGTAGTTTACAACAACAAGACTGTAATAATTTCATTTTTGTTTTTCTATATGTAATGTGTCCCTTTCTCTCCTATTGCTTTTAAGATTGTCTCCTTATTACTGGTTTTTGACAATTTGTTTGCTCTGGTACACTTTTCTTTGTGTTTATCCTGTTTAGAAGTCATTGAGTCCTAGAAATCTCCATTTATAGTTTTCATTAACTTAGAAAAAATCTTTTAGCCATTACTCCTTCAGTTATTTTTTCTGTCCCTCACCTGCTTTTCTGCATAATTGCGTCTCCAATTATACATAGGTTAGAATACTTGATATTGTCCCTTAGGTAACTATGACTCCTTTCATTTTATTTTTCAGTCTTTTTTCCTCTCTGGATTTCATTTGTATAATTTCTATTGTTGTGTCTTCAGTGTCAATCATCTTTTGTTCAGCTGTGTCTAATTTGCTTTTAATACTATCCAATGGAATTTTTATTCTAGATGCTGTAGTTCTTTTATTTAGAAGTTCTAATCAGATGTTTTTATGTGTTCCATTTGTTTATTGTATTTATAATTTCTTTTAAATCTTTGAGCATATTTAAAATTACCATCTTAACTGTGTTGCTTACTAATTCTGTCATCTCTCTCATGACTGTTTTCAGTTTCCATTGACTGATTTTCCTTTTGTTACGGGTCATGTCTAGATTTTTTTTTTCTTTTTTGAATGTCTAGAAATTTTCTTTTTCAGATGCCAGACATTGTGAAGTTCTCCTTGTTGCCTGCTTGATTTGGTTGTGACCTTTAAAGATTGTTGGACCCTGTTTTGGCATGCAGTTAGGGTGCCTGTGGATTAGGCTGATCCTTTCAAGATTTTTCTTTTTTTTTTAAGATTTTTTTTATTTATTTATTTGACAGAGAGAAACACAGAGAGGAAACACAAGCAGAGGGAATGGGAGAAGGAGAAGCAGGCCTCCCACCCAGCCGGGAGCCCGATGTGGGGCTCGAACCCAGGACCCTGGGATCATGACCTGAGCAGAAGGCAGACGCTTAACGACTAAGCCACCCAGGTGCCCCCCTCAAGATTTGTTTTTAAGCTCATTGGTGCAAGTATAGAATAACTTTTATTCCAGGGCTAGTTAAGCCCTTCTATGAGGTATAATCTTTTTGGGGGGAGGTCTCCACTCAATTCCCTGTGTACATAATGAGATCTCTTCACTCTGAATTGTGGAACTATTCATTATGATTATCAGTTCTGTGTGCTCTGAGAATTGTTTAGTTTACAAATCCCTGGTAATTATTCTCTTCCCAGTCTAATAGTATTTTAATCTAGGCATGAAAATTTGTTATTTATCCAAAGTCTCAGGGAACCTTTATGTAGATTTCTAAAACTTTTTGTTTCTCTTCTGTACTCTGTTCAGCACATCATAGGCATTTTTGTTTCTCTGTGCTCTGATTTCTGTCTCTTTAATTCAGCAAGACTTCCAGGCTATATTTGTATTCTCCCTCCCTAGTCCATGATCTGAATTTTCCCCAGTCAAAATTTGGAGCAATTGTAGGATCATTTCATATGTTTCCTTTCCTGAAAGATTACAGTCTTGTGTTGTTGTCCATGTTTGAAAGAAGTTGTTTTACCATTTTGCCTGGCTTTGTAGTTATTTATAATGAGGGTGTAACTCTGGATCCTGTTATTTCCTAATGGCTAGAAGTGAAGAAAGATGGAGTGATTTTATCCAATGGTTAAAAGTGGTGACAATTTGTGGAAGTAAAGTTAAATTTGGGGTTAATTACAAAAATATATGTATAGGTATATGTATTGAATGGTTTGATCTTAAAATTTTTTATAAAGCGATAGTTGTATTTCATAATATAGTACTGTTTTTAATTTCTCATAATAGGGCCAGAATCTTTATAACATTTAGTATACCATTTATATGCAAACTTGTTTCTTCCTCATGGTGCTGAATTTCCAGTAATTAATTAAACAAAAGAAGGGCATTAAGGACATTTATTTATTTATTTATTTATTTATTAGAAATTTGAGTTTTCAAGGGAAGCATCAAAATTATAATAATAGAAAAATCCAATTTTGAGATATTTTCTTACATTTAGTACTCTGTGTGTGCATGTATTTGCATAATTCTAAGAATTTGTAGGCTTTCAAGGTATTTTTTGGTAATTAGGGATTCTAACAGTTTTAATCTATTTACCACAATATTTAAAAATAGTGGAAAATAAGTTCAACTATAAATTTACTATCAAATACCTTACTTTTTATAGTCTCTTACAAAATTTGAATGTTAAGTGTAGATATTACTTATGTTTTTGATGTTATTATGGTCTGCTACTTTGTCATTCTTTATTAATCTCTTCAGATATTTATAACAACACTTAGCATTTTATAGCAGCTAGAGTTAATTGGGATCCTGTATTTTCAACTATAGTTTCTTTCTTTAGCAAATTTTAGCTTCTGAGTTTGTATACTTTTCTTTTGCAGGCCTGAAACAGTCTGAAGACATAATTTTTCAGCCCATACATGGTTGGCCCATATAGTGTTTTTTTTTTTTTTAATCCCCAGAGTAATCCCAACTTTCAACAACTTTTAGAACTGCCCACTTAAGATGGGGCATAATTACTCCAGGTTGTAATTCTCTTAATAACTCCTCATTCTAGCCATAATGTTTACTTAATTCATTCAACATGTATTTATTGTGGCCTTTGACCTGGCTTCTTTATAACTTTATGTTACATGTTTGATCCCTAGTCCAAGGTGAAAGAGAAAGCTAGAAGTAAGAAGAGGAAGATAATTTCAAAAGACTGAAGAAGTAGTACTTTTTTAGGTTTACACATGTTTTTTGTAGTTTTCATTAAGGTTATGGATTTAGGAGCATTAAGGCCCTTTAGAAGAGAGACTAAGCAGTTGGTATTCATCTTAGCTCAGTGCTCATTTCCTCAAGTGATTGGAAGTGAATAAGGGGATAGATAAAACTGCATTCCTCAACTAGAAAAAAACAGAAGAAAGATTGGATCCATAAAGAGGTTGGTAAAAAGTAACTTTCTATGGAAAAAGAGGCTAGAGGTAGAGAATGTCTATTTTTTTTCTTTGTTAACCAGAGGTGAAAACTTGCTGCTCCCTTAATTGGAAACTTTGCAGTGTCCAGACATTTGTGTAGAGAAAAACCTGTTAGTATCATAGTTAGTGATCCAGTACAGATAAAAGTTCTTAGGCAGAAGATAGATTCCCTTTTGATGGATGTAAGTGGGAAATATATAAAAGGAAAGTATGTGAGACTATTTTATTTTACATTTACCTTGGAAGGAGAAGTCAGGAAGGCTCAGAAAGCATTTTGTTCTCAGAATGTTCATTTCCTTCTACCTTGACTTGACTTTCCTTTGAGCAGCATGGATACTCTGCACTGTGAAACATAATGTGTTTGGAGAAGCAGTGCTATAGGTTGGCCCATCTGGTGGGAGAACATGTTCCCTTTTTAAAAAAACCTCGCCTGTGTGTTATGACATCATTCCTTATAAAGGTAGAGATAGATTATTGTGCACATATAACATAATGAATTTATATGAGATATAGTGACTATCCCATGAGTGAGGGAACAAGACATAATTTGGAGTTGGAGCCTAGAGTGATTTATGAAGGTCATTGTCTTACAAGTTCAGATGCTTTCCATATGGCGTTGGAGAAACCCCCTTATGTACTGTATGTATAAAACATATGTAGCAAATTAGTTTCACTTACATTTTCCCCCTAAATATGTTTTGGTTTAAAAATGACAGTGTCTTTTGTTTATCTGGTCTATAAAATACTACACTTTTTTTCCCCCTAAGAGAGGAGTTATTTGTTAATAAGAACTGAACGTTTTTAAATGCAACAGATAGAGACGAGTGTGAACCCCTATGACACTGGGCCTTGCTGTGGCCTGGGTGCCAGAGTCTTCCATTTCATTGGATTTATGGCTTAACTTCTGTATCACGCTTAACTTGAGGGTGCTCAGCAGTGTGACCTTGTCTAGGAAGAGGAAAAACGGATTGTTCATTTTCCAGCTGTAGTGTATTAGATTTCCATCTAATTGCATTTTCAAATAGATGTGAAGATGCAACTACTTCCACTTAAAAGGAAATTGCTCTACTTAAAGAAAAATGGAGAATGTATTAGGAGTAATATTCAAAACTGAAAGTATTTTATACCTAAAATAATACACTTTTGTTTGGACGAGGCAGCAATCCCATTGATGGATTTTCTTTCATTATTGTTTTAGTTGTGAAGACTTAAAATGTACATGCCTTTAGCCTCTAGTCCCCTATTTCTAATCCTTTAGGAAGGGTTGACTTTATAAAACTTCCCCCACTACAGTCTATAGTGAACATGTTCTATTTTAACACTAAAAAGCATGAGTGATTTTCCAAATTTAATTACATATTTTATTGGAAAGATTTGTAACACACTTTAAAATTTCAGAAACTCACTGGAATGTGACAAAACCAGGACTGGAAATCATTGGAATTTAATCCCAAAGCAAGAGACTGCCTAATCATTTTTGTTGAGGAGTTTCTTACCTCGTTAAAACAAGCCTGGCTGGATATTTGCACTTGATTTGTATTTCATTTATGGTATCTATCAAAAGCAATCTATTCAGCTAGAATTACAAAGAATTTTCAGTTGTACAATCTCTAAGTCGCACATTGCAATAGGGCAACAATTGTTCTTTGGTTTGAAAACAGTGATACCATGCGTTTGAAAAATATTCTTTGAAGATAAAAGTGAAATCTAAGATGTATATGACTTTCTTTTTAGTTGGGCCAGAAAATGGGATTTTGCACAGAGCTTTTTAGTTTTCATTGCCCACATTTAAAATGAATCTGTATATGTATGCATATATATGCTTAGGCATACATATTCAAATTCAGCAATAATATCAAATTATCAGTAGGTATTGGTATATGTCAGCCCATCTTGGCAAGGTGTTTACAAGCTCCAATTCCTTGTTACCAAAGCCTGGTAGTGTACCTTAATTCCTATGAAACATTTGGGGTCTGTACACCAGGATGTGTGAACTATCTACTTATTTCTGGTGAAAGAAAGAATTCTGCCAGAGAAGTTTTATCATTTTTTTTTTTCACAAGTAGCTTCCCAGATAATGCTTTTCCTGTGGATAAAGAAGAGGTGCTGCTCTTTGATGCTGTCCATTTCACTTTTTCAGAATCACTATGATTTGTTTGCTATGGTGAGATTTTCCCTTCTTGTAAGCAGGCAAATTTTGATCTCAGTGTAAATTCTCTCTTTCTTCATTCTTCTTCCAGCAGACAGCTCACACAGCTGTGAGCTATAGCAAAGTCATTTGCAGTTACAGTAGTATGATTCTGGGTGTGAGGAAGTAGTACAGTAGCAGGTCCTCTGGATGTCTTTCTCATTGTTCTCCATGGTCTAGCTGTGTGTGCCACATTGTTTAGCAGATTTGCTTGGGATCCTGGTTGGCTTTGGAGACTGAAAAAGAAGGCTACAACTATGTGAAGTCTAAACATCTGCTAGAGTCATGAATGGCTTTGGGGATGAGCTCATCAGCAGGTAGGTCAACTAACTACTCAGCTCAGCTATCATCAGCCAGATTCACTACTGTTGCCCCATTGAGAATTACTAACGTGTCTCAGTGGACATGAGATTGGATAGTCAGCCAAAGAGCTTATTTCCTCCTGTCTTTGGGTGGAGGTGGGGATGACTGTGGGGAAGAATGGGAAATGTGAAAAGCCATTTCTGGAGATCTGTTTGAGTTGATTTACATTATGATGTGTAAAACAAAACCAACCAACCAACCAAACAATAAAAATAGAGACTGGCATGGCTTTCATGATTCCCCCAGAGGCAGGACTCATTAAATCTCGAGGGAGGATGTCAACCCAGATTCTATCTCTATCTTTGACCAGTCTTTCCCAAACTATGCTTACACAGAATGCTGATAGCCCAGCCAACTTGGCTTGTTACTAGAAGTTAATTCATAAATTAATAAGTTTTTCCTTAATTCATAAATTAATAAAAGTAGTGTTAAAGGAAAATATGTGAAATAAACTGATATCATGGTTAGAATTTTCTCAGTATTACTGTTTTATCCCATAAATTTATCTCAAATGTTTCAAATTATGTCTCCATTTATTAAACACTACTATTTGGCAGGTAGAGTGCTAGATTGGAAATATGTAAATGAATCATACACAACTCTGTCCTTGATGATCTTTCAATCCATTAGAGCAGATAGACACACAGCTAGTTTCATTTAGTTGGGAAGCAGCAGCCAACGAGCCATAAGCAAATGAACAGGAATGAAAAATTCTGAGATTAGATTTTCTTAAATGTTTTTAAAGATGCAGTGATATTCGTGCATGTAGCACAAGCTGTATTTTCATTGATCAATATTTTCCTAGTTTTTGTGATGGCATCAAGTGATGGTATGGGGGAAATGTACCATTTTTAAAACTGGGTATAAATCTCAGCTCATGAGTCGAGTGAATTTCTGAGCTTCAGCTCCTTCGTTTGCATTACAGGGGTGATAATACTTTCTATGCAGGATTGTAGAAGAGAGAGTGTGTGGAAAGTGCCAGAACCTACCTGCTGATATGGGAATCTTCTCTGCTACACCTTGACTGGGTGTGGTGGTAGCACACATTTTTGGATACTCTAGTGATGGGGAACAAAGTTTCTGGTGACAGAATAATGGCTAGAAAGAAATAGGGATTCAAATTCTAATAATTCCCCAGAAATTATTATAGGATGAGGCATAATGTACGGCTATGTATTGCTAGGGAATTTGCCATCTTTTGCACTAAAAAGTTCTCCAAATCATTACGTGTGGTAATAGATGTATCACTATTTTATTCTTGTAATTAGTTTTGTGTGTATTTTCTCACGACATTATAGGATGGGTTATAAAGCACCATAAGGGTCACCCGATCTGCCCTTCCTTCTTTCTGGAGTTGAGGATGGAGGCCCCAGTCTTTTTGTTAATTAGCAGAAGACATGGGAGAACTCAGCCGTGTTGAGCTCAGAAATCTTTTCTCTGTTCCAACAGGTCCCTTAAATGTGCTCACAGCTGGTGACCTATTTATTGTTTGTGTTCACACAAACACACTCTGCACAGAGTACCTGACACATCAGGCTTCCAGGTGGTGATGATAATTATCATTACTGTGGTTGGTTACTCTTTTTGAATCCCCTTTCACAGGAACTTATTTTCTTAGTATTTCAAAGCAGTGCTGTTACTGGATGGATATTTTTCAAAGTGGCCTTTACTGTTCACTTAGATTGAAAACATTAATGGTCTTTGGGACTATGTTTGAAAATAAAACTGTGTTCCTTTTTTCAGTAGACTCATTTTTTTCCCACCTAACAGCTGGCTTTGTTTCTTCTAAGTTCTAAACTTTGAAAAGCATGTCCCTTTTCACTTGTTGTGTGTTAATATTTTTCAGAGATGTTCATTAAACAGATCAATTTTTCCACCCCTTTCAACACTAGAAAACAAAACAAGTTGAGTCATGTCAAAAGCAAGTAGTCCACAGGGATAATGCAAGCATAATGTTCTTTCTGGATATAATTTAAAAATTTGAGGGGCATATCGTTTTGTGAATTCGGTAGGGGCTGCTTAAATACCACCAGGGAAGCACAGTTTGTGATGTAGAAATGCAAAAACACTTTTGTAGATTTGAGTCCCTCAGTTTTCAAAAATATATTATGAAAATGACTCACTGACTCATAGACTGAAATTTTTACACTAGATTGTCAGATTATGAATCAAATAATCTATTGTATAACAGAAAATATTGTTTTAAAATACATAATAAATCAAAACCCATATATAAGTTTCCTCACAGCATAGATGATTATTAAGTAGTTAATTAAAAATGTTTTGGTACACGGAAGTTTGTACTTTAAACATTTCAAAGCACCTCGTTGTCAAGATGTAGACACTAATTCAAAGCATTCCTTTGCGACAAACATTGGTCTAGGAATTGCCTCCCAGATCATCCACAAGCACTTTAGGAAAAAAAGTCACTACAGTCCATGATAAAGGCTCTTCTGATTCATTGAAAGCTATTTACTGTGTGTTTGCTAGTATTTCCTTTGTGAACTTTTATATATAATATTCAGTTATTTGTAAACTTGGTGGACTTACTCATTTGCTGTAGAACTGTTCTGATAATTTCAGTCTCATTAGTCACATGATTCTATTCTGTTTGAGGAAAATGTAAAAGAAAATGGAGAATATACTAGGACAAGAGAGAGTTACTCTCAGTGCCTTTCTCAGTAGTTATTTCCCATGTTTCCTGAGAACTTCGAGGAAATCCGTAAAAGACTGCTGGATGAGTTAAGGGACTGCTTTTGAAATTTAAGCTTTAGAGCTAAGTTCCAAATTTAAGCCACCAACATGACATGGAATTCTCTTTTCACGTTTGTTGAGGACATAGACCTCATCAAGTCAGCTGGGTGAAGTTTACCATATCCCGTTTGGAAGAGCATACCATTTTTTGGTAAAGATTTTAAAAAATTATTTATTTGAGAGAGAGAGAATGAGAGAGAGATAACTCCCAAGAGAGTGAGCAGAGGGAGAGGGAGCTGGACATAGGGCTCAATCCCAGGACTCTGTGACCATGACCTGAGCCAAAGGCAGATGCTTAACTGATTGAGCCACCCAGGTACTCCTGGGCATATCCATTCTGGAATCCCTAGGCAACACAACCCAACTGGGTCCTATGCAGATGAACAGGAGGCTGCTTTTCAGAATGTTGTCTCTGATGAATTTTTAAACAATTTCCCATGTTGTCTAATTTTTCACGTCTTGGGAGTACTTTATTTAGGATCTGGTTCGGTGGTGTGACTTAATGAAGGGAACAAAAGACTAGGACAGAGAACCTGCATTTTATCCGGGGTTGTGTGGCTTCAACGTAGCCTCCTTGTAGCATTTTGATTCCCATCTCTAAAATGGTGATTAAACCTTTCCAGCCTGTTTCACAGGGCAGCTATAAGGATCAAGTGAGATGATGTGGCTTCTCTATAGGTTCTGACATGTCAAAATGTTGTCACTGTTATTATTGGTAATACGGAACCGGCAGATTTGGCCTTCCTCTTCGTGGTCATGTTTTTGCTTACCTCAGCATTTGGTCTGCTCTGCTGCATTGTTGCTACATTGGCTGTGGTGGTTAGAGGAACTGAGTTTTGCATGTGTTCCAGGCTTCCTTCATGGCGTGTTCCCCCTCTTAGTTGGCATCAGTGTAACTTTTCTTTCACGTGGATTGGTAATCTTTGAAATAGGTCCTCAGCCTCTGAATTGAAAAGTTTTTTCAAGGGTCTACTCTTTTTTTTTTTTTTAAAGGTTTTATTTATTTATTTGTCAGAGAGAGAGAGAGCCCGAGCGAGCGCACAAGCGGGCAGAGTGGCAGGCAGAGGCGGAGAGAGAAGCAGACTCCCTTCTGAGCAAGGAGCCTGATGCAGGACTCTATCCTAGGACCCTGGGAACATGACCTGAGCCGAAGGCAGCAGCTTAACCAACTGAGCCAACCAGGCGTCCCTCAAAAGTCTGCTCTTTAAGCCAATTAACAACAGCTGTATTTACGCTCTCCAATGGGTTCTATCTTCTATGGAGTAAAGCTCAAATGGTTCACTGTGATCCACAGGGCTCCTTCTTGTGTTCTCTGGCCTCTGCCTGCTCTTTGTTCATCTTATGCCTCTTCCCCTTGAGCTTACTCTGCTCTGGCCACAGTGACCTTTTTAGTCCTCCAATAAGTCTAATGAGCAATGCATTGGCGCCAGTGGTTTCCTCTGGACAGCTTTCGTCTCTTCCTTTTCCCCTGCAGATCTTCTCATAGTTGTTATTGCTTATTATTCTAGTATCAGCTCAAATAACCCTATTCCTAGACAACAATTTTCAATCCTCCAATCTCAAGAAGGTTCCTCACCCATTCTTTTCTCTCACATGATCCTGTTATATTTCTAGCAACCCCCAAATTTTTTTGTTTATTTATCTGTTTACTAATTTATTATCTGCTTTTCCCACCCTTTACTTGAATGTAAGCTACATCATGAGGGCAGAGATCTTTCTCATCTTGTTTAAAGCTGGGTACCCAGGCATCTAGAAGAATATCTGTTGTGTTACAGCTCTTCATAATTTCTTGTAGAATGGATGAATAAATGAGTACCAGTACTTCCATTAAAAAGTACCAGTACCAGTACTTCCATTAAAAAAATATTAAAGTTTAAACCAGCATTCAAGTAAATGACATAATGCAATGATACTTATTCTTCTTGTGTGGGAACACTTTGTTTTTAATATTGCCTTTAGATCCAAAAATGTTTTCTTAGTTATGAGGTATGTGTTGCAGATAGCATAAAGCAACAATTTATTACTCCTTACCATTCTGTGGATTAGCTGAGGCTCAGTTGGGTGGCTCTTCTGCTTGGACCTTATAGGAGGTGGGGCTGGAGCATCCAGTCTAGCTTCAGGTATCTCCTCATTTGGCCTTCCTCACCGTCTAAAAGTTGGACTTCTTACATAATGGCTACCTTTGAAGAAGGAGCAACCTAAGGAGAAAAAAGCATAAACCATGATCTCTTAAGGTAAACATCACTTCATAGCATCCCATTGGTCAGAGCACTCATAAGGACAACCCGTATCCAAGAGGAAGAGAGAGAGAGAGATGAAGAGTAACAGAGAGGGTGGGGGCTGTCTGTACTTCACTACAAGAGTGGTCTTTCCCCAAGAGAGAGGAAAGGCACTTTTTAAATTGCTTATTGTCTGCAGTATGCCAGACTCTAGGGATGGAAGAGATTCACAGTCTGTGGGGAGGTATAGTGTGTAACTCAGGGTTTGGAATACAGAGTTGGTCTCTTATTGATGGCCAGTATGTTTTCTGAGGCTTGACAGATACTGAGAATTCTATCCCCTACTTTGCATTTCTTGGCTGAAAGAAATTGGTATTGCAGTTGCTTCCATCTAGTGATCATGAAGTATGTTATGAAAATAGAGAATAATTCATTCTTCCATTCTGGGAAATTAGAAATTTGGATATATTTATAGGGTTTTAGTGACTCTTTAAAATTTTTGTTTTCACATAAGCAAGGCTCAGTTATCTAAATATGTACAATTGAATTCTACAGTTAACTGTTGTGCATGAATTTAATCAATAGCTTCAGTTTTCTCCTTTATCAAATTCCTAACAAAGTTGCTACGTGGTTTCAAGGGGCCTGATTCAGTTTTTCTCCTTTTCTTGCCTATTTTGTGATGTGTGTGCAAAAGTTACCATGTGAAAACAGGAAGACAGATAGGAAAAGAAAAATGAAAGTCAAGAGACCCAGCCAAGCAATTATTTGCAAGCAAAATCATCAAGATACCAGTTCTTATCTAATGTCCCAGGAGTTTCATTTACTTCTTTGATACTTGCTCTTATATAGTCTCCAAGAAAGGTTTCATCTTCGTTGGATTCCACCACCCAGCTGGATCCCAAACCTTCTGCTTTTACCATGTCTATTTCTGGAACTCTGGGTGCTTATTTCCAAATATCTAGGAGATACTTCTACTGGTTTGCCACATCACGACTGTAACTTGTTCTGAACCAATCTGTCTTTCTCCTCTACCAAGCAACTGTAAATATGAATCTACAAACCTTCTAGGCAAGCTCCTTTTGAACAGTTGCCTCTGCCATGAATCCTGTTTTAATCCAGTTTGAATCCGGTTAATCATAGAGAGTCTTTAATGAAACTATCTTCCATTTTGCAATTCATCTTTCTTCCCTCCCTCCCTCCCTCCTTCCCTTCTTTCCTTCCTCTCTTTCTCCCTAGCACCCTTCCCTCTTTCCTTCCTCTATTGCTCCTTACCTTTCTTTTTCCCTTCCTTCCTTCTTTTCTTTATATGTCAGGAACTAATTCAGTCACCCACATTTATCTTACCCACGGCTGATTGAACCAAATCAGTATTGTTTATTATTATTAAGTGACTTTATTTTTGGCATTAAAAACATTTCAGTCCATTTCAAAAACTCATAGTTTTTGCCCCAGTTTTTCTCTCTCATAATTTCCCAGTTTTTCTCTAAATTAAAAATTATTTCCCTTAATCCATATTGCAACATACGGCAATTTATTTAACATTCCCCATTTTCCAATTTTTCAAGTTATAAGATTTTGTTAAATATTAAATACTGTGCATTTTTTGCCCTGATTAGGATATTTTAATTAATAGGTCAACCTTGCTTTATTTAAATGTAGATGTTTAGCACTACTGCCTGACTTATACTGTGTAGAACACAGGTAGAGTGGGAGATACTGGATTCAATTGTTAAATGACTTCCTGATTAATGGGACATATTGCTGACGCCACACCTTCCACCCTTTCCTTACATGAGTGTGGATATTCTTAGGTCTGTGGAGCCAACTTTCAACCATGACAGGACAAAACAGAAGATTCCACAGAGTTGCTTGACATACCTTGACATACTTGATTAGCTCAAACTAACAACAGCAGGTATATATTTAATAACTTTTGCCATGTGAGAAAAAACCCAACTTGTACATTTATTTAGTAAGGGTATCGAAGAGACAGGTGTTCCCACAAAATAAATCTGAAGAAAGAAAAGCTGGCTGTTTTAGGTAAAAGAATATTTGTTATAGCAGCTTGAGTTCATTAAATCTCAATTTGGCTTTTTATTTGTTTGCTTTCTTATCTTCATGGCCCCGTCTGCCTCTCAACTCAATGTTGGCTACCTTGAAGTTAACTGGCTTGAATGAGAGGTCCACACCCTTCATTTGATCTTTCCCTTGAAATCACTTCATTCAACAAAGAAATTTTACTGGGACTTTTATTTCTTCAAAGTCGTTTTAAATGCCACATCTTACTGTGTCTAGAAAATAATTTTGGGTGTGGTTACTGGTATACACAGTGTGGAACTGACTGGAAGCAAAGTGACTAGAAGTCCACTGAGTGTTTGAGGGAATTGTCTCTGAAAACAACACTAGTTTAGAAAGCCTTTTACTGTTCTCAACAATGCAAACATTAGACCCCAAATTGTGGTGCTAGAAACATAGATCTGATGTACTACCCCAAACTATCAAAACTAAGAAAACACATGAATTTCTCAAGGTGTCCATGGCTGAGTCTGTTGGGGTATTTCTTATTAATTTTCACAAATCTCTGCAGAATGGGAGAGGCAAAGGCAGTGGGGGTGTTGTTAGGATAAAGAGCTTAAAAAGAGAAACAAGGGAAGTTGAACAGCACTGTATCCCTGGAGCCAAGACTTTTAAGGAGGAGAGTCATCACTGTTTTAAAGAACACAAAGGATACTAGTGCAAATTATCATGAAAAGAGCTTTTGTGAGTTCTTTTTAAATTTTTTTAAAGGAAACAAATTTTGCCTTGTTAAAATCAATTTCCTGCCCATAGAATTCTTAGTTGCTTTAACTTCAAGTGCAAAATGAAAGTCACGTTCAAGTGAAGTATTCTTTTCTTTCAGGTTCTCCTGGACTATGATGAACATTTGGCTGGACCTTAGCTGGACCACAGCCAACAGTGTTAAATAATCTTAATACATGCAGTGCTCTCTTGTTTTATCACAAATATTTTGCCTAACTTTTATGATTCCTGATTGTAGGCTCCTCCAAAGGAGCAGCAGGGTATGCACGGCTTTTCCTGATAGGGATAAACATAATTGAACAAATTAAGACTTTCTTTTTCCCAGTGAAATAAATTCAGAGTCACAAGTCTGGGTCAGGAACTAAGTTTATGACGGGGCGTCCCGGATGTCTCTGCAGTTTCCTCTTTGTATCAGACGCCAGAATCCAGTTGACTGGGTCCAGATGGTTGCCAATCTGTGCGACTGCTCCCCCCACTGCTTCCCCCCATCCCATCCCACCCCAGCGGTCATCGATTGGGTTGTACTGAGACTTTATAAGGTCTCTGGTCTCCAAGGATGTTTGCAAATTATGTGCTGTATCCTCACAGGCCAGGGAGAAGGAGAGATGGTGGCACTACCTTATAAAGATAAAACTGCCACTACCTGAGATTAAACTGATGGACACATAAGCTACATTTATGGTTCATTGGGAGGGTGAAATGATGGACCAGAGCACATGAGCACTGATTAAACACATTGCCGGCAATTTTTTTTTTTTTTCTTTTCTGTGCTTCCTCCTCAAACATCACATTCACTTTGTCTACTCTCACTTTGGGGATGCTAGCCTCCTTTCTGGGTGCTTTTAAGTAAAATAGCTTTTCAGTTCTTTATTTTTATTTGCTTCTTAAATTACAGACACAGTCGAAAGTATTTTGCCTTATTGCATTGTTACTCTACATTTTGAACAAGGAATGCAAAGTTTTTCTTTTAAGTACTTAGCATTTATGGTATTTAAGTACAGTATTTATTTATTTATTTATTAAGTACAGTATTTATTTATTTATTTACTTATTTGAGAGAGAGGGAGCGAGAGCATTCATGTGTGAGCAGTGGAGAGGAGCAAAGAGGGAGGGAGAAAGAGGGGAAAGTTCTGAAGCAGATTCTGCGCTGAGCATGGAGGCCCTTGTGGAGTTGCATCTCACAATACTGAAGTCCTGACCTGAGCCAAAATCAAGTCAGTTGCTTAACCAACTGAGACACCAGGCCCTCCAGTATAAGTATTTTTTTAAGTATTTATTTTAAAGGTGCAGACTCACTGTGAACCTCTTCTCTTCCCCCTTTGCTGAAGTCCAGCACTGCTGTGGGGAGAGCCTGCAGTAAGGGAGCAGGGGAAAGGCAGAATGTGGGCTATATCTATTTCTCATACGACTGGGACTGTCCTGAGTTCAGGGCCCTGAGTCCACACCTAAACCTAACTGATTTGCCTTCTACAATTAGCTTCTTCCATTCTCTATGCTTTAGAACCTTCGTTCACCACATGAATATGTTGGGCAAACTATCATATAGTATTTGTCTTTTACCATCTTAGAGGACATTATCTGAAGAAATAATGAACTTAATTCTTGCAGCAGTGCCTGGGCTGCTCATCCATCTTTTACACTCTTTTACACTCCCCTACATGTTCTCAAGAAAAGTTTTATGTTACATGTAATATTTTAGGTATCTCATTTGAGTAGTCTGAAGAAGAGTCCAAGTTAGGTAGGCCTGTTGATAAAGATTGGAAGGGTGCTGTAAGGAAATAGGTCAATTTAGCAAATTTACTCTAAGAATTCTAGTCATTCTTTCATTCTTCATTATTGAACAAATACACGCTGTTTTGTACAAAGAGACAAAAATCTATGTGGAGATTGTAAGTCCTGAGTAAGTCAGTCTAATTCATTAATCCAGGGCTTTGTCTTCATTGGCTCTTCAAAATTCTACATTCTGAAGAAGAATCCTGAAGAAGGATCATGAGCATGGCCCAAAAGATATCTTGGACATCCTTTTAAAAAATTTAACATTTTATAATGATTTAAGTATAAGCAAATCAGAGACACATGGATTATATTTCCCTTGGAATATACATGGGCTTGAAACATTAAGGGAAAACAGGCTTGGCACATTGTGGTTGGGCATTACTGAATGTAAAACATTTGGGGAAAATATTTAGTTTTTTTGACAAGTGCCAAAAACCACCAAACTCACTCATCTGCTTTCCCTCTCTTTTGCCTTTAGCATTAGCCCAAAGTTGGAGGACTTTTGAAGTGAGAGGATAGAGAGGGCTTTGGATTTCTTTGTCAGAAAAATAGCTTTGCCTTATCTTTCCATTCTTCCATCTTTACCATGTCTCCCACCACAAAAAGGGATGAATAATCATTCACTTTAAAGAGTGATATGTTTTGGGACATTGGATTTCAGAGCTGAGTAAATTCATGTGGTATTGAACTCTGCAGAGCCCAGAGAAGGGGGTAAATAAATCTTTATTGAGTCAGATTAAATAGAATAAAGGAATAATCTGCTTTATAGTTGTATTGTGCAATTGTTAGCTGCATTGTGCTTCCCTGCCAACTTACTCTTACAATTTCCTCCTTCCTTCTCCCACAACTATTTATTGAGCATCTATTCTGCACAAGAAAACGTGCTAAGTGCTGCCAGGAGCTGAAGATTTGATCTTTGGGTATTTTGGGTATTTTTAGGTGGTGACAAACTTAGTATAAACATGTAGTAGATAAGTGCTAGGTTGGATATTTTGAGGTTTCATTTCTCTTTGAGGCATTTGTAGATAATTATATATAACCCATTATTTGCTCTCTGGCTATTTGTCAAATATTCATTTATGTGGCATTTCTGGCAGATATGCCTCTTTGATTCTGATTTTATAGTAGAAGAAACAAATGTAATTAATTCATAAATAGGAGGTCTGATTCTATATACTTGAATGGTGTTCTGAATGTGGGTCTGTTAGTAGGAAGTCGTCTTAGGAGGATGTCAGAGTGGACAAGATGTGGCCTTCTAATATCTCCTTGGAGCTTAGCTTTTAAAATTCTATTTATGGCACCTCTACCCTCATTTCCTATTACCAAGGCTCATTGGAATTATATCTTTAAAGAAGTAATGAGCTATAGCAAGTTAAAGAAATGAGACTATAAGTAGCTTCTAATAGGCAAGACAATTATAGGCAGCCTATTCTTCCAAATTAAAATGAGGGAAACTTATCACACAGATAACTTTATTGTTCTCCATTACTGCATTCATGGAGTTTAGAAATAAAGGCTAAACCTGGAAGTGCAAACATTCATTTTTTTAGGTTTTGGGAGAGGCCTGTGGAAATTAAATTCCATCCAGTTTAAAGCCTGAGTCCACTGGGGCATCTGGGTGGCTCAGTCAGTTAAGCATTTGACTCTTGATTTTGGCTCAGGTCATGATCTCAGGGTTGTGAGATTGAGCCCCATGTTGGGCTCTGCACTAGGCATGGAGCCTACTTGGGATTCTCTCTCTCGCCCTCCCCCTCCGTTCCCCACTTCCCCCCTAAAAAAAGGAATTAAAAAAAAAAAAAAGCCTGAGCCCACTGGAGTGTGAAAGTCTGAAAATTGACTTTTGATTTATTTAGTCTATATACTAAGATGAGCTACTTCACCAGGTGGGGAAGCAGGCATGCAGTTGAGACTTCCAGAACAAGAGGATATCAAGACCCTATAGGAATGTTAAAGAGAACTTCTCAAAGTTCTACTGACAGCTATGTCTTTATCCTTGCTTTTTTCTCTTCTTTGCAACAGATGGTTGCTGTTGAAGAACTATTTTTTTGCGTAATGGTCTAGTCAAATTTTGCAACATGTGAAAGGTACTGCCAAACATTTTAGTGGAGAGTTAGATATTTGATTAATCACTTGCTTCCCTTTCCCTGTCTCAGAAAAAATTCATTTTCATGATTCTCTATGATTTTTCATCATGACTAAGATGTTTTGTTTGCTTTTCTGGTCTCTCTCCATTTTAATTAATTGAAAGTCACCAACTAGATTGGGAATCTGTATCTATTATATGCTTCTCAAACTTTAAGCCAACTTGAATTTATTTTTATCTCTAAGGTTTTTTGAGGTTTTAAACGTTAAATCCAAATCTCACTAGAAAATTTTATCAGAAGTTTCTAGACAACATGATACCTTTACCTTGTTTTATCTCCTATAATCACCTTTATGTATCTTTTTTCACTTTGGTATCTCATTCATCTATATAACATGTAGATGAATAATAGGCAAGTTCCTTAATGGCAATAAAGAAAATGAAAAATGGGATCCTGTTGATATTTATTCTTTGGTAAGATGGTAGACTTGAAAAAGTGAAGACAGAATTGATGTTATTATTGCTAAACTGGAATTAAAATATGCATAATTAGAGTTCATTGTGATTTTCACTGAGGTTTATACACATTACTTACATACTACAAAATGGTGACAAACTATGTTTTTTAAGGCTTATAATCTTCTCTTGGATATTGATATTAGTAAAATGTCTCCAGAATATATCCCATGGTCTTTAAATCTCTATGCTTTTGAGTTCTTATTCTGGTGAAACCTGTGTATCTGAAAGCATAATGCACTTGTGAAGAAAGAGTAACTTTTCTTACACAGAGAATTTTTAGATGGATGTGTACAATTTCATGTTAAAAGGTCATGTCACATTCATTGAACATGTTAAGTGTTCAATACAAATTTGAATGAGTCTCAGATGTATGTGTGTATATTATTTATTTCTGTGCAGCAAATAACTCTACAACCTAACAGCTTAAAAAAAAAAATCTTTTTTCACAGTTTCTGGTGGAAAAGAACTGGGCATGGCCGAGTGGGTTTTTCCGGCTCAGGGTTCCTTTTGATGTCAAAATGTTAGACCTGCTGTGGGGCCTCCAAAGATTCAGTGGGGGGAGGATCTGCTTCCATGTTCCCTTGGCTCCTGGTGGCCAGAAACTAAAATTCTATTTTATATTATTTAATTTTATTCCAGCTTTATTGAGATATAACTGACATATAACATTGTATAAGTTTAAGATATATAATGTGATGATTTGATACACTCATAAATGATGACTATAGTGGATAGGCTAACATTTCCATAGCTTCACATAATTACCATTTCTTTTTTTTGTGGTGAAAACTTAAAAAAAACTTTTAAAAAAAGATTTTACTTATTTATTTAAGAGACAGAGAATGAGTGGGGGATGAGGGACAGAGGGAGAGGGAGAAGCAGACTCCCTGCTGAGCAGGGAGCCTGTCTCAGGGCTCCATCCCAGGACCCTGAGATCATGACCTCATTCGAAGGCATACCCTTAACTGACTAAGGCACCCAGGCACTTCTGCGGTGAGAAATTTTAAAATCTAATCTCTCAGTAACTTTCAAGTATGTACTACAATATTGTTAACTATAATCACCATGCTATAGATTTGATCTCTGGAACTTATTAATTTTGTAGCTGGATGTTTGCACCATTTGACCAACATCTCCCAATTCCTCCATCTCCTAATCACTGGCAACCACTGGGAGCAACCACTATACTACTCCTGAGTTCTGCTTTTTCAGGTATCACATGTAAGTAATATCATGCAATACTTGTTTTTCTCTGTTTGACTAATTTCACTTAGTATAACTCTCTTAAGTTTAACCCATGTTGCAAATGGCAGACTTTCCTTCTTTTTCATGGCTGAATAATATTTCATTGTATATGTATGCCACAGTTTCTTTATCCATTCATTCATAGAAGGACAGTTAGGTCATTTCCATATTTTGGCTATTGTAAATAATGTTGCAGTGAGCATGGGGGTATGGACATTTCTTCAAGATCCTCATTTCATATATATCTTCCTTTGGATACATACACAGAAGAGGAATTGCTAGATCATATAGCAATTCTATTTCTAATTTTTTGAGGACACTTCATACTCTTTTTCACAATGGCCATATCAGTTTACATTCCAAGCAGCAGTACACGAGGGTTCCCTTTTCTTCACATCCTCATCAACATTATTTCCTGTCTTTTTGAGTCTAGCCTTTCGAACAGGTGTAAGGTGATGTTTCATCACGGTTTTGATTTGCATTTCCCTGATGATTACTGATATTGTGCATTTTTATCATATATCTACTGGCCATTTGGATGCCCTCTTTGGAAAAATGTCTGTTAAGATCCTCTGCCCAATTTTTAGGCAAATTGATTATTGTTTTGTTTGTTTGTTTTGCTATTGACTTGTGTGAGTTTCTTATATGTTTTGGATGTTATATGATATATCTTATCAGATATGTATCTTATCAGATATATGACTTGCAAATATTTTCTCACATTTCATAGGTTGCCTTTTCACTTTGTTTATTGTTTCTTTCTGCTGTGTGTGGAAGCTTAGTTTGATGTAGTTCTACTTGTTTACTTTTTATTTTTGCTTTTGTAGCTTATGCTTTTGATATATCTAAGAAATTGTTGCCAAGACCAATGTCAAGGAGCTTTTTCTTTATGTTTTCTTCTGGAATTTTTAAGGTTTTAGGTCTTATGTTTAAGTCTTTAATTCATTTCAAGTTAATTCTTGTGAGTGGTGTAAAATCAGGGTCCAATTTCATTCTTCTGCATGTTATTCAGTTTTCTTGGCACCATTTTTTGAAGAGACTACCCTTTCCCCATTGTATATTCTTGACTCCTTTATTGTAGTAAATTAACTGATCATATGGGCATGGGTTTATTTCCGTGTTCTCAATTCTGTTCCAATGTTTATATGTCTACTTTTATGCAGTAGCATACTGTTTTGATTCTTATAGGTTTGTAGTATAGTTTGAAATCAAGAAGTGTAATGCCTCCTGCTTTGTTCTTCTTTCTTAAAATTGCTCTTGCTACTCAGGATCTTCTGGGGTTTCATATGAATTTTAGGATTGTTTTTTCTATTTCTGTGAAAGATACCATTGGGATTTTGATAGGGATTGCATTGAATCAAAGGTGGCTTTGGGTCATATGGATATTTTAACAATATTGACTTTGCCAATCCATGAGTATGGATATCTTTCCCTTTATTTGTGTTTTCTTCAATTTCCTTGATCAGCATCTTATAGTTTTCAGTGTATAGGTCTTTCACTTCCTGGGTTAAATTTATTCCTAAGTATTTTATTGCTTTTGCTACTACTGTGAATGGGACTGTTTTCATTCTTTTTTAGATGTTTTGTTATTAGTGTGTAGAAATGCAACTGATTTTGTATGTTGATTTTGTATCCTGCATCCTTGAATTTGCTGATTGGGTCTAACAGGTTTTTTTTTTGTTTTTTGTGTTTTTTTTTTTTTTGGAGTTTTTAAGATGGTCTCTATATAAGATCATATTATCTGCAAACAAAGGCAATTTTACTTCTTTTCAAAAATTATTTGGTTGCTTTACTTCATTGGCCTCTCTGTGGGCTGTCAGAGTGTCCTCATATCACGATAGCTGGGTAACCCCCCTCAAAGGAAGTGGTCCAAAAGAGGGAGAAATGACGAGAAAAGGGAGTGGGGGGAGAGACAGAGAGTGAATGAGAGAGACAGGAGAGAGAGAGACAGAGAGGGAGAGAAAGGGGGCATACCTAAGATGAAAACATCAGTTTTTAGATCTCAGTCTGGAAAGTGACATGCCATCTCTTCCGTTGGATGCTATTTTTCATACAGACTAACCCTAGGACAGTGTTGGTGGGGGAATTACACAAGGGAGTGAGTCGAAGCAGGTGGGGCTCACTGGAGGCTGGGATCCTCAGTACGTATGTGAGCCAAGTAACACGGTATTTGTTTCTTTCACTATCACCATGCAATTGTCAGTTTATTTTTCTTTTTCAAGTATTTGATTTCTAGGTTATTAATCTCTTATAAGCAATACAGATGATTACAAAAATTATTTTCCTTGCTGGTCACAGATATTTCTAACTCCACTTTTCAATTTCAAAATGACCTCAAGGATTTTCTACAATTTAACCAGCAGATGGAGCATGAAAACCTGCCATTTTAATGACTACTTTCATTAGGTTTCATGTAATACTGTCTTAACGGTTTTGAAAGTGGCCTTAGCACTAGTTTAATCCTCTGCTACCGATTTAAAAACGGGTCTTTGGACTTCCTGCATTTCTGCCTAAACCACCTGCTTCTATTGGTATCACTTGATGTACATTCTTACGAGCACTGGACTCAGTTCTTTTCTGTTATTCACTCAGTTCCTATTGTGTTGAATTCATACTGAGAAGAATAAGACAATCTATGTCTTATAAGAGATTTTAGTTTGGTTGAAGAGAGAGACAAGTAACGGATAATTTCAGTGCAAAATACAATGATACCTTAGGGTTTAGGAATATGATGCCTACAGACCATGTCATGGATATTCAGATAAGGAGATCCTGGGCACACATTATCTTAAGAATTAGCAGGAATTGTCTAGGTAGTGTAGAGTTTGGGTGATAAAAGGGTATTTCTGGAAGAAGGAAAAGGAAAGCAGGAGTAAAGATGGAAAAGAGGGAGGCAGGCTGGTGTCTTTGGGAGACAAAATAGTTCCATGTTTCTGGTCTGCAAAAGAAAAATTAAGGCTAGAGTCACTCAAGTTTACTGAATACTGATTGAACTATTACAGTTAGTAGGACAGCCAGCCCTATAATGACCCTGGAATGACTTGGAAACTTTTTTTTGGATCACTCATTCATTCAGTCAGCAAATAGTTCTTGAAAACCTATTAGGTGCCAAATGCAATTCTAGGTGCTGAGAATACAGCAATGAATGGCAAAGATGAAATCACACTCTTACATAGAAACTGCATACTAAATGAGAAATTATAGGTCAAAAGACAATGCTAAGGGCTTTGAAGAAAAATAAAAATAAGAGATTGCTGCACTGGGAGAGGTATAATTTTAAATGAAGTCATTAGGGTAAGCCTTACTAAGAAGCAAAAGTTTAATGGGTTGGTTGATAAGATAATAGAAGTCTTTTGAATTATAATGTGATGAACTAATTACCACAAATGAAGCAGAAAAGAGGACTATCAATTAGGAATGTCACATGAGACCATATATACATTTATGGAATGTAGCATACATAAGCCTGTTTCTTACATATACATACTATAAAGGGAGTGACCTTGCCAATACGCTGATGGCCAGGATGAGGGCCAAAGTCTAATTTAATGACCCACATTTCCTAAAGTTCTTAATGTTACCAAAGTTGTGAAATGGATGCTTTGGAATTCCATGTCCATATTTACTTACTGCTTTGTTGATTCATACTTCAGTTTATTCATCCGACATTTGTGAGTGTTGGTAAGTTCATAACACTGCACTGGGTGTTCCCATGTGCACTATCCATGGCAAACAAATGGACTAGCTTTATTTGGATATATTTAAAAATAGATTACAAAAAATATTCAAGACTTCTATCTCCTTTACCTATGAAGATTGTGTATCATATTAGAAATGAAAAATGTAAAGAAGAGTGTTCCTTAAACATTGAACAGATTGTTCATATATATATTTCTAGAAATGTTTTATTGCAAAACATATATATAGAGTAACAACTCTTTTTTTTTACTAGCCCATGAAAGATATAAAAAGATTTATATTCATGTCTTTGAGGAGCTCACAATATCGGGCAAGTCAATAAATAATCATAATAAGGTTTCACATGTTCTCTTTAAATTAGTGTTAAAATTAAATTCAGTTATCTCTTCCTTTCTCCCTCTTGAAGCTCCATAAAGGTCAGAGTACATGTTTTATTTGTTCATTACTGTGCTTCTAGTTCTTGTCTGGCACAAATATTTAGTGAATGAATAGTTGGCTCTTATCTGAATTATTTTCTTTGTTTATTATCTACATGAAAAACTCCACGTAAATCAGTCTGGGGTGGTTTAGGTAAACCACTGTGTTATGTACTGTGTATATAGTCAATCAAAGATGATAAGAGTGGTAATTGTTCCAATTATTCCAGTGCTATTTTTCTACAATTGTTCAATTTGGGCAAGCTAGGCTCGCTAATTACTTTATACCCAAGTGGAAAATCACTGAAGTGTATGCCTCTGCCAAGGGTGGGGGGGAAGGGGATTGAAAAGTTGGCTTTTAGGATTCCTCTTTGTCTTATGATTTATGAGTCTTTAACTGCCAGTCTCCCTTGATATGTAAACACTTGCTCTTTCTATGTTGATAAATCAAGTTAATTTTATTTATGTGTTTTATGGTGTAATATACCCTTAAGACACCATATTATATTGACACCATGGGGATAAATTTGGAGAGACTTAGAAAAAGTCTTTTTTTTTTTATGATCTCTGTGGGATTTACTGCTGATATGGTAATTTGGAAATCTGATTTTTTTTTTTTTGTACCAGAAACATTATCTCTACACTAATATGACATAGAAAAAGTTCAATCATCATCAGATCCTTTCTTTCTAATTCCATACTGCGATTTGGGAGTCAAAGAGGGCTTCAGAGTCAAAAGTAGCTATTTCTGAATTAACTCATAAGTCACTGACCTGGAATTGAACATGCATTTTGATTTTTAATGTATTCTTATGGGAATATTATTATTTAAAGAGGAAATTGGATGATAAAATGCTTTCATCTTTATAGTTTTTAGAACCAAAATAGACTTTCATCTTACTAATGAAATCATGAAAAAAAGATTTATTTTATTCTTAGGCTTGTCAATTTTCTGCTGAGAAGTGCTTTATGTGTATGTGTGTGTATGTGTAAGAGAGAGAGTGAGAGATTAAAAAATTACCGGGTTATGACAATTATGGTCTAAGTGGTGAAATGTCTGCATTTTAGTACTCCTTTCTTTCTTTTTTTTTCTTCTAACAAACATTTTTTTATTTACACTGCATTGCCAAGGAAAGGTAACAGTAACTATCAATGCAAAGATTATTTCCAGTTTCTGTGTTTTCTGGGTGAATGATTTCTGATTTGTCTAACTAAGCAGGCTTGACTTCTTTTTCTAAGTCATAGAACTGGAATACTGATGGACTAAGATGTGCTATATACTTTAAATAAGCAGAATACCTGTGTTTAACATAATTTCCTGGTTCTTGCTTTGGAATGGTAGTTATTTTTACTCTTTAGATGACTTTTACATTGATTTTCTTTGACTGTCCTCTTTAACAGTGGCCAGGCAATATTTACTTGGCAATATAACTTTATGGAGGAAATAAAACAATAGAATTTAATTTTAGCTAGAAAGGATTTTAGAGCTCTCTCATTTTTATGGCTTATTTTGTGGAAGAGGATTGTCTTAGTCTGCTTGAGCTGCTATAACAAAATACCATATCTTAGGGGGCTGAAACAGCAGACATTTATCTTATAGTCCTGGAGGCTGAGGAATTCAAAATGAAGGTGCCAGCTGATTCAGTTTCTGGTGAGGACCTTCTTCCTGGTTTGCAGACAACTTTCTTCTTGCCATTTCCCCACCTGCTGGAGAGGGTGAGATCTCTCTCTTCCTTTTCTTCTAAAGGCATAATCCCATCATGAGAGTCCCACCCTCATGACCTCATTTAATCCTGATTGCCTCCCAAAGGCCCAATTTCCAAATGCCATCACAGTGGTGGGTAGTCAACATATAAATTTGGTGGTGGGGGGGCATGACCATTTGATCAGAGAATCAGGAAGGCCAAATGATGTATTTAAGCTTGTACAGTAAATTAATGGCTGAAGTAAAACTAGAAGTCATATTTTATTATTCTATACATTTTTTATTGTACTCTTAAGTCATTTAGTCTTACACTCTGGATTTTTATTTAAACTCACAAGAGCACACTCAGTCTATAAATATCTAATATTTATCCCATCCACTGATGATGAAAGATGCATGTCAGTGCTCTAAACCGTGTTTAGATGGAAAAGTTAGAAGTTGCAGATGTGCTCCTAGAAGTCATCATGATTCCTGCTGTTAGATCTGCAGAAAACACTTTCTGTTTGGGAGATGTGACAAGACCAGATAGTTCTCTAGTCCCTTTTCAAAATTTCTCCCCTTACTGATAACAAACATTAGGAGTAAAGACAGACATGTCCAGCAGGCAGATGTGTTGAGATTCTAGGTAAGAGGGAAAATTGGAGAATTTACCTTGATTGATGGGAAGTGCAGCCAATTATGAAGCTCCATTAACTGAGGCAGTCTTAAGACTGGGCTTTACTACTGAATAATACTACTGAATAATGAGAGAGACTTTGTAGAGGAGAAGCCATCTTGGCTGTCCCAGCCTCAACTGAGCTCCCTACTGAGTACAGTCAGTGAGTGGTCTCAGTGACACAATGTTGTGCAGAGTAACTGCCCTGTTTTTTCTGTGAGCCTATTCAATGCACAGAGTCATGGGAAGTAACACATCATT
The DNA here is from genome assembly GCF_002288905.1 of Enhydra lutris kenyoni. Classification (NCBI taxonomy): domain Eukaryota; kingdom Metazoa; phylum Chordata; class Mammalia; order Carnivora; family Mustelidae; genus Enhydra; species Enhydra lutris. The sequence goes on from NW_019154087.1 coordinate 23,264,141, forward strand.
GTTTTTTAGGTCACTAAGTTTTGAGATGATATGTAATACGGCAAAAGTTAACTGAAATACTTAGTTTATGAAAATTGTATGTTGGCTACATACATTTACTCTTTGCCTTGGAGTCATCTTTATTTTACTTTATAGATTGAGCCACTTACTCTCCCAATTCCTGCACTGAGATAGCAGTACATAACGGTCCTTACATGACTATACTCCTCATTTATAAGTGCTCAGCCATTAGCTGCCTCTTTTTCTCTCTTCACATCACTGCCAAGTATCTATGGACAATCAGTCTGGAACCTAGATACCTTAGTTGGGTCCCAGGCACCGGTGTCATTAACAAGTTGCACCTGTCACATAGAACCAGACTTCTGCCTTGATCTCACACTCTCTAGTCTGTCCCCTTTCACTGTCTTGGACTAGACATTCCTTCCACTATAACCTAGCTGATGGTTGGAGTACCAGTTTCCTACCTAGTTGCTGATGATTCTTTGTCCTTAAACCACCATGTTGTCAGCCCCTAACAGTTAGAGTGGAACAGAACAGAAGAGTTTGTCAAATACATGGATAAACTCTTCAGGATTAGTACCAGTGTTGTAGAGCAAAAAGAATGTGGAATTTGGAGTCATACCAACCTGGCTCATATGGTAGACTGCCATTTACTAGATTGAGATTTTTTTGGCAAATTTCTTGGTCTGTTTAAGATACCATTTTCTAATTTGTGAAATAGGTACTAAGTCGATACATTGTAGCTGTTGTTAATTTCTACCATGTTTACCACTGCCCCTGCAGCTCCTGTAGCTCCCCATCTTTGTGGTAGAATACTTCTTTCTCTCTGTCAGCACACATTATAGGTTCCAGCCTGCCTCACACTCAAGCTCGTAATGTGTAGATAGAGTTTCTTAAGAAAAACAGGCTATGATAACATTGTGGGGAGGAGTCAAGATGGCAGAGGAGTAGCAGGCTCAGATGACATCAGGTCGCAGGAGTTCAGTTAGATAGTTATCACACCATTCTGAACACCTACAAATGCAACAGGAGATCAAAGAAAAGAAGAGTAGCAATTCTAGAAACAGAAAATCAACCACTTTCTGAAAGGTAGGACCTGAGAAGAAATGAATCTGAAGGGACGGGAATATAGACCGCAGTGGGAGGGGCTGGCTCCCGGCAAGTGGCAGAGCAATGGAGCACAAAATCAGAACTTTAAAAAGTCTGCTCCACTAAGGGACATTGCTCCAGAGCCTAAGCAGGAGTGGAGCCCTCATGGGGACAGTGTGGTCTCAGGTCCTGTGGGGTCACAGAAGGATCAGGGGTGTCTGAGTATAGCAGAGCTTGCAGGTATTAGAGCAGGGAAGCCGGCTACAGAGGTGGAGCTGAGGAGTGAGCTCTCAGCTTGGGGTTACCTTAAACTGTGATCTGTGGCACAGTTGGGCTACTGCTCTTTGAGCAGGGACCCCACAAATGGCAGATCTGGGGAGACTCACCTTCCTTCTCTCTAAGCAGGAATTTGCTGGGTTTGGAGACTCAAATGGGGCTGTGTACCAGAAACAGAAACACTTGGTCACAGGCTGGATGAGCTTGGAGCTCGGCTGGAGTCCAGGGAGATGGGAGTGATTAAGCACTTTTCTCCAAGGGTGCACTGAAGAGTGGGGCCCCGAGCTCTTGGCTCCTCCAGGCCAGAGGTTGGGAGGTTGCCATTTTCATTCCCATCATGGAAAGCATTCAGGGAACAAAACCTCCTGAGAGTGAACCCGAGGAGATTACTTAGTCAGGTGCCTGGCAAGGGTGGTGCAATTCTGCCTCAGGCAAAGACACTTGAGAGTCACTACAACAGGTCCCTCCCCCAGAAGATCAGCAAGAACATCCAGCCAAGACCAAGCTTACTGATCAAGGAGAACAGTGGAATTCCAGAGGAGGGGAAAACAAAGCATGGAATTCATGGCTTTCTCCCCATGATTCTTTAGTCTTGCAAAGTTAATTAATTTTTTTTCTTTTTCTAATTTTTTTTTAACTTTTACTCTTTCTTCACTTAATTTTTTTAACTAGTTTATCTTAACAATACCTTTCTTATAAAAAATCTTTTTGAAACTTCATTATTATGGTCATATTTTATCCTTCATTGTATCTAACTTTATATTTGTATACATATAGGGTATTTTCTTCTAAAAAAAGTTGGGATACAACTTCTTCTAATAGATTAAAATATACCCTAAATCTACTACAGGGCTTTGTTCTAGTCTCCAGCCTGAGCAAATTCTCTCCACTTTCTTTTTCTTTCTTTTCCCAACCAACTTATCAACTCCATTTTAGAATTTTTAAAAAATTTTCATCTTTACAGTCATATTCCATCCCTTCATCATGTTTACCCTTATTTGTGTTTGTGTGTGTGTGTGTGTGTGTATTTTTTTTCCTTTCTTTAAAATTTTGGGAGGTAGTTTCTTCTAAGTGACCAAAATACACCCAAAATCAAGTGGGTGGCTCTGTTCTATTCACCAGTCTAAATATATATATATATATATATATATATATATATGTCTTTTAAATTTTTTTTAATTTTTTTGAACTTCTTTTTACCCCCTTTCTCTCCACAATTAGGGGTCTCTTCTGATTTGGTTAATGCACATTTTCCAGGGGTCTTTGACACCCTTTTAGTATTTTATTCGCTCCTTCATATATTCTTATCTGGATAAAATGACAATGTGGAAAAACTCACCACAAAAAAAGAACAAGAGGCAGTACCAAAGGCCAGGGACCTAATCAATATAGACATTGGTAATATGTCAGATCTAGAGCTCAGGATGACGATTCTCAAGATGCTAGCTGGGTTCAAAAAAGACATGGAAAATATTAGAGAAACCCTGTCTGGAGAAATAGAAGCACTTTCTGGAGAAATAAGAACTAAAATATAACCAAGCTGAAATTAAAAAAGCTATTAATGAGGTGCAATAAAAAATGGAGGCTCTTACTGCTAGGATAAATGAGGCAGAAGAGAGAATTAGTGATATAGAAGACCAGATGATGGAGAATAAAGAAGCTGAACAAAAGAGAGACAAACAACTACTGGACTACAAGGAGAGAATTCAAGAGATAAGTGATACCATAAGATGAAACAATACTAGAATAATTGGGATTCCAGGAGAAGAAAAGAGAGAGGGGGGCAGAAGGTATATTGGAATGGATTGTTGTAGAGAATTTCCCTAATATGGCAAAGGGAACAAGTATCAAAATCCAGGAGGTGCAGAGAACCCCCTCAAAATCAATAAGAATAGGTCTGCACCCCTTCATCTAATAGTAAAATTTACAAGTCTTAGTGACAAAGAGAAAATCCTGAAAGCAGCCCAGGACAAGAAGTCTGTAACACACAATGGTAAAAATATTAGATTGGCAGCAGACTTATCCACAGAGACCTGGCAGACCAGAAAGAACTGGCATGATATCAGAGCAGGAAATGAGAAAAGCATACAGTGAAGAATACCATATCAGGTAAGCTATCATTGAAAATAGAAAGAGAGATAAAAAGCTTCCAGGACAAGCAAAACCTAAAAGAATTTGTAAACACAAACCAGATCTACAGGATATTTTGAAAGAGGTCCTCTAAGCAAAGAGAGAGACTAAAAATAGTAGACCAGAAAGGAACAGAGACAATATACAGTAACAATCACCTTACACACAATACAATGGTACTAAATTCATATCTCTCATTAGTTACCCTGAATGTAAATGGGCTAAATGCCCCAATCAAAAAGCACAGGTTATCAGAATAGATTAAAAAACAAAACCCATCAATATGCTGTCTACAAGAAACTCATTTTAGACCTAAAGACACCTCCAGATTGAAAGTGAGGGGGTGGAAAACAATGTACCATGCTAATGGACATCAAAAGAAAGCTGGAGTGGCAATCCTTACATCAGATCAATTAGATTTTAAGCCAAAGACTATAATAAGAGATGAGGAAGGACACTGTATCATACTCAAAGTGTCTGTCCAACAAGAAGAGCTAACAATTTTCAGTATCTATGCCCCTAACATGGGAGCAGCCAACTATATAAACCAATTAACAAAATCAAAGAAACACATCGACAATAATACAAGAATAGTAGGGGACTTGGACAACACCCCCTCACTGAAACAGACAGATCATCCAAGCAAAAGATCAAAAGCAAAGATCAAATAGATTAAAAGCTTTAATTGACACACTGGACCAGATGGACATTACAGATATATTCAGAACATTCCATCCCAAAGCAACAGAATACATATTCTTCTCTATTGCACATGGAACATTCTCAGAATAGATCACATCCTGGGTCACAAATCAGGTCTTAACTGGTACCAAAAGATTGGGATGATTCCCTGCATATTTTCAGACCATGATGCTCTGAGGCTAGAACTCAATCACAAGAAGAAAGATGGGAAGAACTCCAATACATGGTGGCTAAAGAGCATCCTACTAAAGAATGAATGGGTCAACCAGAAACTTAAAAAAGAATTGAAAAAAAAATCATGGAAACAAATGATAATGAAAACACGACTGTTCAAAATTGGTGGGACACAGCAAAGGCAGTCCTGAGAGGAAAATATATAGTGATAGAAGCCTTTCCAAGGAAAAAAGAAAGGTCTCAAATACACAACCTACCCCTACACATAAAGGATGTGGAGAAATAACAGCAAAGAAAGCCTAAACCCAGCAGGAGAAGAGAAATAATAAAGATCAGAGCAGAAATCAATGAAAGAGAAACAAAAAAAAAAAAAATAGGGGAAATCAATGAAACTAGGTGCTGGTTCTTTGACAGAATTAATAAGATTGATAAACCCCTGGCCAGCTTATCAAAAAGAAAAGAGAAAGGACCCAAATAAATAAAATCATGAATGGAAGAGGAGAGATCACAACCAATACCAAAGAAATACAATTATAAGAACATATTATGAGCAACTCTAGGCCGGCAAATTTGACAATCTGGAAGAAATGGATGCATTCCTAGAGACATATAAACTACCAAACTGAACCAGGAAGAAATAGAAAACTGAACAGACCCATAACCAGCAAGGAGATTGAAACAGTCATCAAAAATCTCACAACAAACAAGAGCCCAGGGCCAGACGGCTTCCTAGGGGAACTCTACCAAACATTTAAAGAAGAATTAATACCTATTATCCTTTAACTGTTTCAAAAAATAGAAATAGAAAGAAAGCTTCCAAACTCATTTTATGAGGCCAGCATCGCCTTGATCCCAAAACCAGACAAAGATCCCATTAAAAAAGAGAATTACAGACCAATATCCTTGATGAACACAGATGCGAAAATTCCCAACAAATACTAGCCAATAGGATCCAACAGTACATTGAAAGTATTATTCGCCACGACAAAGTGGGATTTATTCCTGGGCTGCAAGGTTGGTTCAACATCTGCAAATCAATCAATGTGATACAATACATTAATAAGAGAAAGAAAAAGAACCATATAATACTCTCAATAGATGCTGAAAAAGCATTTGACAAAGTACAGCATCCTCTCTTGATCAAAACTCTTCACAGTGTAGGGATAGAGGGTACATACCACAATATCATCAAAGCCATCTATGAAAAACCCACAGCGAATATAATTCTCAATGGGGAGAAGTTGAGAGCTTTCCCATTAAAGTCAGGAACATGGCAGGGATGGCCACTATCACCACTGCTATTCAACATAGTTCTAGAAGTCCTAGCCTCAGCAATCAGACAACAAAAAGAAATTAAAGGCATCAAAATCAGCAAAGAAGAAGTCAAACTATCACTCTTTGCAAATGATATGATACTTTATGTGGAAAACCCAAAAGACTCCTCTCCAAATCTGTTAGAACTTGTACAGGAATTCAGTAAAGTGTCAGGATATAAAATCAATGTACAGAAATCAGTTGCATTTCTATACACCAACAGCAAGACAGAAGAAAGAGAAATTAAGGAGTCAATCCCATTTACAATTGCACCCAAACCATAAGATACCTAGGAATAAACCTAACCAAGGAGGCAAAGAATCTATACTCAGAAAACTATAAAGAACTCATGAAAGAAATTGAGGAAGACACAAAGAAATGGAAAAAATGTTCCATGCTCATGGATTGGAAGAACAAATATTGTAAAAATGTCTATGCTACCTAAAGCAATCTACACATTTAATGCAATCCCTATCAAAATACTATCAATTATTTTCAAAGAAATGGAACAAATAATCCTAAAATTTGTATGGAACCAGAAAGACCTCGAATAGCCAGAAGAATGTTGAAAAAGAAAGCCAAAGTTGGTGGCATCACAATTCCAGACTTCAAGCTCTACTACATAGCTGTAATCATCAAGACAGTATGATACTGGCACAAAAACAGACACATAGATCAATGGAACAGAATAGAGAGTCCAGAAATACACCTTCAACTCTATGGTCAACTAATCTTCAACAAAGCAGGAAAGAATGTCCAATGGAAAAAAGACAGTCTCTTCAATAAATGGTGTTGGGAAAATTGGACAGCCACATGCAGAAAAATGAAACTGGACCATTTCCTTACACCACACACAAAAGTAGACCAAAAATGGATGAAAGATCTCAACGTGAATCCATCAAAATCCTTGAGGAGAACACAGGCAGCAATCTCTTTGACCTCAGCCGCAGTAACTTCTTCCTAGAAACATGGCCAAAGGCAAGGGAAGCAAGGGCAAAAATGAACTATTGGGACTTCATCAAGATCAAAACCTTTTGCACAGCAAAGGAAACAGTTAACAAAACCAAAAGACAACTGACAGAATGGGAGGAGATATTTGCAAATGACATATCAGATAAAGGGCTAGTATTCAAAATCTACAAAGAGCTTATCAAACTCAACACCCAAAGAACAAATAATCCAATCAAGAAATTGGCAGAGGTCATGAACAGACATTTCTGCAAAGAAGACATCCTGATGGCCAACAGAAACATGAAAAAGTACTCCACATCACTGGGCATCAGGGAAATACAAATCAAAACCACAATGAGATGCCACCTCATGCCCATCAGAATGGTTAAAATGAACAAGTCAGAAAATGACAGATGCTGGCAAGGATGCAGAGAAAGGGGAACCCTCCTACACTGTTGGTGGGAATGCAAGCTGGTGAAGCCATTCTCAAAAACAGCATGGGGGGGTTCCTCAAAAAGTTGAGAACAGATCTATCCTACTACTCAGCAATTGCACTACTGGGTATTTACCTTAAGGGTACAAAAATAGTGATCTGAAGGTGCACATGCACCCGAATGTTTATAGCAGCAATGTCCACAATAGCCAAACTATGAAAGAACCTAGATTTCCATCCACAGATGAATGAATAAAGAAGAAGTGATTATATATATATATATATATATATATATATATATATATATACACACACACACACACACACACACACACAATGGAATACTATGCAGCCATCAAAAGAAATGAAATCTTGCCATTTGTGATGACATGGATGGAACTAGAGGGTATTATGCTTAGCGAAATAAGTCAATCAGAGAAAGTCAACTATCATATGATCTCCCTGATATGAGGAAGTAGAGATGCAGCGTGGGGGCTTTTGGGGGTAGGAAAAGAATAAAGGAAACAAGGTGGGATTTGGAGGGAGACAAACCATAAGAGACTCTTACTGTCACAAAACAAACTGAGGTTTGCTGGGGGGAGGGGGGTCGGGAGAGGGTGGTTGGGTTATGGACATTGGGGTGGGTATGTGCTATGGTGAGTACTGTGAAGTGTGTAAACCTGGTGATTCACAGGTCTGTACCCCTGGGGCTAATAATACATTATATATTAATAAAAAAATAAAAATAAACAAACATAAATAAAAATAAATAAAAATAAATAAACAAAAGGAAAAAAAAAAGCTACATGATAGCCCACCAAAAAGCTAGTTGAAAGGCCATGCTTAATTGATTCCTTTTAGGTTCTGCTGGATTTCCTTTAGACTTCAGCTGATTTTCATTAGATCTTGTACACAGGAGTATGTTTTAATTTACATGTCTGCTTACTAAGTTCTCATTTTTTATACCATCATCCTTTGAGGTAACAGCTTAATAGATGGTTGTAAGGCAACAACAGTGTAATTTTGGACTGTTTCTAAATAGTGTGCTAATTATTTTACAGTTTTCCCTTTAAACCATTAAGGACATTGTGTGTGTGTGTGTGTGTGTGTGTGTGTGTACTTAAGGATGAATCTACTATACAAACTGTTAAAACTCAGGGTACACAACAAATAAAATCTATGATTTTGTAAATGAAACCAACCCATTTTGATGCTGTACTATATATTCTGCAAGTTGTTTTAATTGCATAGGGGAAGACAAAAGACTTTTGGGTGTTTTTACTTTATTCTAACTCCAGAACTGTATTATTCTTAATCTACTGGACGCCCCACTGACTGGGAGTGGTGCAGAAGGAAGGATGCAATATGTAAATACACTAACTAATCAGATCAATGCAAATCATAGTAATACATTCCTTTATAGTCTGGGAGACAGCTGTGTAAAAGTGATTTTCATTTTCATAGGTTTGGGTGACTCTCTTTAGCAAATCCTATCTCATTGATTCTGTGAGTCTATCTCTGTTGTGTTTTATTTTGATTATCTTCCCCTTCTGGTTTTTGTGGGACTACATATGGTGAAAGTTGGCATTTCAGTCCTCAGTGGCTAGTTTTATTTTCTTCTCTTTGTATCCAACTGGTTTTGGAACTTTTGTTTCCCAAAACAGCTATAAAACCACATGAGTGGAGATTTGGTGAGGTTTTCTGCATGACCAAAGTGGTGTTGATGATGTGACAATTGTATCAAAGGATTTCTTAGGAAAGAATGGATCATCATCTTTAGAGAAAGGATTTTTTTTCCCTTTAAAAGATTCAACAAATTATTTCAGTTTACCAAACCTGATGCTATCATTTCAATGTTTTAATGAGGTTAAAACTTCTGGCTACTTGCTTATATGGAAGATATATTAGTACCATTATAAAAGAAAAAATAAAATTCAGATAGATATTCCCATTTCCCTGGGATCTTAACAGAGCCAACAGAAAGAAGGAAGTGTTGCTAATGGAAATTAAAATAAATCAGAACATTCTGAGTTATCATGTCAAGGGGAAACTAAGAGGAGAGAAAAAAAGAAAAATAAATTTGCTCATCAAAAGCTTAGAATTTTAAGTCCAAAATAATGAAAAGTTAAGGGTTTGAAACATTGTGAAAGCATTTTAAAGACAAGGTACATGTTTAGTGGTGAAATTGCATAATCCCTAAAACCGAATTTTAAAAATAAACTTTTATTGGATCATTCCCTCTTAAGTGGAGGAATCCACAGCAGTGTCTAGGGAATAAAGTACCCAAAGCTTTTCAGATCACTCTGAAAGGCAATTTCAATAAGGTGAGATGTTTGGGGGTGCCTGGGTGGCTCAGTTGGTTAAGCATCTGTGTTAAGCTCAGGTCATGATCCTAGGGTCCTAGGATTGGGCCCTATATTGGGCTCCCTGCTCAGTGAGGAGTCTGCTTCTCCCTTTTCCTCTGCCCTGCCCCTGCTCATGCACTCTTTCTCCCCTCTCAAATAAATAAAATCTTAAAAAAAAAATAAGGTGACATGATTGGCACATATCTATAGATTCCTCTTCTCTCATTTCCTGGGAGAGGGTAAATTAGGAGTGCAGGTCTTTCTTGCTCAAACTCTGGAGGAATCCTCTGGGTGTAACTGTTCAGAGAATTAGAAGAAGAGATGGAACAGCCTGACTTGGTTTGTAGAGATCAGTTGCCTATAGATAATTCAATCTGCTGAAATAAATGTCCACTGACACCACCACAACTACCTCCTCATGTACATTTCTTTTTTTTTATTTAATTTTTTAAATTTATTTTCAGCGTAACAGTATTCATTGTTTTTTGCACCACACCCAGTGCTCCATGCAATCCGTGCCCTCTCCAATACCTACCACCTGGTTCCCCCAACCTCCCACCCCCCGCCCCTTCAAAACCCTCAGATTGCTTTTCAGAGTCCATAGTCTCTCATGGTTCACCTCCCCTTCCAATTTCCCCCAACTCCCTTCTCCTCTCCATCTCCCCTTGTCCTCCATGCTATTTGTTATGCTGCACAAATAAGTGAAACCATATGATAATTGACTCTCTCTGCTTGACTTATTTCACTCAGCATAATCTCTTCCAGTCCCGTCCATGTTGCTACAAAAGTTGGGTATTCATCCTTTCTGATGGAGGCATAATACTCCATAGTGTATATGGACCACATCTTCCTTATCCATTCGTCCATTGAAGGGCATCTTGATTCTTTCCACAGTTTGGCAACCGTGGCCATTGCTGCTATAAACTTTGGGGTGCAGATGGCCCTTCTTTTCACTACATCTGTATCCTTGGGGTAAATACCCAGTAGTGCAATGGCAGGGTCATAGGGAAGTTCTATTTTTAATTTCTTGAGGAATCTCCACACTGTTCTCCAAAGAGGCTGCACCAACTTGCATTCCCACCAACAGTGTAAGAGGGTTCCCCTTTCTCCACATCCCCTCCAACACATGTTGTTTCCTGACTTGCTAATTTTGGCCATTCTAACTGGTGTAAGGTGATATCTCAATGTGGTTTTAATTTGAATCTCCCTGATGGCTAGTGATGATGAACATTTTTTCATGTGTCTGATAGCCATTTGTATGTCTGCTTTGGAGAAGTGTCTGTTCATATCTTCTGCCCATTTTTTGATACGATTATCTGTTTTGTGCGTGTTGAGTTTGAGGAGTTCTTTATAGATCCTGGATATCAATCTTTTGTCTGTACTGTCATTTGCAAATATCGTCTCCCATTCCGTGGGTTGCCTCTTTGTTTTGTTGACTGTTTCCTTTGCTGTGCAGAAGCTTTTGATTTTGATGAAGTCCCAAAAGTTTATTTTGGCTTTTGTTTCCTTTGGCTTTGGAGACATATCTTGAAAGAAGTTGCTGTGGCTGATATCGAAGAGATTACTGCCTATGTTCTCCTCTAGGATTCTGATGGGTTCCTGTCTCATGTTGAGGTCTTTTATCCATTTTGAGTTTATCTTTGTGTACGGTGTAAGAGAATGGTCGAGTTTCATTCTTCTACATATAGCTACCCAGTTTTCCCAGCACCATTTATTGAAGAGACTGTCTTTTTTTCCACTGTATATTTTTTCCTGTTTTGTCGAAGATTAACTGACCATAGAGTTGAGGGTCCATATCTGGGCTCTCTACTCTGTTCCACTGGTCTATGTGTCTGTTTTTATGCCAGTACCATGCTGTCTTGGTGATCACAGCTTTGTAGTAAAGCTTGAAATCAGGTAACGTGATGCCCCAGTTTTATTTTTGTTTTTCAACATTTCCCTTAGCAATTCAGGGTCTCTTCTGGTTCCATACAAATTTTTGGATTATTTGCTCCAGCTCTTTGAAGAATATCGGTGGAATTTTGATCGGAATGGCATTAAAAGTATAGATTGCTCTAGGCAGTATAGACATTTTAACAATGTTTATTCTTCCAATCCAAGAGCGTGGAACCTCATGTACATTTCTATCTATATGTCTGCCTGTCATATGGATAAGAAAGCAGAAAATTCTACTTATAACAAATATATTTAGTACTTCTCAAAAACAGATTCCCAAGACACCAAAAAAGTACGAGGGTACACTGAACAACATTATTAATTGGTAAAGAAGAAATGAGACACAAGACTAAAAAAGTACTTTTGGAGTTCCAACTCCCAGAGTATATTCCCTCAACCTCTTCTGAAGCAATCCACTTCTCTCTCTACCTGTTGCCACCACCATAGTCCAGGCCAGTGTGAGTTCTGGTCTGGATTACTTTGATAATTTCTAATTGAATTCACTCATGTTCTGTGTGCCTCTACCCCTATCCAATAAGCTGCACGTTTGTTATTATCCTTTGGCCCGAAATCTTTCAGTGGCTCAACACTGTTTGTTGGATAAAATCTCCTTGTGCACTAATAGGCTATTAGGACCTTCCTGATTTATGGACTCTGCCTCACTCCTTAGAGTGCTCAGAGTGCTCTCTTTGCTTCAGCTCTAGCCTTCTGTCTTATCAATCAGATCTTTTGCATTTTTGGCTTTTCTGCCTGAATTGACCTTTTATCTCCTTATTTTTTCCTCCCTCACCTCTTCCCCAGAAGTAGTTTTTATGCATATAAAACAAAACAATGAAACAGCCAAAAAACCTAAACAAAGAAATAAGATCCTATATATGGCTATAGAATTGGATGAGAAACATCTTCTGAGTCTAGTGTCAAGGTTATGGTCCCATGATGATCATGAACCATTTCTTACATTAGGCAGAAGTTCCCTCACTCAGATATCAAACATTTTTTATTTGGTCATGGAGAAGGAAAGTTTAGAGTAGCTCAACTAGGCAGGAGGGACCACAGATGAGATTCTTTGAAAGCCACCTGAAAGCTCCCTTTTAGGATTTCCTTTCATGTCAACTGGGTGAGTTTGGCTGGATCTCAGTGAATCCCTGCTCCAATACACATAATTTAGCTTGAGCAATGGGTGTAGACACCTTACACAACTTCACAAGTCAGTGAGGAAGGCTGAATAAATGGCAGAGACTTTTCCCTTTATCACGTCCAAAACCCTGAGAACTGAACCAGAAATCAGATCTTGTTCATCTTTCAGATCTTCCTGCCTCAGGCTCATTCTTCTTCTGTGAAGCCTTTCTTTTTCTCACTCCTTTGTGGTCTCCTAACACCTTGCCCATACCCCTCTCAGACAGCAGTCATCACAAGCTATTTGCTGATATGTCTGCTTCATAAAAAAATCTAACTACCATGGGACATACTTCACTGAAGTTAAGTTTATAGTAGGAGGACTTTGAAGAATTTGAGAAAAAATCTGCTGTGAAAGAGAGCTAGTGGATGTTATACCCAGGAGAATTAGCCATCCCCAAATTGAAGACCAAAAACCAATCTGAAGAAAACTACAAATTACATATATTTAAAAATGATTAAAGAGATAAAGAATTAAAAACCAGAACAAAAGATAAGGCTGCTTGTAAAATACAAGCAGTTTTTGAAGAAGAACTAAATTAAACTTCTGGATATGAAAACTAATTATAAAAAAATAAGTCCAGTGGGTCGGACAAATAGCAGATGAATGTCAGTTAAAATGGGAACCAGAAAACTGAAAGATGGAGTTGAGTAAATTGCACAGAATGTAATAAAAAGGGAAATAAAATGGCTTTAAAAATTATGAAGTGATATTAAGGTATAAAGAAGATAGAAAGAAGGGATGGAATGAGATATTCCAGAGAGAGAAAACAAAAGACAGAGAGAGACAGTATTCTAGGAGATAATGACTAGCAAATTTTCAGAATTAAAGAAGGACATGGAACCTCAAATTAAAAATCATAATGGGTGCCTATTACCAAACCCAAACAAACCCCCAAATATAAACAAACAAACAAGCAAACAAAACACAATGACACTAGGATGTATTATGGTCAAAAAACAAACAAACCAAGAAAACCCCACAACCCAAAAGTGAAGTCCAGAGACAAGAAGAGATTTTTTCTAGAGAGGAATATAGTTAGGCTGACAACAGTACTAACAATGGATATTGGATGAGACTAAAATCACATATCTAAAGTGCTGAGGAAAAGCAACCCTCAATCTAGGATTCTAAACCCACTAAGGTATCATTTAAAACCACGAGCAAAATAAACACATTTAATTTTGTTTGTGAGAAGTTTTGTTATAGATAAACCTGAAAAACTGCTGAAGATTTTCATCATTTAGAATGAATCAAATAAGAAGTGGAATACAAAGGAGGAGTCAAGATGGCGGAGAAGTAGCAGGCTGAGACTACTTCAGGTAGCGGGAGATCAGCTAGATAGCTTATCTAAAGATTGCAAGCACCTACAAATCCAACGGGAGATCGAAGAGAAGAAGAACAGCAATTCTAGAAACAGAAAATCAACCACTTTCTGAAAGGTAGGACTGGTGGAGAAGTGAATCCAAAGCGATGGGAAGATAGACCACGGGGGGAGGGGCCAGCTCCTGGCAAGCGGCGGAGCAACGGAGCACAAAATCAGGACTTTTAAAAGTCTGTTCCGCTG
>NW_019154087.1:23278333-23321492 GCF_002288905.1 Enhydra lutris kenyoni
TTGTCAAATGCTTTTAAATTATTTTTAGGTAACTCATTTACATTGCTAACAGTGTAATATTTCAATATATCGGTATCAATTATCCCACACGCAGCCTGCTAGGTGTCCACATACATGTACTATGCATCCACAGTTTAGATTTGAAATTAGTACTCCAAGAATTGCTATAATTGAGGTGGTTACATCTCAAGCTAAATATAATCCTCCCACCAAACAACCCACTGAAGAGCGTGGAACAGAATTAAGATTTCAAAATTACCACAAATCCAAGAAGTTTACATCTCTCAAATAAATACATTCCACTCAAAAGCAAACAAAATAGCTTTTCAACGTAAGAAATCCTTTGTTTCCAACAAACCCCACCAAAGCCAAGTAAGTACTTCATCATGCAAATCAACTATTTTCCGGGAGAAGGCCAGTCAGCAGCATGCATGGATGATACTAAGAAAAGCAGATTGTTTTCATCTTCTCAGCAGGACAGATTCGCCATGCCACAGATTAAATGACCCCTCCTTCCCCATATATCTTTAAAAAAGGGATGTTTTAAAGATTTTTTAAAAAGATGTTTTAAATGAAGCAGATCTCAAATAAATTCCTTTCTTGTGGCCTCTGAGTTAGCATTAAAAATAGTAGTTGTGGGAATGCCTTGGTGGCTCAGTCATTTGGGCAACTGACTCTTGGTTTTGGCTCAGGTCATGACCTGGGAGTTGTGAGATTGAGCCCTGTGTCAGTTTCTGGCTCAGCATGCAGTCTGTTTGGGATTCTCTTTTCCTCTCCCTCTGTCCTTTACCTGCTTGTGCATGCTCTCTCTCTAAAATAAAAAAGTAAATCTTAAAAAGAAACGCAGTTGGGGTAAAGTGGATATAGGCAAATAATGTTGATGTTACTGAATGTGGTGACTACCCATTACTAATTCAGTCATTTGGGAAAAACTTGGAGGATTAGAAATGGGTGTGAAGGGTTGTGTTCATCGCTATGACCAAAGTCTGCCACTATTGAGTGCATTACTAATATACCAGGTACTAAAAAATATTATTAGGTTTTGATGATTCAGACTCCAGAATGCAGAGAAAAGAGGGTTGACTAGAGTTAAAACTGTAACTAATTCTCAAGATAACAGTGTTAATGGAAGCCTAAGTATGCCTTTCAGGGGTGGGAAGGGAGTGCCACACTGAGTAAGTCCATACTGGATAAAAGCCTTATCTGGGCATGAATGACAGAGACCAAGATAGTGAAGAAATGGGGTAGATAAATTTTCTATATTTGGGGTATTATAGCTCCTAGAAGATTTTAGGGTAGAGAATTGAGGAGGAGAGTGAAAAGCATTTTAATAAGTGTATTGTATGTTCGGAAATAGTCTAATTTAAAAATGTTTGAGTTTCTTAGATTTCTTAGAGTCAGAACTAAGTTTTCTGAAATCTGACCCTATTCCAGAACTTGACTACTGGAGTTTCCAAGTACTTAAGGCATTTCTTATCTTTTGATGATGAGGAACCTGGCAGGTGAGAGTTATTCACTGCACAGATCTTTAGAGAAGGCATATAAAAAGACCTGGCTCCATCTCAACAACGCAGGAGAGGGCCACACCCCAAGCACTAACCCCGCTATGGTGAATGTTTGATTTGGAAATCATTTGCAAACAGTCCACTCCATAAAATGTGGAAGTCTCTTAGAGGCTTAGAGAAAGTTGGCAAAGGAATCACTCAGTTATTACTCTGTGCTTCACCTTAGCCTAGAAAAATGGGGAGAGGAAAAATCCCCAGGCCTGAAGTAAGAGATGAGATTACTCTCGCAGCCAGAGAAGTCATGACTTTGAGTAACAGCCTATAATGCTGGGGTGCACCACCCGGCCTAGCAGCTTCCCCAGTATTGGGGTTAATGTAGCCATGATTTCATGACTGAATTAGTAGCAAGCCAATACCTGGCTTGCTAAAATGTAACATGGAGGCCACTGGGAAGGTTTCAGAGAAGGGCACAGGCCTTTGGAATGCAAAGGCCTGTGTGACCACTCTGCCATAGGAATGCCCTGGGGAGTTGGCTTCCTGGAAGCTTGCTTAGCCAGAACAGCTGCCCTCTGATCTAAGGGACATATGCATTGTCTCCTAGGCTATGTTTAGCAGAACTCCTAGAACATGCAGATTAGCATATTGTGCCTTTACTGTAAATAGATCCTCCTAGTTCCAGTAAGACCCCTTGTCACACATCCTGTGCTTGAAAAGATTTGATGAAGATTTATGATTATCCCGAAGAACCGATAAAAGCAGGAGCAAATGAGGGTCTTCAGGTCTCTGAGCATTGATCCTCTTGCCTTTTCCTCTCTTTCACAGCAAAGTTTGGAGTCATTTTTCATCCATCGGTACATGAAGTGCTGGCCATCCCTGACACCTCAGAAGGAAGGATTTAGGATCTCTCTTGAAGTAGATATAGACAAGGCCATAAAATGAGCTTTGTTGATAGCTGGATCACTTATCAGCAATGTACCTAGTCTTCTGGCCTTTACACCAATCACACTAGTATGACTGCTTGCTCTCTACACTCCCAAGTTCTAGTTGCTCAGAATTTGCCTTCTCCCAGTAGGCAAACACATCATAAATGGTTTTGTTTCTTTTGAACCTGCAGACTATCTTTAATAGTTATTCCTTGATTTTTTTCTAAGATTGTCATAAATATTGAAAGTTTCCTCCACAATCCTCTCATGGGATTTTGAGATTAGGGTTTGGTAGGCAGTTAAGGGACAGCTGGAATTTTAGATCACCAATAATTTGCCTGCTAAAGGAAAAGTGAATCTAGCAGATAGCCTTGCATATAATAGGTACAGAATAGTTGGCAACTAGATGAATGAAGGACTCAAATACAATGTTAGTATATTTTAGTGAATATTTTGATATTTTGTATTTGTTTTTGTTCAACTAGAACAGATTTGGAAACTGTTAGAGAAGTGATTTGCTGATACCTCCTCCTCTCCCACCTAACCAAGTTTAAACACTAATTTCACTATAGTACCTTCCTGATAAAAATCTTCAGTGAATATATTGGCCTTAGGATAAAGTAAAAACTTACTAGCCTTCAAAGCAGAGCTTCCAAAATTTGACTTTACCCAGTTTATTCAGTCAAGTTTATCACTAATAATAGATTCACTCTGATTTTGATGTTCCACTCACTATTTTTTTTCAACTAAGATCTTTATTCATGCAGTAAGAGCCATTTTCAATTATAGGTGTGAAATCATAAGGAAAGTACCATATACTTAACTCAAAGAAACAAGTCAGTGTAGAAGTCGTCCTTCAGTTAACATGTTCTTTCATAGATAGAGAAGTGTTTTTAAATGTATGTGTGGAAGCATAAGGAAAGTGCTATACACCTAACTTCAAGAAACAAGTCTGTGTAGAAACCATATTTCTTTTTTTTTAACCAACTAATTAACATATAGTGCATTATTAATTTCAGAGGTAAAGTTTTGTGATTCATCAGTTGCATATAACACCCAATGCTTGTTACATCATGTGCCTTCCTTAATGCTCATCACCCAGTTACCCCATCCTCCCATCCACCTCCTCTCCAGCAATCCTCAGTTTGTTTCCTATAGTTAACAGTCTCTTATGGGTTGTCTCCCTCTCTCTGATTTTGTCTCATTTTCTTTTTCCATCCCTTCCCCTATGATACTCTGTCTGGTTTCTTAATTTCCACATATGAGTGAAGTCATATGATAATTGTTTTTCTCTGATTGACTTATTTCCCTCAGTGTAATACTCTCTAGTTCCATCCATGTCATTGCAAATGGTAAAATTTTTGTTGTTTTTTGACAGCTGAGTAATATTTCATTGTATATATAATGCCACATTTTCTTTATTCATTTATCTGTTGATGGACATCTGGGTGCTTTCCATAGTTTGGCTATTGTGGACATTGCTGCTATAAACATTGGGGTACAGGTGCCCCTTTGAATCACTATGTTTATATCCTTTGAGTAAATACCTAGTAGTGCAATGTTTTTCCAGCTTGCATTTCCACCAGTAGTGTAAAAGGGTTCCCCTTACTCTGCATCTTGCCAACATCTGTTGTTCCTGAATTGTTAATTTTAGCCATTCTGATTGGTGTGAAGTGGTATCTCATTTTGGTTTTGATTTGTATTTCCCTGATACTGAGAGATGTCAAATATTTTTTCATGTGTCTGTTGGCTAGTTATATGTCTCCTTTATATGGAGCCAGAAAAGACACTAAATAGCCCAAGGAATGTTGAAAAAGAAAATCAAGCTGGTGGCATCACAATTCTGGACTTCAAGCTATACTACAAAGCTGTAATAATCATCAAGACAGTATTGTACTGGCACAAAAACAGACACATAGATCAATGGAACAGAATAGAGAACCCAGAAATGGACCCTCAACTCTATGGTCAACTAATCTTTGACAAAGCAGGAAAGAATATCCAGTGGAAAAAAAGACAGTCTTTTCAACAAATGATGTTGGGAAAATTGGGCAGGTGCACACAGAGTAATGAAATTGCACCATTTTCTTATGCCATACACAAAAATAGACTCAAACTGGATGAAAAACCTAAACGTGAGGCAGGAATCCAACAAAATCCTAGAGGAGAATACAGGCAACAACCTCTGTGACCTTGGCCACAGCATCTTCTTGCTAGACACCTCTTCAAAGACCAAGGAAACAAAAGCAAAAATGAATGATTTGGACTTCATCAAAATAAAAAGCTTTTGCACAGCAAAGGAAACAATTGACAAAACTAAAAGACAACCTACAGAATGGGAGAAGATATTTGGAAATGTCTTATCAAATAAAGCGTTAGTATCCAAAATCTATTAAAAAAAAAAACTTATCAGGGCACCTGGGTGGCTCAGTGGGTTAAAGCCTCTGCCTTTGGCTCAGGTCATGATCCCAGGGTCTTGGGATCCAGCCCCGCATTGGGCTCTGCTCGGAGGGAAGACTGCTTCCTCCTCTCTCTCTGCCTGTCTCTCTGCCTACTTGTGTTCTCTGTCTGTCAAATAAATAAATAAATAAGATCTTTAAAAAAAAACCAAAACTTATCAAACTCAACACCCAAAAAATCAGTCAAGAAATGGGAAGAAGACATGAATAAATATTTCTCATCTTACTATTTTTTTAAGACAAAACAAGAGAAAGCAAGCAAACTGCTTCTCATCTCAAGTCTGAGGTTTTTTTTTTTGTTTGTTTGTTTTGTTTTGTTTTGGTTATATAATAACATTCTCTTCCCTATTAAAATTCCACTATTAAACTAGAGATTTTTTTTTTTAAATTTTGAAATGTCTCTCTTCATAATAAAGGTCTGCCAAGGATCAGAACACCATGAGGATGCCATGCACCCAGAACAGAACTCTTGCAGGCCCTCTGCAAACTACCTGGCTTCCCACTGCAGTTTTTAGAGCATATCCCTTCCAGCCTTTGGTAAAAACCCATCCTCTTTGGGGTCTCATGCCATCAAACTATACCATTCTCCTCCCTTTCCTTACTGATGTCATTTACTGGCTTCTTAATCATTTCCCTTCACTTGTTGAAGTCTTTGACAATTGTGAGATAGCTTACACAACTGTTATCCCTACACTCACTCCCGTCAGAGAGGAAAGTTTCAGTGTATCTACAGAAAACAGTTATTTAAAAATTCTAGCCATTATTTTCTCCAGTTAATTTTCTGTTCACTCTATTGGAACCATCCATTCCCATAGCAGCACCATAAATTTTTCCTACAGATCATAATTTCATGCATTTTACTTTGACCAAGATATTTGTCTGTTAAGCTTCCCTTTACCCTTGCTACTACTATAGCTGCTCTTAGAACACTCTAGGTCTCTGGATTTCACCCATTTTATCCCTTCATCTAGCATCTTCCAGAGCACTTAGTCTTTCTTACCCAGCCTCATTCCATGGAGAGAATAGCAGAAGAACATATGACCTATTTTCCCACTAAGTACCTGATTGGTTCCCTTATGCCCTTATCCTTCCACTGTTCTACTAAGTTTAAATGACTCAATCCAAAATCAAAGCCACAGTCCTATCTCTTGAAACCTCTACATTGGTTGCTGAAGGATACTAGTTCAAGACCTACATCCATGCAATTTTGTCTTGCTCATTTTTATGTATTTTGCACTGTGCATAATCTTTTCCCATACCTTTGATTAGCTTTCTTTTTCAGGCCCTTCTAGATTTGCCAAATGGAATCATGAATTATGCAGTCTTTTGTGAATGGCTTCTTTTACTTAGCACAATGTTTTTCAAGGTTCATCCATGTTATAGCATGTATCAATACTTCATCCCTTTTTATTGCTGAGTGAGGAAATGGAATGCTGGATAAGGACACGGTGGAATTGCTGGCTTATATGGTAACTCCATGTTTAACATTTTGAGGAAACAGCCAAACTGATTTCTAAAGTAACTTTACCATATTCTAATCCCACCAGCAATGTATGAGGGACCCAATTTCTCCCCACCCACACCAACAGTTGTTATTATTTGTCTTTTTGATTATTTGTTGTCTGTCTTCCTAATGGGCATGAAGTGGTATCTCATTGTGATTTTTATTTACCTTTTCTGAATGATTAATAATTTCAGGCCTTATTTCCTGTCTAACATCATTGATTCTTAATAAAATAATTGCAAATTGAATTCAACAGTACATTAAAAGAATTATTCACCATGATCAAGTGGGATTTATTCCTGGGATGCAGGGGTGCTTCAACATTCACAAATTAATCAATGTGATATGCCACATTAATAAAATAGAGGATAAGAACCATATGATCCTGTCAATAGATGCAGAAAAAGTATTTGAGAAAATATAGCATCCTGTCTTGATAAAAACCCTCAACAAAGTAGGGATAGATGGAACATATCTCAACATCATAAAGGCCATATGTGAAAGACCCACAGCTAATGTCATTCTCAATGGGGAAAAACTGAGAGCCTTTCCCCTGCAGTCAGGAACAAGACAAGGATGTCCACTGTCACCATTATTATTTAACATAGTGCTGGAAGTCTTAGCCTCAGCAATCAGACAACAAAAAGAAATAAAAGACATCCAAATTGGCAAGGAAAAAGTCAACCTTTCACTATTTGCAGATGACAAGATACTCTATGTAGAAAACCCAAAAAACTCCACCAAAAAATTGCTAGAACTCATACATGAATTCAGCAAAGTTGCAGGATATAAAATCAATGTGCAAAAATCTGTTGTATTTATGTACACCAATAATGAAACAGCAGAAAAAGAAATCAAGGAGTCAACCCCATTTGCAAGTTCACCAAAAAAAGTAAGATACCTAGGAATAAACCTAACTAAAGATGTAAAAGATCTCTACTCCTTTAAAAAAATTATTAGTGTATTATTTATTTGAGAGAGAGATTGAGGGAGAAAGAGAGCACAAGGAGTGGCAGACTCCCTGCTGAGCCAGGAGCTGGATGTGAGACTGATCCCAGGACTCCAGTATCATGATCTGAGTGGAAGGCATTTGCCCAACAAACTGAGCCACCCAGGCGCCCAAAGATCTGTATTCTTAAAACTATACAACATTTATGAAAGAAATAGAAGAGGACACATAGAAATGGAAAAGCATTCCATACTCACGGATTGGAAGAAAAACATTGTTAAAATATCTGCACTACCCAAAGCAAGCTACATATTTAATGCAATCCCTATCCAAATACCACTGGCATTTTTCATAGAACTAGAACAAACAATCCTAAAATTTGTGTGGAATCATTTCATTTCAAAATATATTTGATATTTAGTATATCTTGAAAAAATGTCTATTTGGCTCTTTTGTTTATTTTAAAGTTGTATCATTTATTATTATTGATTGTAGAAATTCTGTTCATATTCTGGGTACAAGTTCTTTGTCAGATATATGATTTGCAAATACGTTTTTTAATTTATGAGGTTTTTGTTTGTTTGTTTTTTTACTTTCTTGGTGGTATTCTTTGAAGTACAAAGGTTTTTAACTTTTAGAAATCCAGTTTAGGGATGCCTGGGTGGCTCAGTCCTTAAGTGTCTGCCTTCGGTTCAGGTCATGATGATCCCAGAGTCCTGGGATGGAGCCCCACATCAGAAATCCCTGCTCAGTGGGAAGCCTGCTTCTCCCTCTTCTACTCCTCCTGCTTTGCGTTCCCTCTCTCACTGTGTCTCTCTCTGTCAATAAATAAAATCTTAAAAAAAAAATCCAGTTTTTTTTTGTTGTTGTTGTTGTTTGTGGTTTTGATGTCATATCTAAGGAACTACTGATTAACTCAAAATTTACTCTTTTGTTTTCTTCCAAGAGTTTTATGGTTTTAGCTCTTAACATTTAGGTGTATGATATATTGGGAGTTAAATTTGTGTATCTGGTGTGAGATAGAGGTTCAAGTTTCTTTCTCATGCATATATCCAGTTGTCCAGGCAACACTTGTTGAAAATACTCTTCTTTCCGCATTGAATTGTCTTAACACCTTGTTGAAAATCAGAGTATAACGGTTTATATCTGGATTCTCAATCCTATTCCACTTATCAGTGTTTGTTATGAGTTTCTTATTGCTATTGAAACAAATTACAATTTAGTAATATCGTCTTAGTGTCTCAAAACAGCACAAATTTATACTCTTATAGTTCTGAAGGTCAGAAATTTGAAATGGCTTCATTAAGCCAAAGCAACTTGTTTATAGGGCTGTGCTTCGTCTGGAGGCTCTAATGCCTTATCTCTTCTATCTTCTAGAGACTTCATTTATTCTTTGACCTCTGGCCATCTTCTACCTTCAGAGTCAATATTCTCATTACTCTGACCTCTGCTTCTGTCATCACATCATCTTCTCTGACTTTTACTTGTCTGCTTTTTTCTTTCACATATAAGGACCCTGGTGATTACATTGGGCCTACCCAACTAACCCAGGATAATCTCCCCATCACAAGATCCTTAATTTAATCATATTTGCAAATCCTTTTTGCCACCTAAGGTAACATATTCCCAGGGATTAGAACACAGACATATTTGAGAGGTGACAATTCTGTCTGCCACATATCCTTATGTGAGTACCTGTCTTGATTGCTGTAGCTTCACAGTTATAAGTTTTGAAATCAGGAAATATGAGTTATCCAACCTTGTTCTTCTTTCCAAAGATTGTTTTGGTTATTTTGAGTCCCTTACATTTTCATGTGAATTTTGGGATCACCTTCTTAATTTTTGCACAAAAAATAGCTGGTATTTTGATAGAAATTGTGCTTAATCTATAAATCATAACAATATTAAATCTGCCAATCCATGAACGTGGAATATCTTTCCATTTATTTTAGATTTATTTATTTTCTTTTAACAACATGTTTACTTTTCAGTGGAATAGACATGTAGCATTTTGTTAAACTTATTTCTAAATGTTTCATCTTTTTGAGACTATGGTAAATGAAATTGTTTTCTTAATTTCATTTTGGGATTATTCATTGCTAGTATATATGAATACAATTGATGCTTGCATATTGATCTTATATCTTGCAAACTTGCTAAGCTTCTTTATTAGTTGTATTGGATTTTCTGTCGGCTTCATGGGATTGTTTTATATATAAGATCATGTAATCAGCAAATTTGAAATAGTTTTACTTTTTCCTTTACAATCTGGTTGCCTTTTTCCCCTCCTGGTCAATTGACTTGGCTAGAATTTCAACCCCAGTGTTAAATAGAAGTGGTAAGATGAACACCCTTATCTTCTTGATCATAGAGGGAAAGGATTCAGTCTTCACTGAAGACTATAATTAACTATAATTAGACTATAATTAACTATAATGTTAACTCTGGTTAGATGTTTTATAAGGCTGAAGAAGTTTTCTGCTATTTCTAGTTTGTTGATCATTTTTATCATGAAAGCATTTGTCAAATGCTTTTTCTTCATCTATTGAGATGATCATGTGATTTTTGTCTTTAATTCAATTAATATGGTGTATTACACTAATTAATTTTCAGGCACTTACACAACCTTTTATTCCTACAGTAAATCTCACTGGGTAATGCTGTATAATCCTTTTTGTGTGTTGTTAGATTTAATTTTCTGTATGTTGTTGAGGATTTTTACAAGAGATATTGGCCTATAATTTTCTTTTCTTATGATATCTCACTGGTTTTGGTATCAGATTACTACCGGCCTCATAGAATGAATTAGGAAGTGTTTCTTCCTATATATTTTGGAAGTTTGTGAAGGACTTGTAGTAATTATTCTTTAAATGCTTGATAAAATTCAAAAGTAAAGTTATCTGGGCCTGGGATTTTATTGTATAATGTTTTAAAATTACTGATTTAGTCTTTTTATTTGTTATAAACCTATTCAAATGTTCTATTTTTTGAATCAGATTTGATAGTTTTATGTCTTTCTAGTTTATTTCATCTGTTATTTAATATTATGGCATACAATGCATTTCAAGTCCTTTAAAATTATGTTTCTTTTTTATGAATTGAACTATAATTTACATACAGTGAAGTGCTCATATTTTCAGTGTATAGCTCTATGACTTTAACAAATACATATAACCAAAACCAATGAAAATAGAGCATTTTTATCATCTCAGAAAATTTCCTCCTGCCCTTTTCCAGTCTGTTCCCTTCCCTTTGCTGACGGTAGATACTATTCTGATTTCTATCACCATAGATTAATTTTGCTTGCTATTGAACTGTAAATGGATAAATAAATGTGTGCCCATTTGTTTCTGACTTTCATGATCAACAAAATGGTTTTTTTTGTTTTTTTTTGTTTGTCAGAGAGAGGGAGAGATCACAAGTAGGCAGAGAGGCAGAGAGAGAGAGGGGGAAGAAGGCTCCCTGCTGAGCAGAAAGCCCAATACGGGACTCGATCCCAGGACCCTGGGATCATGACCCAAGCTGAAGGCAGAGGCTTTAACCCACTGAGCCACTCAGGTGCCCCAACAAAATGTTTTTAAGAATCACTCATGTTATTATATGTGTCAGTAGATTGTTTCTTTTATATTGCTAAGTAGTATTCCATTGTTTTGTTTTCTAGTTTTTAGCTTGTATAGAGCTGTTATATCAGCTATATGTCACCAAGGTTTTTGAGGGGTGAATGTTTTTATTTGTCTTGGGTAATTGCCTAGCTGTGAAATTATTAGGTTATAGGGTAGATGCATTTTTAACTATATGAGAAACTGCCAAAGAGATTTCCAAACAACTTATTACCATGTTCTACCCCCACCAGCTAAAGATGAGGATTCAGATTGTTTGAAATACTTGTCAACATTTGGTATCATCAGCTTTTTTAGTGTTAACCATTCTAGTGTGTTTGTAGTGTTATCTTACTGTGTTTTTAATTTTTGAATAGCTTTTTGAGGTATAATTGGTATAAATTGCACATATTTAAAGTGCACATAGGCATACACTTGTGAAATCATTACCATAATCAAGATAATGAATGTACCAATTATTCTGATTCACTTTTGTAATTTCTCTCTCCTGCTTTCTTTCTACCCCTCCATTCTCAGGAAGCTGCTGATCTGCTTTCTGTTACTGTAAATTAGTTTGATGTTCTAGAATTTTACTTTATTATTTAATATTTTAAAACATTAATTAGTTAATATTTTAATATTTTAATTTATATTTTTAAAATTGAAGTATAGTTGGCATATAATAATGATATTCTAGAATTTTATGCAAATATACAACTATTTTGAAATTCATCTATGTTATTACATGTATTATTAGTTTATTCTTTTTATTGTTGAGTGGTATTCCATTGCATAGAAATCCTACAATTTGTTTACCTATCTACCTGGTGATATATATTTGGTATTTTCAGTTTGGGGCTATTAAAATAAAGCTGCTATGAACATTTAGGCACAAGTCTATATGTATATAGATATGCTTCCACTTCTCTTGGTTAAGTATGTAGACGTGGATTGCTAAGCCATACAGTAGGTATATGTTTAATGGTTTAAGAAACTGCCAAACTATTTCCCGGAGAGGCTATACAACTTCACCTTCCCATCAGCAGTGCTTGAGAGTTCCAGTTCCTCTACATCTTTGCCCATATTTGGTATACTCAATCTTTTAAAGTTAAGACATCTCCTAAATTGTATATTAGTTTATTATTGTGGTCTAATTTAGTTGAATGTCTTTTCATGTGCACTTTGTTATCCATATATCTCTTTTCATTGAAATGTGTGTTCAAATCTCTTGATCATTGGAAACATTGGGTTGTTTTTTTTTTATTATTGAATTTTGGGAATTCTTTACAAGTCCTTTATAACATATGTGGTTTGTAAATCTTTTTTTTTTTTTTTTTGGAGTTTGTTGCTTGTGTTTTCATTCCCATAATAATTTCTTTTCAAAGAGCTGGAGTTCTTAATTTTGAGAAAGTATAATTTATCAAGTTTTGTTTTACATATCATGATTTTGGAGACATATCTAAGAAATCATTGCCTAACTCAAGGTCTAAAGAGTTTATGTTTTCTTCTGTAAGTATTTTAGTTTAGGTTTTACATTTAAGTTTATGATTCATTTTGAGTTCAGATTTGATTTGATTTTGAAAAAGATTTTATTTATTTATTTGACAGAGAGAGAGAGATCACAAGTAGGCAGGAAAGCAGGCAGAGAGAGAGGGGGAAGCAGGTTCCCCACTGAGCAGAGAATCCAATGCGGGGCTTGATCTCAGGACCCTGAGATCATGAACTGAGCCGAAGGCAGAGGCTTAACCCACTGAGCCATGCAGGCACCCCCTGAGTTCAGCTTTTAAAGATTCATGATATGGTTGAGATTCTTTTATTATTTTTGCATTTGGGTGTTCAGTTGTTTCAGAACTATTGATAAAAAGATTAAGATCATTTTTTTCTCCACTGAATAGCTTTTGCATCTTTGTTAAAAATCAATTAACTATATACGTAAGCATAAAATACATAAAATTATGAACTTTATCCTGTTTAATTAGTATATTTGGCTATCTTTCTAATCATATTACAGTGTATACAGGAGCATAGTTATAAATCTTGAAATCTGATAGTCTCAATTTTCTAACCTTAAAAAATTAAAAAAAAATTTAAAAAGTTTAAAAATATATTATCATTTACATTTTATTATATATTATATATTATATATATGATATATAAATGTATTATTATATATTAATATATTAAAACATTAAAAAATATTTAAAAAATTAAAAAAAATAAAAAAAATTTTGCCTGCTTTAAGTCTTTTATGTACTTCACCAAGAATTTTAGAATCAGTTTGTTAGTTTCCACAATAAAAACTTGTGGAGAATTTGGTTGTGTTGATTTTATGATGTTACCCATATAGTTTTTTTTTAAATATATTTTTTATATTCTCCCTTCTGACTGGTATTAACTGGTTCCCCTTTGTAATTTTTTTTTCTTTTGGATCACTAACTCAGTTGTGTTTCTCTCCTTCCCCTATTATCTTGGACACTGGACTCCATCTTAGTCTCTTTCAACTTTTGTTTAGCAGAGCTCCCATCTAATCCTTCATTTTATTCTTTTACCATTACTCATTATAAAGAACAAAAAATGTAGTTCTGGATGAATTTCCCAAAGGGTGATATTCCAACTACAGGAATCTAGGATGGGCCTGTAACTTAGAGGTATCTCTTTTTTATTGTTGTATTTCTTAGATTCCTAAAAGGGTTATGGGATGTACTTTTTTATACTTCAGGATGCATTGCCTTGAAAACCATCTTGGGAGAAAGCAGGGTATAAATAATAAATAAATAAAATATCCTTCCAGTTACCAGGCTTTGATATGCCAGGTGTGGTTTAAGGAACTTCTGGTAAATCCTGGATATGGGGCATTAAGGCAGATCTGTTATCTATTATTAGGGCCTGGATATAGGAAGCTCAGTTTTGGATGACTTCCTCCCCCTGGGTATCTTGAACTGGGTGTTAAAGAGTGGAACATATGTTTTAGATGTAGAAATTCATGAATAAAATGGCCTTTGGGTAAGCCTAGGTATTTTAAACATCTGGTCCTCAAATACAGAAATCACCTTTTTATTCCTCTTGATGTAAGAACCATCACATAGGTAGTGGGAAATTCCTGAGACATGGCAATAGAGTTTCAACTTATTTCATTGTCTTCATTCTGTCCTCATATTATCATATTTTAATACTTTTTTTCTTTAAACATAGACATGGGTGTTTCTAATTTTAAAAGATGGGTCTTTGATGATCTTATTTTATCTTCAGAATAATGTTCCATTCCTATCAGTTGGGACTAAAAGACTCTTTCTTCTTCTTTCCTTTTATGCTGCACATCTCCTACAACTATCTATTGTGAGCAGTGTGTGTAAGCCCACATATGTTCACATCTCTGTATCTTTGCTGCTTCTACTTCCCTGCCTAGAATATTTTTTATACTTCTGAAATTAAATATATGTCTTTCAGTACTCAGATGCAGTGTCACCCTCTGTGAACTCTAACCCTGAGTTCCTTCCAAGTCACAATTACAATTACACAATTACTTCCAGGTATTTGGGGGTTATAAAACATAGCATTTACTATGCACTTACAAAAAGGTAGGTACAGAATAAATGACATAGAAATTAAAAAAAATAGATCAATGAAATCAGATGCTGGTTCTTTGAAAAAATTAATAAAATTGAAAAACCTCTAGCCAGACTTCCTAAAGGAAAAAAGACCCAAATAAATAAAATCATAAATGAGAGAGGAGAAAGAACAACCAGCACCACAGAAATGCAATTACAAGAGAATTTTTTGGTAAACTATATGCCAAATAAATTGAACAACCTGAAAGAAATGGATAAATTCCTAGAAACATAAGAATTAACAAAACTGAAACAGGAAGAACCAGAAAACTTGAACAGACTGATAGCCAGCAAAGAAATTAAATCAGTAATAAAAAAAACTCCCAACAAACAAAGTCTAGGACCATATGGCTTCACAAGAGAATTCTACCAAACATTTAAGAAAGTTAATACCTCTTCTCAAAATATTTAAAAAATAATAGAAAAGGAAAAATCCAAATTCATTCTATGAGGCCAGTGTTGCACTGATGTCAAAACCAGATTAAGACACCACTAAAAAAGGGAATGACAGGACAATATCCCTGATGAACATAGATGCAAAAATTCTCAATAAAATGTTAGCAAATCAAATCCAACAGTACTTTAAAAAAGCATTCACCACAATCAAGTGGGATTTACTCCTGTGTAGGTACACCACTTTTTTGTTAGCAGACCCACAAGTGGATAAGTGGTAGGATTCAACTGTAGTTATTCTCATTCCAGCACTGACACTTCTATCATCTATGACTCAAGTACCTCACGTGCCTTTTATTATGGCATTTACAACTAACTGTGTTATATTTTCCTTCAAAATACTTTTGCTTTGAGAGTAGAAATTTTCCTTTACCAATTGTTTCATGATGCCTTGCAGAATGCCCTTCATCATGACTATTTAATAATTTAAAAATATATTTGACAAATTGTTTCTGGTTATGTCAGGTATCCCATTCAAATAAGCCTCAAAAAAGAAACGTTTATTATAATGAAATTTATCTCAGGAAATTAAAGGGCATGAAATGAGAAAGGGGAGACTTCAGAAAGTAAGGCATCCATGTTTTGATTCTCTCTTTCAGGAGGTACATGGTTTCTTATGTCTTTTTTTTTTTTTTTTTGAATACTTTCTCTCTGTTTCTCCTTCTTATTCTCTTTCTTCATTTATGATAGGGAATGGTTTCACCATTTTTTAAGTGACACATTCTCTGTGCTCACTCCCAACAATTGACTGATTGGAATTCCATATTTCCCATTTTGATTCATGAAAGAGAAAATATGAGCAGGACAGGTACTCACACTTGGACCACCCAGCTACAGCCAAAGGACAGCAAGAGACACTATCAGATGAACTCAGTTGTAGAGACAGTTCACAGGAAAGGAGAGGGCCTACTCCAAGAAGTAGATACCTCTAAAATAGTATTTACTTTAGATAAATTAATGGTCATATCTTGCTAAATTAACATTTTATTCGCTCTGTTTACCATGTGTTATCCTGGTAAGAATGATCTGTTTTGTTGCTTCTTAAGTGAAACTGTGGACAACAAAAGACAATGAATTTGAACATTTCCTTTCCAGAGTCCTGTTCCTTAAAATCTCATTGAGCAAGACAAGAACAGAGGCAATAAAATGTCTTTGTTCTGAAAGAAAAAGTTGGCTATGTTGCCTATTATTTAAAAATGCTTGGTATACTTGGTGGCTGGTATTTTTTAAAAAAATTTAATTACACGGCATAATTCATATTGTAGGTGTTAATAATTGACTGGGTACCATGAAATGCCATATTGATTTTTAAGTCTAATTTTCCAAGGAGCATCTAATCCCTTGGAGAAACACACTTGGATACTGATGATATAAATCCTTCTCAGTGTATCTCTCAAGATTTCATCAAAAGCTATGTACAATTTTACTGTCTCTGACAAGCAGTGAAAAGAAGTTGTTTTTCTCATTACATAACTCCATGGAAAGTTGGTGGTTCCTCACATAGAGGTTTTGTGCATCCCCTCTTCCCTTTCAATTTGAGTAAAGTGTCAGATATTTTCCATCATTTCAGTGGTAATGGCAGCCAGATCTATCACTGCCTAGTGAGACATGCCAAGGGGAAGGATGTCCAGGAGTACACCACAAATTGCCTCCCAGGACTTTGTATCATTGTTTATTAATCAAATGCTGACAGTATGTTTGCCTTTCTGTTAAGTGAGGTAAAGAAACAGACTCAACTTTCTGAGTTCAAGGTCTGAATCAGCCAGACAGTATTGGGCAGGTTGGAATATTCTGATGGCTATATCTCAGGTATGAACTGTTTATTTCCAAGGCACAACTTCTTCTCATGCAATGGAAGAAATTATGATTTAATAACAACGAAAGGATGAAGTTCAGACAATTTTTGAGATGAAAAGCAGTTGCCTCATGAAAAAAAATCCTTTTTTCCTTTTGTTCTCGAAATACTCTCTTCTCACTCTCAATGCAGTAAACTAGAGTAATTTGACTAGTTTTATGCATAGAAGAGAGTAACACTCAGAAATGACCCAGATCCACTTTATTTCCATGGAGATCTGTGGCTCTTCAATATTAGTGCAGATTCCTTGCCTATGCAATAGGAGGTGAGGTTGGGTAAGAGCCAAACTAAGTCTTCATAATATAACCATGCCTTGCAAATGCCAATTATTCTAACTGGATTATCTCTCCTGTTAACAAGTCTCTTTGCTCTTTTAGACAGCTGTGTAGGGAATTCTCCACAAGTTCTTCCAATCTCGTATGACCCAGATGTTGTCTATATAAGGATAAAAATGTGAACAAATCTTGAAAAACTTGAAATAACTTTAGATTGTTACATTCCCCTGGGGTAGGATAGCTTAAGAATGTGTCACCTTCAAGTTTGTGGTAAGTGATTGATGAATTCAATAAAAGGATTTGATTTTTGATAGGAACTATTTCTTGGAATAAGTATCAGTGAATCACAGAAGAGAATTAATTGAGTCTACATGCTGTTCTGAATCTGCAAGGATGAATATGTATTTGTTTGTTATATTGAGTGAGGAAAGAGGAAAGTAGAATTATGGTACAGGAAATAGGAGTCAAAGTGGAACAAAATTGTTTATTGGCAGGTACAATGGATAAGAAGTTTTAGCTAAAAACACAAAGTGTGAATTTTGAGTTTCTGGAATAGAAAAAATACCTTCAGAACGTATTACGTTACTTCCAAATTCTTTTTATGGGAAAACATTTTTTATATTTTGATATATCTTGATGCAGAAATTAAAGAAATAATTTCTTTCACAAACCAACTGTGTATCAATAAGTCAAATGATTCAAAAGTGATTTCAGTTGCGATTGATTTCTTCTCTCAAAACAAAATTTTGGCTGAAATATTTTGTTTTTCACTTAATAGTTGTGTATTTTTTGTGCTTCTATTATATGCTGGGTCTGAACTTAGAAATAGAGTATATATTCATTTTATTACTGCCTTGTCCACACTCATCATCTCAATAAACAAAGACATGATTGCATTCCTGGTAGAATGCAAGCTTAATTCATGGATTTTGAATATCCATCTTTAATGTAGCTTTCATACAAGATCAACTTATTTCAAGCCATTTTCTTGATCCTTTCTATGATAAAAATATTCTGGCCAGCAGAGCTGTTGTGGGATTTGAGATTGTTATAAGTTGACTAGTATGGATGTCAATCCAAAGGCCACTCAGTGTAGCAGAGTAGCTCTTGGGACTTGGAACACTTTGGATTCTTCCTCCAAAAGCATCTATAATGAACAGAGTTATTTTGAAAGCATTCCCTGCAGTTCATGCCTTAATTCAATCATCTGGGAATAGGAAAGCAGATCCCTCTCAATACACCACTAACTTGGATTTCTATGGTATTATGCACAATCTTCTCATTTATTTTTACAGTGATAGAGCGGTTTCTGAGCCAAGTTTTGCAAGCATTTTTTGGGGAAGGAAAAGGTTTTGGATGATTCCAAATTCTTGAAGTGACAATTGACTTTTTAAAAAAAATCTTTTTGCTCTTCTTTAGAAATGACAACAAAGACAGTAAACTACACACCTTAGAGTAGAAGGATATGGTTCTTGGCTTTTTTGCTCATGCTGACAAAAATCAACTCCTTTGATTCAAGAATTTTTTGTTTGTACCACTGCTCTTTAAATTGCTTCTCCAGCTTTTTACTAACTTGCTTTAGTACTTTGAACCAGAAAATTAGAAATGAAGAACTAAACTGTATGAGAGTAATAGATTATAAGGCCTTGCAACATTAATCATGAAAATGGTATCCATCAAACACTTTGCAGTTTCATAGAGCTTTAATAGAAGTGGCTGCTGCTTATTAACACCCTCCTTTTTTAGAGGAGGTAATTTATTAGAAAAGGATTTTGATTTCTGAAGCTTTTGTTGGTTCTCAGCTGTACATGCAAATAAATTACTATATTGAAGTGAGATTCAGCAAATACATGCTGATTTTTGTTTGAGAAAAATCCTGTTACATAAACAAGAAACTTCAGTGATCTAGTACTTTTTATTTACCCACAATCTTTCCCCAATCCCTATTTCTCTTTTTTGTTTTAAACTATGAAGTATGACCTTTACTGTTGACTGTAGATATATCGTTGCCTTGTAGACCAAGGGTGAATTTCAGACCAAGCAAAATACTCGTTAACTAAATAATTATTAAAGAGAGTGAAAATAATGCTTAGAAACAATCTCTAAGAAGCCTAAATAAAAAAAAAATGCCTAAACAACCAAAAAATTAATCATGAGAAATTCCTTTCCTTATACATAATGTAATCCCATGAAATTGCTTTCATTGGGACTATGCTTTAATGACTTAACAGTATTAATTTCAGCAAGTCAGTTCCAATATAGAAACATTACAGATACTTCTGTTCAGTATCTAGCTGAATTAGAGCCATGTAAATGTGTTTTTGCAGGATCTGAGAGCAATGTGAGGAGTAGAAAATATTTATGATTCTGTAACATAATTGAAAAGAATCAGAGTAAAGGGTAGGCTTTGTTTTCTAGGAATAATTAACTATGGAGGAAATTTTACTGCACTAGGACTCTATTCTATTTTTTGTTTTGTTTTGTTTTTAGAACAATATTTGGGAGTTCTCACTTAGTAAGGAAATTAGGTGTTGGTATATTGAAAACTAAGGCAAAATCTGTGTAAAATTTGCCCTCTGTTTCCTACATTTATCCTATTTTGGTCTGTAATTCTGCAGTGCAGCTCTTGAAATGAAAATTGAAATTGCTGAGGTAAATTCATTTAGGGACAAAGAAAAATACTTTCAAATTTAGTTCTGGCTTTTCTATATAAGAATGCATAAAAATGAAAGATTGATGTAATTAAATTTAACTCTAGAATAAGAGAATCAATGTTTGGCACATAAATCCCAGAACATTAGGTCTCAAGTAGATTTAAAATTTGTTCATAGTGGATGTTCAAAATAATGATGATAAGAACAAGGTAAATCAAATTTTATTCTTTTAAGACAATGATTTTGTGCCAGAATTAATGGAGCCTCATCTGAGGCAGTCCTCATATAAAGCTATATAAACTTCTTGATGTAGTAAGGTTAGATAGCAGGAGATTATGTCCCAGATGTTTAGACATACTTGCCATTTATATTTTAGAACCCAGGATAGTTTTTATTGAACTAAATTTTAAGCTTAGTTGCCACAATCTCTTGCCTTATCTTTTGAAGTTCTGATATATGTTTAGAAAATTGGATAAAGAATGAGTGAAATTGTGCCTCTAAAATAAAGGACATGAAAGAACACATGGACCTTTTCCCTATTTCCGAGAATTATTAGAACTGCTCCTTTCTGGAGATAGACCACATGTATCACTATGAACAGAATTCATATTTTCCATGTCCAGTGGGTGCACTTGTCAACTTCACACTGGGTTAAGAGATGTGAAACCCTGTTATACTTGAAATAGCTCTTCTTAATAGTCACACAAAATATAGCATTCCCCCCCAAAAATCTGTGTTCCTTGGAATCTGCAACTGTCAATGCCAGCAAGAGAAAGTTGCTATAATAATTTTAGTTAAGTGAGTTGTGCTCATGCCTGCATTAAAAAATGACCTAGGGAACATGGTGGGATCATGTTTCAATTTGCTATGAGACCTCTGTCTTTCTTGACCTTTTCAATATCAGTATCTTTTCTTAAACTGGATATAGTCAGATTTTGAAAAGTATAGGCCATGCTCGTAGGAGAGTCACTCTGCTCTCTTTCTGTATTAGTGTGGGCTTATTCCAATAAGGGTGCCCTGATTGCTTGCAAGCTACAGGTTAAATTTGGTTTATGAAATGATTTAGCATGTCAGACAATAAAATGAAATGGAAACCCATTTCATAAAAATGGTACCGGAAGAAATTCTTCAGACAAAAACATCAATGGGTGAATTATTAAATGAATTTTATTTCAGTGTCCAGAAACTCTATGGTTCTGTTCTACCATGCAGGAAGGAGGAACCTTTATCTCATGTTCAATCATTCTTGGCTTGGCAGATCAAAGGAAAGCTGGATTTACTCTAGGCTCAAAATATGGATTTGGTATTAATTTTGGATATACTTAGTTTTAGGTTTGGGCCCATAGCAGAAAAGACTTAAATTTACACTTCCTTTTTCCTTTTCCAAATTTTTAGTACTAGGGATGAATTTGATGTTGAAATTGGTCTTTGGAGGTGAGGAAAAAGAAATATTTATTTGTCTGGAAATTCTCTTAGTCATAGTCTCTCTATGAAAGGAAGAGGGACTATTGGACATCAAGTTCAAGTTCCATTAGCACTCTATGAAGCAACAGTTGCAAGCTGATGGCTTTATGGGTATGATATTTGACCACACGTCAGCCAATGTATTGAACATATGTTTATAACATCTTTTTGTTGCTGAAAAAGTGAAAAATTTACAGGCTTTTATGACTCAAAAAATGAGAGTAGTCAAGTTGACAAGGTTGAAATGTCACTTCAACAATCATGATGATAATAATAATTAGTATTATGTTTTATTGTTTAACTGTACTTCTGAGGGTGCCTGGGTGGCTCAGTTTGTTAAGTGTCTGCCCTCAGCTCAGGTCAAGATCCCAGGGTCCTGGGATCAAGTCCTACATCTGGCTCCTGACTCATCAGAGAGCCTGCTTCCCTTCTCCCTCTGCTATTACCCTGCTTGTGCTCTCTTTCTCTCCCTGTCAAGTAAATAAATAAAATCTTTAAAAAAAGTACTTGGAATAAATTGTATATATCCAGAAAATGGAATATTATTTAGCTTTAAAAAGATATGAGCTATCAAACCATAACAAGACATGGATGAAACTTAAATGCTTATTACTAGGTGAAAGGAGCCAATCTGAAAGGATTACATGTGGTTTGATTCCCACTATGTGACATTTTGGAAAAGGACAAAACTATAGGAACAATGAAATGATTAGTGTTTGCTTTGGTTTAGGTGGGGTAGGGAGGGATAAATGTTGGAGCCCAGAGGGTTTCTAGGCACCAAAACGATTCTGTAAGATACTATAATGGTGGATACACACCAGTAAACATTTGGGAAAACCCATAAAATGTACAACACGAGAGTGAATCCTAATCTAAACTATAGCTTTTAGGTGATAATGATGTGTCAGTGCAGGTTCATGGACTGTAACAGATGTATCATTGCAGCGCAGGTTATCAGTAGTGGTGGAGGTTGTGTGTGTGTGTGTGTGTGTGTGTGTGTGTGTGTGTGTGGAGACAGGGAGAATATCGAACCTTTCTGGACTTTCTGCTCAATTTTGCTGTGAACCTAAAACTACTCTATAAAATAAGTTTACTCATTTACAAAAAAGTAATCCTGTACTGTGGTTAAAACATTATTTTTACTTTCACCAAATACTGATTGAATGCTTACTTACTCTTCTAGGCACTGGGATTATGACAGCACACAATCCTCAACCCATGGAATTTACACTGCTTTGTTCATTTGACTATTGACTAGTTTAATTTGAAATTTAAGCCCTGTCATTTAAATTCCATACCCTGTAGTCTTTCTACTACATTCCCCAAACTCCTTGTCATTAAGCCTCAGTGGGCAGAACAAAGTATGAAGGATATGACACAAAATTAGAGGTCAGTGACCAAGCAAAGCGTTCTCAATTAAAAAGCATAGAAAAAAGGACACCAGGGTGGTATGAAATATTTTTAAAAATATTTTATTTATTTATTTGAGAGAGAGAGAATGAGAGAGAGAGAGAGAGAGCATGAGAAGTGGGAGGGTCAGAGGGAGAAGCAGACTCCCTGCCACGCAGGGAGCCTGATGTGGGACTCCATCCCAGGACTCCAGGATCATGATATGAGTCAAAGGCAGTTGCTTAACCAACTGAGCCACCCAGGTATCCCGGTGGTGTGAAATATTATTACCTAGACAAAGAATTATTGTAAACTGTATAGATACTGGAAAATCATGTTTTTAAATATAGAATATTGAAAAGTGAAAAAATTTGTTTTAAGACATGATCTACAATGTTTTTGTAGTTGAGTTGCTTTTACAACTACAGAAAAGAGTGATTTTCAGAAGAATTTCTAGTATTTCCATGATAGATTTGACCAATATGTGGTCGTTTATAGCTTGGCTGTACAATGGATCTTTTTTTCTTTTGAAAATATGTATTTTTTAATAGACTATCTGGAAGAAGTTT
This sequence comes from Enhydra lutris kenyoni, assembly GCF_002288905.1. NCBI lineage: Eukaryota > Metazoa > Chordata > Mammalia > Carnivora > Mustelidae > Enhydra > Enhydra lutris. The sequence continues at coordinate 23,301,540 of NW_019154087.1, forward strand.
AAAGAGAATGTGTTGATACTTAACTCTATTATAACAAACATTAGATGTGTTTAAAGTTCTTTTGTCAAACTTGGTCTAGATCTCACCAAGGTTATTTTCAAGTTCAGAAATTCATTTCATCAACATCATTCCTTTGTCATCAGGATCTGCTCCTGCTTTGGCTAAATTAAATATTTTTCAGAACCACTATTTAATTATTTTTGAATCATCTATTAAAAAAATCCCCACCTTAAAAATTGGAATTAATTCCGGATTAATTATAATAAAAAGAGCCCTTGGCATTTCTTTAGGGTTCCACCCTGGGATTTTCCAGTTTTTTCACATTATAAAAAAAATTTCTATGCTTATGATTAAGTAACATTGACTTTTAGTGGTAGGTGTTAGAACAAGTGTGGTCTTTGGAAACAGAGCTTCTTTAGTTTGAATCTTGACTCTTTATTGCTTTGAGCAAATTGCTTAGTTTCTCTGTAAATTCTGTAATTTCTCTATTAAGTTGGATTAGTAATAACTGCTATTTCAGAGGGTTGTATGAGCCCATCTACATAAGGCACATTCCTTAAAAGGGAGCATTTATCATGACACTGTTGCTTATTTATTACCACACAAAACCAAGGAAAGAGTTGTGTTATTTTAGTTTCTTTTGACAGTACATAGATTTTTTTAGTTGTTTATATTTTAACATTTTTAGGTTCTCACTGTAATAGTATTTTTATAGTGTCTTCATGCAGGACTTACTTAGAGATCTCTGACTGCTTCAAAGATCTCAGAGCACTGCTTGATTCATGGACTTAACCTGAGCTTGGCGGAATTTGCATTTCTGTCTCTTAGAGAAAATGATTCTCTAGAAGGACTTTCAGCATAGAGGTAAAGACAGGAAGGAGGAAAGAATTGAGGAATTTAAATAGCAGCCTTTTTACCATATTACTTTCTCTCTTTCTCCTGATGTTAGTCATTATTGTTCCATGTTTTCAACTTCATTCGGAGTTTTACTTACTGCCCATGGCTTGTGGATCAATAGCAGCCCAATTACTGTTGGATTTATGGTTATCATTCTTTTTTTTTTTTTAAGATTTTATTTATTTATTTGACAGAAAGAGAGAGAGCACAAGTAGGCAGAGAGGCAGGCAGAGGGAGAGGGAGAAGCAGGCTATTCACTGAGCAAAGAGCCTGAGGCGGGGCTCGATTCAAGAACCCTGGGATCATGACCTGAGCTGAAGACAGTTGCTTAACTGACTGAGCCACCCAGGAGTCCTATAAATTTATGTTTTATTTTATTTTATATTTTTGGTAAAGATTTTATTTATTTATTTGAAAGAGAGAGAGACAGTGAGAGATGGGATATAAGCAGGGAGGGGGAGTGGGAGAGAGAGAAGCAGGTTACCAGCTGAACAGGGAGCCTGACGTGGGGCTCAATCCCAGGACCTAGTAATGTTATGGTTACCAGGTTGGTTATCATTCTTTTACACTATCTTTCATCTCCTTTCTATAATAGTCCACACTGCATTCTTCATTCACAGCCTTCAAACAGGTGTCTCATTAACAGTGTTTGGAGCTAAATATCCCGATTTTTCCTATTAATCAGACTCTACTATGGACATATTTCACCTGCTTGGCAGATTTTTTCCAGGCCATGGTTTGATTCTTGTTGAGTCACAGTCAGGCATTCATTCACACATTCTTATATCAGGTAACAAAGAGGAGGCAACAACCTAAAGATTGACCTCAGATTCTTTCTGGAGGTGTGAGCTACCACACAGCAGAGGACCAAAAAATATTTTTTATAAAATCAATAGGCATCAGTTTTTGTGACCAATATTTATCTTTCTCTTCAAATTAAAACAAAAATTTTTAGAAATTTAAAGGAATTACAGTAGAGTACCACAACAAAAAAGTATCATGTAATAGTCATTCATTTTTCCCACCAGCAAGAATGTACCACGGTTAATATTTTACTGCATTTGCTTCCCATTTTCTGTTTTAATAAAAAATCACTATACTATTTTTATAAAATTGATATGTCCTCACACTATGACAATGCAGAAAAAGTAAAATTAAAAAGATTGAAAACATTCAATCACTCCCACCATCCAGAAACAAACTTCATTAACATTTAAGAAATATCATTAGAGATATCTTTTTATTCACATAAATATAGAGAAGAAAGATAGAGAGGTATACTTTTATAAAAATGAGATCATGTTATTGATACTATTTCTGTAAAATTTATATATAATCTGAATTGAGTTAAGCAAAATCAAACTGAATTGAAATATAGAGGGACCATAAAGCTTCATATAGTTGGATATAGGTAAAGAACATCTATCAATCAATCATCTATCTATCATCTCTTCATTACCAAAGATATTTTTCCTAAAATATCCTAAGAAAAAGAAAATAGATAGTAGAAAATATGAAGTTAGAGACATTGTGTTTTTAAATTTCTTTTAACTACTTGGTTAAATTTTAGCTAGTGGTGATTGAGAGCCTGTAGTGCAAGAGCTGTGTGTTAACTGATCCTGCAGCTTCCCCAGTTTTTCTTATTGCACAAGCACTTCACACCAATTTGTTTTAATAACCAGACTTCTCATAGTATATTAAAAATCAATTCTATATTTTGAATGACTACCAGGACTTTGTTATTCCTGAGTTCTTTCAGTTTCTTTCAAGTTCATTTGTTTGCTAAGTAGTTTTTTGAAAGGCTCATAGCTCTGGTACAGCTACTCTGGAGAACAGGATGGAGGTTCCCCAAAAAGTTACAATTGGAGCTATCATATGACCCAGCAATTGCATTACTAGATATTTACCCAAAGGATACAAACAGTGATCTGAAGGGGCACCTGCACCCCAGTGTTTATAGCAGCAATGTCCACAATAGCTAAACTATGGAAAGAGCCCAGATGTTCATCGATAGATGGATGGATAAAGAAGATGTGATTTATATATACAATGTAATATTGTGCAGCCATCAAAAATTTGAAATCTTGCTATTTGCAATGGTGAGGATGGAACTAGGGTATTATGCTAAGTGAAATAAGTCAATCAGGGAAAAACAATTATATAATCTCACTCACATGTGGAATTTAAGAAATGAAAGAGAAGCTCATAAGGAAAATAAGGGAAAAGAAAATAAAATGAAATCGGAGAGGGAGATAAATCATAAGACATTCTTAATCATGGGAAACAAACAGGGTTGCTTGAGGGAAGAGGGGGTAGGGAGTATAGAGTAGCTGGGTGATGGGCATTAAGGAGGGTGCTTGATGTAATGAACATTGGGTGTTGTGTGCAACCGATGAATCACTGAACTCTACCTCTGAAACTAGTAATAGACTGTATGTAATTGAATTTAAATAAATTTTTAAAAGGTAAAAAAAAAAAAGAGACTCATGGCTGTATATTCCTCAAATTTGTTCATATTTGAGGATAATTATCTATTTATTGCCTTATACTTGATGCTAAACTAAGCACAGTGTTCTTGGATCACACTTTCTTCCTTTCAGAATTTTGTAGATATTATTCTGTTGTCCCCTGGCATAGAATATTGCTATGCAAAAGCTTGAGACCAACCTTTTTCTTCTTGTCAATGATTTGGTTTAAAGCCTTGATACTTTCAGAATTCCTTCTTTATTCCTTATTAAAGTATAAAACCTTGGCTAGTATATATATATATATATATATATACATATATATATATATATATATATATATCAGTGTTGTAATTTCTGGAACATATATTACATTTACTTTTCCAATGGCAAATTCAATTTTTTCCTCATTCTAGAAAATTTTTCTTTTATTACATCATTGAATAAAAATATGATTCCCTTTATTGGACTTACTACTTTGTGGATAACAAGTATCCTTAATTGGATCATCCTTGCTTTTCCCATTCATTAATTTTTCTCTAAATGCTGTTATCTCTTTTTTCATGTGCATCTTCTGTGATTACCTCAAGCTTTTCCTCTGTGACAATATTGTTTTCCAGTGGTGTCTGTGGAAGTCATTGCTCTTTAAAATCTATTAATTCTAAAATTATTTTGTTTGTACCCTTAATATTTATGATTGAATTTCCCTTTCTATACCATATATCATTCTAATGTTTTATTGCCTCTCTTTAAGCTTCTTTTATATTGAGTTTATGTTCTTATTAAGTTATAAGAAATTTTCTTCTATTCTTGCATTATTTTCTTCTCATCCACATTCTTGGTCTTTTTTTTTTTATAAGATTTTATTTATTTATTTGACAGAGAGATTATAAGTAGGCAGAGAGGCAGGCAGAGAGAGAGGCAGAAGCAGACCCCCTGCTGAGCAGAGAGCCTGATGTGGGACTCGATCCCAGGACCCTGGGATCATGACCTGAGTCAAAGGCAGAGGCTTAACGCACTGAGCCATCCAGGTGCCCCCCCACCTTTTTTTTAAACAACTAACTTTCTTCTTTCCTTCCTTCCTTCCTTCCCCCCTTCTTTTTCCTTTCCTTTTTCTTCCCCTTCCTTCTTTCCTTCCTTCCTTTCTAGTAATTTCTCTGTGTTTTTTAGGATTTTGTTCCTGCTTGGATGGCTTTGTCTAGATATTCAATTTACTGTTATAATAGAGTTGTCACTCTATTATAGAGTCACAACACTATTTATTTGTGTTCTACAAACTACAGGCTACTAGGGGAAGAGAGGGACAGCAGAGGAGGAGAGGAAGAAAGGAGAGAGAACATTTAATCTTTGTTACAACATCTGGCTCTGTTCCTTCTGCTAAAATATTCTGAACTTCCAGATTACTACTCACCTGGGAGTGGTGGCAGAACTCTTACTTCTGTAAGACTAAAGTCAAAACCATTTTTTAACCTTTTGCATGGTTTATTACATCTCAGGAAAAGGAATAAAAAAAAGGATATATATTTAACATCCTACCATGTAGGTTTAGGGCATTAGTAAAATTTCACACAACTTTATCTTTCAACAATGTGAATTTGAGTAGGCATGACTGGCTTCAGTTGCTGAGTGCTGCAACACGATTTTCTGTTTCTCTTCTTCGTAGTTGGGTTTTGAAGATACTGTATTAGGCTTTGCCTTCATGGCAGACTGTAACAGAATCTTTCATAGCTGTAGGCACCTCTTTTCAATGTGGATTTGCAATTCCTCCTGTCAAGAAGGTGGTGTTTCTTACCCATTGAATCTCGGTCTTGCCATGTGCTTGGTTTAGTCAATGGGTTGCTAGCAAATACAGTACAAGCAGAGGAATGAAAAGCACTGAGCAGCAGTGTCTGTTCTTTCTAGCTGTTCTCTGTACTCTGTGGTCACTATATGTAGAAGTCAGGGCTAGCTGGCCAGAGGATGAATGACGTGTGCCCTAGTTGTCACAATATCCTGGATGATTGCCAATAGTCAGACATCTTTGAACACAGCCATCAATAGACCTACCAGCTAAGCACAAACTCACAAAAAAAGCTCAAGAGAGATCATCCAAACTGTCCCAGATTTGAAGAATGACAGACCCACAGAATCTTGAGCTAAATAAATGGTTGTTATTTAGTTTTTGTTTTTGCTTTCCAGTTTTACTGAGAAAAAATTGATATACACCACTGTATATGTTGAAGGTGTGCAGCACAAAGATTTGATTTACATATATTGTAAGAGGATTACCACAGTAGGTCCAGTTAATCTATTTTTCCATATAAATACAATAAAAAGAAAAGAAAGAAAAAAGAAGAAAAAAAATTTTCTACTTGTTATGAGAGGTTTACTGGTTTGACTTCCTTAACAACTTTCCTGTATATCATACAGCACTGTTAGCTGGTCATCATGTTGTATATTATATCCCAATACTTATTTATCTTTATATATTTCTTTTTTAGAGAGGGAGAGAGAGAGTGTGGGGGAGCGGCAAAGGGAAGGGGAAAGAGAGAATCTTATGCAGACTTCACGCCCACCAAGGAGCCTGATGTGGGGCTTGATCTCAAGACCCTGAGATCATGACCTAAGCTGAAATAAGAGTCAGATGCTTAACTGACTGGGCCACCCAAGCATCACAGTAATTATTTATCTCATAATTGGAAGTTTGGAAGTTTGTACCTTTTGACCACCTTCCTGCAATTCTCTCTGCCCCCACATTCTATCTCTTATAAATACAAGTCTGATGTCTTTCTATGAGTGTGATTTTTTTTCTTTTACGATTTTACACATAGGTGAGATCACACTGTACTTACCTTTGTCTGACTTATTTCATTTAGTATAATACCTTCAATATACATCCATGTCATCATGAATGTAGGATTTCCTCAGATTTTAATGGCTAACTGATATTGTATTGTTTATATACCACAACTTTTTTTCTCATTCATCCACTGATGGACACTTAGGTTGTTTTTATGTCTTGGCTATTGTAAATAACACAGCTATGAACATGGGGGTGAAGAAAACTTTATAGTCAGTGTTTTCATTTCCTTTTTATATATTCCCAGAAATAAAATTTCCAGATTATACAGTAGTACCATTTTTAATTTTTTGACTGTCCTCTATACTGTTTTCCATAGGGGCTATGTAAATTTACAGTCCCAACAACAGTGCACAAAGTTTCCCTTTTCTCCACCTGCATACCAGCATTTATCTCTTGTCCTTTTGATAATGGCCATTCCAACAGGTGTGAAGTTATATCTCACTGTGGTTTTAATTTGCATTTTCCTAATGACTAGTGATGTTGAGCATCTTCTCATGTATGTGTTGGTCTTTTGTATACCTTCTTTGTATATTCAGGTATTTTGCCCAATTGAGTTGTTTATATATTTTGGACACTAATCCCTTAATAGAGATAAGATTTACAAATATTTTTCCCCATTCTATAGGTTTTCTTTTCACTTTGTTGATAGGTTCTTTTGCTGTGGAGAAACTTTTTAGTTTGATGTAGTCCCACTTGTTTATTTTTGATTTTGTTACTTATCCTTTAGGTGTTATACCCAAAAAATGATAACCAAGATTCATGTCAAAGAGCTTTGTTCCTATATTTTTTCCAGGAGTTTCATGGTTTTAGGTCTTATTACATTTAAGTCTTTGATCCATTTTTTGAATTAATTTTTATGAGTGGTATAAGATATGGGTCTATTTCATTCTTTTACATAAGAATATCTAATTATCTCAGCACCATTTATTGAAGAGACTGTCTTCTCTCCATTGATATTCTTGGGTCCCTTGTCAAATATTAGTTGACCATATATGCTTGGGTTTACTTATGGGCTCTTGATTCTGTTCCATTGGTCTATTTGTCAGTTTTTATGTCAGTACCATACTGTTTTGATGACCATAGCTTTATAGTATAGCTTGAAATCAGGAAGTGTAATGTCTCCTGCTTTGTTCTTTCTCATGATTTCTTTGGTTATCTGGGGTCTTTTGTGGTTCCATAAAAAGTAGAGCTTTCTACTTGTATAAAAAATGGTGTTGGACTCTTGAGAGGGACACTTTGAATCTATAAATGGCTTTTGGTAATACTGTCATTTTAACAGTTTTCCAATCTACAAATATAAGATACCTTTCCATTTATTTTTATCATCTTTGATTTCATCAGTCTCATATTTTTCAGAGTTGAGATTATTCATCTCCTTTGTTAAATTTATTCCTCAGTATTTTATTGTTTTTGACATTATTATAAATCAGATGGATTTCTTTCTTTTTCAGAAAATTCATTGCTAGTGTATAGAAACACCACTGATTTTTTGGTATGTTAATTTTGTATCCTCAAACTCTAGTGAAGTTACTGATCGAACAGCTTTAGCTGCATCTTTAAAATATTCTATTTATAAAACAATGCCATTTGCATATAAAGGCAGTTTTACTTTTTCCTTTCCAATTCTTTTTTTTAATTAATTTTATTTTTTATAAACATATAATATATTTTTATCCCCAGGGGTACAGGTCTGTGAATTGGCATGTTTACACACTTCACAGCACTCACCATAGCACATACCCTCCCCAATGTCCATAATCCCACCCCCCCTCTCCCAACCCCCCTCCCCCCATCAACCCTCAGTTTGTTTTGTGAGATTCAGAGTCACTTATGGTTTGTCTCCCTCCCAATCCCATCTTGTTTCATTTACTCTTCTCCTACCCCCTTAACCCTCCATGTTGCATCTCCTCTCCCTCATATCAGGGAGATCATATGATAGTTGTCTTTCTCCGATTGGCTTATTTCGCTAAGCATGATACCCTCTAGTTCCATCCACGGTCGTCGCAAATGGCAAGATTTCATTTCTTTTGATGGCTGCATAGTGTTCCATTGTGTATATATACCACATCTTCTTTATGCATTCATCTGTTGATGGACATCTAGGTACTTTCCATAGTGTGGCTATTGTAGACATTGCTGCTATAAACATTCGGGTGCACGTGCCCCTTCGGATCACTACGTTTGTATCTTTAGGGTAAATACCCAGCAGTGCAATTGCTGGGTCATAGGGTAGTTCTATTTTCAGCATTTTGAGGAACCTCCATGCTGTTTTCCAGAGTGGTTGCACCAGCTTGCATTCCCACCAACAGTGTAGGAGGGTTCCCCTTTCTCCGCATCCTCCCCAGCATCTGTCATTTCCTGACTTGTTAATTTTAGGCATTCTGACTGGTGTGATTCCTTTCCAATTCTGATACCTGTTCTTTCTTCCTTCCTACCTTCCTCCCTCCCCTTCTTCCTCCCTCCCTCCCCCCCTTTTTTTTTTTTTTTTTTTTTTTTTTTTTTTGCCTGACTGATCTAGCCAGGACTTCCAGTACCATGCTGAATAGGACTGGTGAGAGTAAGCACCACCCGTATCTTGTTCCTGATATTAGAGGAATAGCTTTCACCATTGACTATGATGTTAGCTGTGGGCTTGTCTTATATGACCTTTATTATGTTGAGGTATGTTCTTTCATTGCCTAATTTGTTAAGGGTTTTTATAATGAATGGATTTTTTTTTTTTTTGTCAAATGCTTTTTCTGCATCTATTGAGATGATCATGATTCTTTTCTTTCATTCAATTAATCTGATGTGTCACATTGATTGATTTGCATTTGTTAAGCAATCCTTGGATACTCACAATAAAGCTCACTTGATCATGGTGAATGATCCTTTTAGTGTGCTGTTGAATTCAGTTTGCCATTATTTTATTGGGAGTTTTTGCATCTGTATTCATCAGGGATATTTGCCTATGGTTTTCTTTTCTAGTAGTGTCCTTTCCTGGTTTAGTATTGGGATAATGTTGACCTCTTCGATTTTTTAGAGTTTGAGAAGGATTACTGTTAATTGTTTAATGTTTGATAAAATTCATCTGTGCAGCTGTCTGGCTGAGCTTCCCTTCATTGGGAGATTTTTGATTACTGATTCAATCTCTTCACTAGTAATTAGTCTACTCAAATTTTCTATTTCGTCCTGATTCAGTCTAGATAAGTTGTATATTTCTAAGAATTTTCCATTTTTTCCCCAGTGATCCAGTTTGTTAGTGTATAGTTGTTTATAGTAGCTTATTGCAGCCTTTTGAATTTCTGTGGTAATGGTAATGCTTCTTTTTTTTAATCTATAATTTTGTTGATTTGGGTCCTTTTTGTTTTTTCTTTGGTTAGTCTAGCTAAGGGCTTATCTTTTCAAGAATCAACTCTTAGTTTGGTTAATCTTTTCTCTCTTTTTTTTTTTTTCTGTTCTCTATTTCATTTATTTCTGCTCTATTTGCTATTGTTTCTTTTCTTCTGCTAACTTGGGGCTCTATTTGCTCTTCTCTTTTTAGCTCCTTAAGGTATATATCTGCTATATTCCACAAGTTCTGGTATATTGTGTTTCTATTTTCAGTTGTCTCAAACTTTATTTCCCATTTAATTTCTTCTCTGATCCATTGGTTGTTCCAGAGAATGTTGCTGTTCAGGTGTCACTGTACTTGGGGCTGTTGAATGCTCTGCAGGTTTCTGTGTGCTCTGGTTAGGTACCAAGGTTGGTCATCCTGGAGGCTATATTCGGTAATGAGTGGAGCTATGAATCACCTTCCCCGCCTGGGCACAATAGGAGAAGCAGCTGTAAAGGTGATAAAATTCAATGTTGTCTTAACTCAAGCCAACTACACACCAAGTTCTCTGACCAAACAGAGCCAGTAGCTTTGTCCTCTAAACTTGTCAACATTGCCTTTCTGGTTCTTAGCTCAAGGACTGCTTGGCTGCACAGCTCCCAGGAATTGTCACCAACCCTACTGGTCAAATAAGACCAAGAGACAGTCTCCATGGCTGGGGGGGCTATGATTCAGCTCTTTGCCTCTGCAAGAGGAGGGGGTCACTCTGGGCCACTCTCAAAATTTTCTAAACAGACTATCAGGGTAGGAGGTACTGGGAGTTCATCTCAACTTTGGCTATAAATTAATCTCCCATTTGTGCCTGGGCTGTGAATCCTCCATATCCAGTACTGGTCTTGCTCTGGGGCAATCAACTCTGCCTGAATGCCTGGAGCACCACTGGGCCAAACTACTTCCAGTAGTTTTTGCCAGTCCTTCTGGTCTGATGGGACTGGAAGGCACTTTCTGCAATGGTGGAGCTGTGATTCTGCTCCCTTCCTGGGCAAACTAGACAATAGGGCTGCCAAAACTCCTTATTTGAGGATCTGAATTAGGTAGATCTGCATCCCACCAAGTTCCTTGGTCAGAGTGCATCCTGACTTGGTTCTGCAGATGAGCAAAACCACTGGTTGGAATTACTACTTGGAATCCAAAATAGTGGTTGGAAAACCACGGTTGCAGGTATCAACTTAGTCTATCAAGGTCCATGTACTGGTTTTTGTAAGCCCCTTCCCACTTCTCTGTCACATCCAATTCCCAGTAGTCAAGCCCTACAGATTCCTCTGCAGTCCCCATGGTGGGAAATCACAATAAGGGTTCTTGCAAAGTGACCCACGGTGCTGGGGCCTACTGAGTGTCCCTCTTGAGTTCTTTTTTCCCGCTGTAGGAGCTGGAGACTCACAGGAGACCTTTCTGCATGGTTCTGTGATGGCCTGGGGGAGGGGCAATGCAGTCAACATACAATCATTTCTTTTTCCCTTCTGAAGTAATCTGTCTTGGTGTCTGTTTTATAGGGAATACTTTAGCCTTAACTCCACGTTCTAGGATTCTCTCAGTGGTGTCTTGTTCTTGAACAGTTGTTTCTCTTGTGAAGGGAAGTGAGGTCAGGACCATCTTGGTGGCATCCTACACTCCACCCTGGTTCTTGTTTTAAGACACTATGTTTTCAGGGTGATTTTTATATGGGAAAAGCTAACTGATCCAGCATCTTTTTGTTGTTGTCATTAGGTTCAGGGAGAAAGAAATTCTAAAGTGGGGATAATTTGCTTAGTCAAGTTTGCAATACTTTGTTGTTTAAGGTGGTTAATTAGGATACTTCTGAATATTAATTATAATACATGCTCAGCCAAAATTACTTGTTAGTTATCTAATACTTTATAACTCACCTTCCAGTAAGATAAATTCAGGGACTTTATACATTTAGAACATTGTGCTACCTACATATGTATTGTTTTGAATGGGAGTCCAGACAGACGTGTATTGCATGGAGCACTGGGTATGGTGCATAGACAATGAATTTTGGAACACTGAAAAAAAAAAGTAAAAAAAAAAAAAAAAAGAAAGCAACAACCAAAAAAAAAAAAAAAAGAAAAAAAAGGATATTCTGAAATTTTCCCTTTTTCTTTTTTCCTCTTTTCCTTTCTTCTCTTCTCTTTGTCTTTTTTTCTTTTCTTCTTCTTTTTTCTTTTTTTAAACCTGGGATAGCTCTGCTTTAGTAATCTTCCAATTTCACAAGGACAATAAAAAGATTGATTGAATTCAACTTCTCTGTTTTTTCCCCAAGCCTATCTTTACTCTTACCCTATTTTGAATTTTATTCAGAAAGGTATTAATCATCCACCAAAGGAATTTATAATGAATTCATTTTGGTATGTCAATACGGGAAATCTCAACACAAATCCTACAAAAGGGCCACAGAAAATAATGGCAAACAAATGCTCAGAAGCAAGTAATTATTGAATGCAGCAGAATGTCACGTTTGTTTTCAGCCTCAAGGGCTCACGATTCTTTTAATGGTCTTTGTTAGAAAAGATCTAAAGACTTTCAAGTTACAAAGCCTGGAAGGTTCCTAATTTTGGCTTTTCTCCAGGCTGACCTATTCATTTGAAAAACAGCCTGGCAGTAGATACACTTTTAGTTTTTGGTGCTGGTAGGAAAGGCTAAAAGTCTAGGTAAGTGTCTTTAACACTGATAATAGCTCCAAACCCTGGAATTTTGCTAGACATGGAGGCATTTCAGGCTCATTTGCCTGTTTCAGCTCCAACAATTCAAGTAAAATTCATGATCTTTCTAAATTGGAATTTGCACCAAATATTAACAATAGCAATTTGGTTTAGTAAAAAGAGGCCCCAATATGCAGTCTGAAAATTATGATTTGGACTTGGCTCCACAGCCCATTAGTCTGGTGACTTTTTGAATGTTGCTTAACTAAATTGAACCTCAGTTTTTTAATCTGTAATATGATAATAATGGCACACTATTTTTCTCAAGGAATAATCATGAGTCAAATAATCAGTATTTATGTAAGTACTTTGTAAATTTACGGTGCAGTATACAATAAAGCCATTACTTTGCCTCTAGAATCTCTGGAAAATCCTTTGGTTTTGATATCCCTTCCTCTTAATTTTCTTTTGATAGTCCATTGGCGTTTTTTCTTTTTGTGACAGCTCCAAATCAATACATCTCTAGCTAAGGCCTGTTTTCTTTTTCCAGAGCTATTTATCTAACTCATGGTACATCACCTTTTTTTGAATACCTCTAAAGCACCTCAAAATCAGCAAGTCAAAATGGAGCCAGTTTCTCTCCCTCTAGACTGTTCCTTCTGTGTTCTTTCTGTTGGTTATAGACATTGTCATATACTCAACTGCCCAGGACAGAAATCTTGGAATCATGCATGACACCTTTTCCCCCTTTATCACCTATATCCAGATAACCACTAAACCTTGAATTCTACCTTCTTGGTAATGTTCAAATCCATCTACATTTCTCTATTCCTCTTGTTAGAGTCCTAGTTTAGCTCTTCAATTTCTGACCTGGATTGCCACTACAGCTCCTTTTGTAATTTTCTTGCTTATCTTCTCTTTCTTCTCTTATTTCTCACACTAGCCAGTGATCTTTTAAAAATGCAATGTAATCAGGGCTCCTGGGTGGCTTAGTTGGTTAGTCACATCACAACCAACTTTTGGTTTCATCTCAGATAATGATTTCCAGTCTCGTGAGATCCAGCCCCATGTCAAGATTCTATGTTGGACATGGAGCCTATTTAAGATGCTCATTCTCCTTCTCCCTTTACCCCTCCCCACCCAACTCTGTCACTCCTCTTTCTCTAAACAAACAAACAAACAAACAAATAGACAATCTAATCATGTGACTTTCTTTAAATGCCTTTGTGGCTCCTTTACTCTATCACATATCATTTAATAGATAAGGGCCACCATGCCCATCTCTCTAGCCTTTTTTTCCCACCTTGTACAGTGTTTTCTACTCCATTGCAGTTCTTGAACATGCCACAAACTTTTCTTTTGCCACTGTTTTTGTTCTGCCTGGAGGAACTATCTTCTACCCTTCTTACTTAAGTAATTTTCCTTTCAAGTCTCTTCTCTAAGAATCTACTCCTGAACTTTTTCCATCTCCAAATTCAGTTTGGATTCACTACTTCACAAGTTCACTTTGCACTTTTTGTCTCTATCATAGCAGTAAACCATATCATAATACAGTTATTAGTTTACCTGACCAGAAGATGCCATGCACTGCTCATCAGGTCATTAGCTATCACTTCCTATCCACTGCCAGTGTACTCTACAAATCTGCTACAGAAGTAGCATAGTATCACAACAAATATTGCTAAATTTGGAGTCAGATACATATGAATTTGAGTCTAATCTTTCTAGTCCTCTGTTTATTTATCTGTAGAATAGGACTGAAAATAATACCTCTTTCATGGAATAATGTTCTATTACTATCTAGTAAATGCTCAAAAACTGTTAATATGATTTCTAATTTTAATTTTTAAGAGCAGATAAACCTGAATATTCAACTCATTTTTATAGGTGAAGTGCATGGTCACTTGGCATGGATTTTGAGACAATCATGCTGATACTTCAACATACTAATTGATTCCTTCCTGACTTCTGTATAATTAAGATGTCCAGATAAATCATACTGTGGATAAGTTAGACTTTATTAAAGAATTTCTGTTCAGGGGCACCTGGGTGGTTCAGTGGGTTAAGCCTCTGCCTTCAGCTCAGGTCATGGTCTCAGGGTCCTGGGATCGAGCCCTACATCGGGCTCTCTGCTCAGCGGGGAGCCCGCTTCCTCCTCTCTCTCTGCCTGCCTCTCTGCCTACCTATGATCTCTCTCTCTGTCAAATAAATAAAAAATTAAAAAAAAAAGAATTTCTGTTCAGATCCTACAATCATTAAACATCTTATTTCAGGTTTTAGATTCCAAAGCAAAACAAAGCAACACTAAGCAAAACAAAACAAACTTAAAGAAGGCACTAAGACAGGAGTTTAGAGAGAGAGTTAAAATCTAAAAACCTAGGTCACATTTCCTAGGTAAACCCAATGTCAGGATATGTTCTTTCATCTGGGCTCACATCACAGCAGTCTATCTAAGAACCAGAAATAATGGAATCAGAAGACTAAACTGAATTTGAATTTAACTAACCCTTGCTAATTCACCATGAAACACAATTGTTCTGGCTCCTTGTTGATCTGCTTTGGTGCTGATTCACATATTCATCCCACAGTTATGAACTGAACATCTTTATGTCCAGCTCTGTGGTAGACATAGGCTTGTGGCTGTGTGAGTGAAGAGGTTGTCTTATGATTTACCCTTGACTGTGACTAGGCCCTTCTTGCTTCCATGCCTCCCTTAGAGTTCAAGTTACCACCAGTACGATTGATGCTTTTTGTTCATGAATTATGTTATACACTCTAAATTTATAATAAACTTAGCTGTATCTTTTCCCCCTTCTTAAATAAATAGTCTTTAGGACAAATGCCAGTTTTCACTAATGGGATAGTCTAGAAGCCTTGATTAGATTGTTGCCATGGGCGTGGCTCTCTGTCTTCTTATCATTGAATTTTCTTTGCAGCTGCACCTCATGCCAAGCAATTGATATTGTCCCAAGTCACCATCTTGTGGCCTAAACCAGCATTGCTAACCAGCATCAGCTAAACTTTTAAATACATTTCTTTAAGGCAGCATTGTAAAACAGAAATATAAAGGAAGCCACATATGTAATTTAAAATCCTCTAGAAGCACATTAAAGAAGTAAAACTAACAGGTAAAATTAATTTTAATAATAGATTTTATTTAATCAAATATATTAACTGTTATCACTTCAAAGTAGTCAATATAAAGGCTATGAAATATTTTATATATTTTTGTTATAAATAGTTTTAAAAATTCAGCATGCATTTTGTACTTATATTACACACAGATTTGGACTAACCACATTTTATTTTATTTATTTATTTATTTTGAGATTTTATAAATTTATTTGACAGAGAGAGACACAGCAAGAGAGGGAACACAAGCAGGAGGAGTGGGAGAGGGAGAAGCAGGCCTCCCACCAAGCAGGGAGCCCAATGCCCAGCTTAATCCCAGGAACCTGGGATCATGACCAGAGCCGAAGGCAGACACTCAACTGAGCCACCCAGGCACCCCTGGACTAACCACATTTTAAATGCTCGGTATTTCCATGTGGCTTATGGTTACCATATTGAATTGTACAACTCTGTTGTTCTGCCAAGCTCTCTAACACCCCCATGCCCTTGTTTACACTGTTCCTTCCTTAGAATATTTTTCTTTTCCTTGCTCATTTTCTTTAGATTAAATTCAAATATCACCTTCTCCAGCAAGTACTCCTGTTCCAAGTGCTTCTCCTCTCTGTGTCTTTTTACCTTGTGCATACCCTGTCATTTTCATCATAAGCATCATGTTCCTGAAATAGCTGAGCTACTCATCAGTTTCCATGCACTGTTGGAATACTTGAGAACAAGGACTGTGTGTGTTTTATTTTGTTTTGTTTTTTTGCATAGTATAAGAACTTACAAAAGTATTGGATACAAAGTATATGATCACCTTTTGATAGAGGTGCCTGGTGGCTCAGTCAGTTAAGCATCTGCCTTTGGCTCAGGTCATGATCCTGGTGTCTGTGGATCAAACCCCACATCAGGCTCCCTGCTCAAATGGGAAGTCTGCTTCACCCTTTGCCCCTGCTCATGCTCTCTCACTCTCTCTTAAATAGATAAATAAAAATCTCAAAAAAAGAAATGTCTTGATAAATAGATACATATATTAATGATGCATATAGCAGATACAAATGTTTAGACAGGACTAGGACCAACAGAGTAGAGAGAGATGAATGGAGAGATGGCTAAAAGATACAGCACAGAGTACCTTATATGCCTTTGCAGTTTATCCTGAAGCTGAAGTGAAGGCATTATTTCTGTGTAGTGAATAAATATAAAGAAAACTTGAACATACTGTGGTAGTTAAGAAGATAGACTCTGGAGGCACACAATCTGAGTTAGGATCCAAGGTTTTTGCTAGTTCTGAGACCTTGGGCAAATTTATTTATTTATTTATTTATTTATTTATTTATTTGAGAGAGAGAGAGAGTGAGAGAGAGTACAAGCAGGGAGAACAGTGGAGGGAGAGGTAGTGGGAGAAGCAGTCTCTCTGCTGAGCAGGGAGCCTAATGTGGGACTTGATCCCAGGACCTGAGATCATGACATAAGCTGAAGTCAGATGCTTAATTGACTGAGCCACCCATGTGCCCCTGACCTTGGGCAAATTATTTAGCCTCTCTGTGCATAAATTTCACCACATCAAATTGTAAAGAATATTATAGTGTATCTCCATGACAGGGTTATTGTGAGGATATAATGAATTGTTACATGAAAAGTTATTAGAATGATTTCTACAGTAGGTTTCACAAGTAGTAGATCTTACAATTAAATATTTTAAGTAGAGAAGTAACACAGTGAGATCTGCATTTCATAAATATCATGATGTCAACTGAGGGTGAAGAATGAGTCCAATGAGGAGATTACTAAAGGCTTAAGTAAGATTTGGTGGAAGTCTGAATTAGGGAATAGATAGTGGAAATGGGGAGCATGGACATCTTTGGAAAATGTATAGGAGGTGAGAAGATTTGAAGATTTGACTGAGTTGTTGAGGGAGGTGAGACACAAAAGAGTCTATCATAACTCTTAAGTGTCTGTCTTGGGCAGCTGGGTGAATGATAGTACCTTTTAACAGCCTAGGAAATATAGAAAGAATAGTGTTTTGGTGGGAATGAGGTGGTAGTGGCAGAGTGAAGGGTACACTGGAGTAATGGATTGAAAATGATAGATATACTGAGTTTGGTGTGATTAGGGGATATTTCAGAGTAAATGTTTAATAGGAAAGAGATATATGGGTCTAATACCCAGGATAAATATCTAGAAACTGACTTTGTATTTTCTAAGGAAATGGTTAAGGATCTGGTTGGTATTGATAAATGTGAACTTTGAGAACATAATGGACACCTTTTAAAAATAATCAGTTAAGCCCTTTCTTGACCTGAGAGATGAAAAATTTAAATAAAATAGAAAGCAGTTTTATATGTACACTATAAGCAGATAATATTGCTGTAAACTATTTTTGAAAGATTACATGGATGCACACAAAGCACAATTATAATCTCTAAATTGTTAAAGCAACAGAGGTTTCAGTAGTACAAACTAAACTTATTCTATTTTACATAAAGACAAAAAGCAGAGGTTGTAATTCACTTCTCACATGTGTAATAATGATTGCAACACGTGCAGGTGCAAGAAATTAGAAGTTATCACCAAGAAGTATTTTCCTCTTGGTTAATCTTTCCTAAAACTAGAATACATTTTTATCATATAGTAGAGATACCTCATCTCTCCTTCAGGCTATCCATTGTTAAGTATGGAATGTTCATTTTTTTTTTCTTTTTTTAAGATTCAGATTCAAGTCATTCAGTAAATTCAGGAAATATCTATGTAAACTAATGCCAGAGAAGGGGATCCCTGGACACTGGGGCTCTGTTAGAGCCATTTATAGGGGAAAATCCCCAGACCTAACTGAAGGGGTTCATTTAGCAGATGTGCATCTGGCAAGCACTAAGACAGGGAAGAAGAGAAAAGTAGTACATTGCAACAAAGGACAGATGTAGGGTGAGTTTGAGAGCTAGAGAAACCGGTGGATAAAGCTATTGAATGGGAGAGATTGGAGTAAGCCAGAGGAATGGAAAGATGAAGCTAAGAAGTTTTGTGATACATTTTGCTTTTGTTCTCAAAACATACTGCCCCTTTTTGTCTTTGTCTGCTCAGCAGATACCAAGCTTAGTCTGGTGGTTTTCTTTGGTCAAGAAAAGGGAGCAGAACTAATGTTTGCTCCTTTCAAGTGGAAGTTCCGCCAGGTGATCAGCCTGTTCCAGATAGGAGCTGTCAGTTATGTGCATGCAATACAAGTTCAGAAGTTGATCTTTGTTGTTAAAAGCCACAAAAATTTGGGGGTCATTTGTTACTGCAGCAGATCCTAGCCAATGTTGATTAATACAAAGCAAAAAATGAGCAAATAATGAGATTTGGAAAGGTCAAGAGTGGGTTTGAGATTGAGCACAAGAACAAGAGTTCTGGTTTTGGGGTTTCTCCTACTGTTATCCCTGCCAGCCTGTGTGTAGACCCCTATAGTAAAGGATCCTAGCAGTATGGTATCATGGATATAGATGCATGTACTAGGCATCAAACAGAGGTTCATCTGTACCCTAAGGATGTGACCTTTGGCAAATTATTTCATGTCCCTTTAGGTCTGTACATCAATTTCCTGTATAATAGGGAAAACAAAACCTACCTCAGAGAGTTTGTTGTAAGGGTTATACAAGGGAATGACTGTTTCACAGATATATGGTACACAGAAATCACTGAGTAAATCCTCACTATAGTTATTATTTTGGTTTTACACAATCAAATATTCTTAGGATTGAGAATTCTATTAAGGGTTATTTATTGCATATGATATCTCATTCAATGAGAAAATACATTTTATGAAATTACTGTAACAGATAGTTGCTCAGGTTGACTCACATGGTGGTTGCATGGCTATTTCAGTGATGCTCCTTAAATAAAAAGACACACTGGTTTCTAGGATAAGTGCATGGTGCATTGTGCATTATGACACCGACTTTGAATTTCATACATTAAAGCAGGGCATTGTTCATTTAACTGCTGTAGGAGAAGGTTAACAGTAGGGAATGGGAATTAATATCTGTAGAGTGATGGAATAATTGGTTATGGTAGCTGACCTATCTTAAAAGATGGAGAAAGGTTCTTACAACAGGAAAACATGAATTTCAGTAAACAAGTGTTAGGGAAAATAATGCCTAGCCCCACAATTATCCTAACTTCCAGAACCTGTGATATGTTAGGTAACATGGCGAAGGAAATTAAGGATGCAGGTGAAATTAAGTTTGTTAATCAACTGACTGCGATGAAATGATTATCCTGGATATGCCAGGTGGGCTCAATCTAAACTAGATAAACTAGATAAGGCAAAGAAATGGATTATGTCCTAGATCCTTCAGAAAGAACAGAAAGTATTGATACCTTGATTATAGACTATTGAGACTTTTCCAACAAAGGGTGCTGATAACCACATGCAAAATAAATAAACTTTGATTTTTAATTAACTTGAAGTGAATCATAAATCTAAATATAAAACCTAACACTTATAAATCTTCCAGCAGAAAACATAGAAGAAAATGTTTGTGACTGTGAGTTAAGAATAAATTTCTTCTTCTACTCCTCTCCCTCCTCCTCCTCTCTACTCCCTCCCCCTCCTCCCCCTCCACTTCCTCTTCCTCCTTCTTGCTGCTGCTGCTGCTGCTGCTG
>NW_019154087.1:23321502-23327540 GCF_002288905.1 Enhydra lutris kenyoni
CTTCTTCTTCTTCTTCTTCTTCTTCTTCTTCTTCTTCTTCTTCTTCTTCTTCTTCTTTTTGGGGTAGCAATCCAAGTTTATTGAATTACTGATGCTAAGTTATGCAAAATTGGACCACTTTAATTAAGGCTTTTAGTTTACATTTGGTCACCTAAAAGTATTATAACATTAGGTTGGTCAATTTAAATACTGTGACTCCCTGTTGGATAGACACACAATTTTTACACTTAAAGGTTAATGCATACCAAGCAACAAGACATTGTTAAATAAACAGCAATAGTTACTGCAACTTAGGCCTGACACATGATTAAAATTATTTCCCACGTTCACATCCACAGTACTCATCCACCATTTAATATCTCAAATGTTACACATTTGAAGCAATCACTAAGAGGTAAAAATGCTAAACATGTATATTTGGTATAAGTCAGGCAAAGATTTCTTAAGAGTCAACACAAAAAAGTGCAATTAATGAAAGAAAAGAATTAGACTTCATCACAAGTTAAAAGTTTTTTTCTTTTAAAGAATCTATTAAGAGAATGAGAAGATAATTCACATTCTGTGAGGAAATATTTGCAAACTGTGTATCTGATGAAGACCTTCTCAAAATTTGTAAAGCCAGTAAAATCTGTGTAAAATATTTGAACAGACCTATTATCAAAAAAATGGATTGATGATAAGTAAGCACATGAAAAGATGCTCAGTAGAAAAATTCACATGAAAAACACAGTGTGATATTACTATGCACTACTAGAATGGCTTAAGTTAGCTGACTGACCATACCAAGTGTTCGCAAAGGTACAGAGGAACTGGAACTCCCATATATTGTTGATGGAAATTTATTTATTTATTTATTTAAAGATTTTATTTATTTATTTGACAGAGAGAGATCACAAGTAGGCAGAGAGGCAGGCAGAGAGAGAGGAGGAAGCAGGCTCCCTGTTGAGCAGAGAGCCTGATGTAGGGCTCAATCCCAGGACCCTGGGATCATGACCTGAGCCAAAGGCAGAAGCTTTAACTCACTGAGCTACCCAGGCGCCCCTGTTGATGGAAATTTAAATGGTAAAACCAGTTTGCAAAGTGATTTGGCGGTTTTCTAAAAAGTTAAACCTAGTGTTACCATATGTTCTATTCATTATAATCCTAGTTATTTACCTGAGAGAACAGAAAGTGTAAATCAACACAAAAGCTTATACATGAATGCTCATAGTAGTTTTATATGTAATAGTAAACCGCTGGAAAAAAAATAAAAAAAACCTATGTCCATTGCCAAGAGAAGTGAAATATTGGTAAACACACAATATAGGTGAATCTCCAAATAATTATGCTGAGTGAAATAAGCCAGACAAAAAGGAGTACACACTCTATGATCCCATTTACAAAAGAGTGTAGAAAATGCAAATGCTAATCCACAGTGACAGAGAACAGATTGGTAGTTGTCTGGGAATTGAGGAAAGGGAGAGGCAGAGTGGAGAAGGAGTGGGAGGGATTTCAAAGAGGCAGGAATAAACTTTTGGGAGCTGATGGATATGTTCACTATATTGATTAGGGTAATGGTTGCCCAGGTGAATGCATATATCATAACTTTCAAACTGTATATTTTATTGTATGTCAATTATACCTCAGTAATTAAAAAAAAAAAGACATTGTCCTTTAATATTTCTTGTATTGTGGTAGAGGTAAGACCATCTGGGAGTACAAAAAGAAATGAATTTGGGTTGACCTTTAATTTAACCAATAGGAAGATCCAGGTTGAGACATCTCCAGCTAGTTTATGCCAGGTTTGGTGATCAGTCAAGCAAGAACTTGGCAGTCCTGCCCCCTATTCTCTCCTCCCTCCCCTAATCGATCCCTGGTGTGTCTGACACAGAGGAGAGAGAGTGAAAACACTGCAGAGATGTGTCACGCTCCCTTCCCCACGGAAGGCACACAGCCACACAGCCGACCAACTGCAGACCCCAAGAGGAGCAGGAAGAGTGGGCGGAAGTGCCGTTTTGATGGAAGAGTGAAACATTAATGCAGATCTTTGAATACTACATTTATCACTTGACAGAACATTTTGTACCTTAAAATAACCGCAATCCTGTGCGTACTTTTTATTATCTTTACTGAGAATGAAAATAAAATTTAAAATTAAAAAAAAATTCACAACCTGAATTCTCATTTAATTAAATTGTGAGAGGGAGGAAATAAAAAGAAATTTACAGAGATATGTACACTCACACATATACACATACACACATTGCATGAGTTCAGTTCTTCCTTTCTCTGCATTTCCATATAATAATTTTATGTGAGAATATTTCACAGGAAGTTTTAATTTTGAGATCAACTACTCAAGAATTTTAAAGTAGTCATCTAGTTTAGTGTGCCATTAATGATTTATGGACTTTTGAGTATTTCAGATAGCAAGTTTCCATAATAGGTTGGTGAATCTCTGGCTTAAAAGGAATCACTCTGGTTTCATCTCTGTATATCATCAGATAATTGGGATCCATGATCTTTATGAGAATCAGCTTTACAGTATAATTTGGCCAAGCCATTTGTAAACTAACATTACCAAAAAGGGAAGATATGCAAACACTCAAGTCATACATATTTAAATTATTATATTGCATATTTTTCTCCTGTTTTTGCTGTTGTTGCTGTTACTGTTCTTCACAGGGTAAAGACTCTGTTAAGACTTATACTTAAATCTATTGTTTCTTTTACCAACTTGATGACATATTTAATAACTGTATTTGCTGTCAAATTATATAGCTATTTTATTTTTAGTTTCTTAATTTTTAGGATAGTTTGTGACTCATGAAACCCCCAAGAAAGTATTTTTTTGTAACATCTTGTAAATTGTGCATCATCTCTGGTAGATCCCTTTCAAAGACTTCATGTTTCAAGTGTGCTGCAGTGCTCTGGTGACAACTAATTCTTCCCGTCAACATGTGTTTTACACAAAAATAGCCTGAGTCTTGCATCTGAACCTTCTGTCCATAAGTGTGTGTGTCCTCTTTCTCTCTCTGCTCACTTTAAATTATAGCTTCATGTTATACTACTTGTTTTTCTAAAAGGCAGTCTTGGTTCATCTAAGTATGGATATCTCATTTTATTATTTGCCCCAGTCTTATCTTTGTGCTTTTATTATAGTAAATTTTAAACTTTTCTTGGTCATCTATGGTCTCATAGCAAGTGAGTACCTTGTAGGATATTTAGAAGTATATCATGAACTTGAACTCTTTGTATTTCATTTTTTAGTTCATGGGAGAGATAATGAATGAAATTATTATGATAATGAAATAATAAGATTAAGAGACATAATAAAATACAAAATTCTGACAATTGGGCTTTCAACTTTAACTTTTTTTCTTCTTCTTTTTTTTTTTTTTTGGTTAAAAAGAAGGTGACACTTTCTATTCAAAGAAAGTATTTTTGATTCCTTATCCCCTTCTTAGACCTAAAACATTAGGTGGGGATTTGATTGCTGTGAATGCTCAACTATTTAGGGCAGGTAGCAGGAGGGAGCCATTGTACAAATGCTGACCTAATAGCTAACTTCACAAACATGAGCTTCTCCTAAGACCCTAGTTCACTAATAAAATATGACAAGTTCAAAGTAAATCAGTACAAGATATTCTGTAAGTTTATGTAAAAGCTCTGTATAAACTTTTTTAAAAATTATTTTAAAATTTTAAAAATTATTTTTATTAGCATACAATGTATTATTTGCTCCAGCGGTACAGTTCTGTGCATCATCAGGCTTACACATTTCACAGCACTCACCATAGCACATACCCTCCCCATGTATAAACTTTTTTTAATTAAAATTATGTTTTTGAAAACCTAATCATTACAAAAATACCCATCTGTGACACATTTTTACATGCAATTTGCTTTGTCCTAATGAAGAATGAAAAAATAAAAACAACTCAAATGTTTCCAAAGACAGAACATCATTAGCAGAGTAGTTTAAACTGCTGTGGGCTCTCTGATGACAGCCTGGCGAAATGAATGCCTTAGTTGACTCCATGTTTTATCTTAGACAAGTTCTTTAAGTCCTTAATCCTCTAAAATAGAGAAATTAACAATAATCACTTTCATGGAGTTGTTAGTACTAAGTGAGATGATGTGGGTGAACTGGTCAGAAGTGTGAGTGACATTTAAGTGCTACTTTTATTTTTATTAAGATATAACTGACTTATAACATTAATTTGGGGTATATAAACATAATGATTTGGTATTTGTATATAGAGTATTGTGAAATGAATCACAATAACTCTAGTTAACATCCATCACCATACATGGTTATAATTTTTTTCCTTGTGGTGGGAACTTTTAGTATCTACTCTCTTAGCAACTTCCAAGTATAAAATATAGTATTATTCACTGTGGTCATCGTGCTGTACATTGGATCCTTTGGACTACTTTATACTATAACTGGATATTTGTATCTTTTGACCTCTTCACCCGTTTTGCCCACTGCTCACTCTCTACTCCCAGGCTCTGGCAACCATCTATACTTATGCCAGATCTTTACTTTTTTTCAGATTCCACTTACAAGTGACATAATATGATAATATGATATTTGTCTTTCTCTGTCAGCTATTATTGTTATTATTTTTAAGAAAAATGGATTTTTTTCTATTGCTACCCATATATCCGTATAGAAAGATATAGAAATCACATGTGTGCAGCTGGATGAATGATCACAAAATGAATTTGGAGGTGTTCAATTTCTGTTTCATTCCCAAATTCTGTTTACTCCTTTACTTTGTTCTCTTTCTTTCCTATTTTTAAGTCAAATTATTTTGCTACATTTTGTTTGAGCTATTTCAAATTCATTCCGGAACAAGGAGGGATAAGAATAAAATCACAAATGGGGATGCCTGGGTATCCAAAGTCTATAAAGAACTTATCAAACTCAGCACCCAAAGAACAAATAATCCAATCAAGAAATGGGCAGAGGACATGAACAGACATTTCTGCAAAGAAGACATCCAGATGGCCAACAGACACATGAAAAAGTGCTCCACATAACTCAGCATCAGGGAAATACAAATCAAAACTACAATGAGATACCACCTTATACCAGTCAGAATGGCTAAAATTAACCAGTCAGGAAATGACAGACATTAGAGAGAATGCAGAGAAAGGGGAATTCTCCTACACTGTTGGTGGGAATGCAAGCTGGTGGAGTCACTCTGGAAAACAGTATGGAGGTTCCTCAAAAAGTTGAAAATAGAGCTACCTACCATAAAGAAATAAATTTAGTGATTCAAAGGGGTATGTGCACCCAAATGTTTATAGCAGCAATGTCCACAATAGCCAAACTATGGAAAGAACCTAGATATCCATCCACAGATAAATGGATAAAGAAGATGTGGTATATATATAGAATGGAATACTATGCAGCCATCAAAAGAAATGAAATCTTGCCATTTGCAACCACATGGATGGAACTAGAGGGTATTATGCTGATTGAAATAAGTCAATCAGAGAAAGATAATTATCATATGATCTCCCTGATATGAGGAATTTGAGAGGCATACTGGGGAGGTGGGGGCATAGAGAAAGAAAAAAGGAAAAAGATGGGATCAGGGGGGAGACAAACCATAAGAGACTCTTAATCTCACAAAACAGTCAGGGTTGCTGGATGGAGGGGGGTTGTGGAAAGGGTGGTTGGGTTATGGACATTGGGGAGGGTATATGATATGGTGAGTGCTGTGAAGTGTGTAAGCCTGACGATTCACAGGCCTGTACCCCTGGGGCAAACAATACATTATATGTTAATAAAAATAATTAATAGGATTCTGATGGATTCCAGTCTCACATTGAACTCAAAATGGATAAAAGACCTCAACGTGAGACAGGAATCCATCAGAATCCTAGAGGAGAACATAGGCAGTAATCTCTTCGATATCAGCCACAGCAACTTCTTTCAAGATATGTCTCCAAAGGCAAAGGAAACAAAAGCCAAAATAAACTTTTGGGACTTCATCAAAATCAAAAGCTTCTGCACAGCAAAGGAAATAGTCAACAAAACAAAG
>NW_019154087.1:23327940-23358683 GCF_002288905.1 Enhydra lutris kenyoni
GGGAGGTTGGGGGAACCAGGTGGTGGGTATTAGAGAGGGCACAGATTGCATGGAGCACTGGGTGTGGTACAAAAACAATGAATACTGTTATGCTGAAAATAAGTAAATAAAATGATTAAATAAAAAAATAAAAAATTTAAAAAAACAAAGAATAAAATCACAAATAGATGAATGGATGGATACACAGTTCTCTGACATAACCAGGAAGCTGATCTATCTAGAGACACAGTGCTGAGGACCACAACTCTGTCTTAAATGTAAGTACACACTTCCTAGTAGAGATGGCATGGATGGATCAAAGCAGGGAGAATACCCCGGGAGTTGTCCTTGTTTGGCCCTAATGCCATCTCTCTTTCTCAGCACTTGTCATCTGGGTCTCTATCCATATTTTTGGCCATTTGTTCATTTGAGCCTTTATTCTACATTCTCTATTGTAACAAGTACCATCACAGCATTCCTGTCTTCAAACTCCTCTGCTGTTGGAAGCAATGCTTAGTCATTTCCCTTAATTTCCTGGTAGGGAAAAGTCCAATGCCAGAGAAGACAGTCTGTCACTCCAAAGATTCAGGTGATAACTCTGACAGTGGAACCTAGGTTGATCACCATCATTTAACAATCTTTTTTTCCTCAGAGAAATAGCAAATAATTTTATTTATTAGGAGCAAGAGCTGTTCCAGCTGGCTTATTTGTTATGAAAAGATCAGCCAGAATGCAGTCTTAAAAATTAACATGTTGTTCTTCTGAGGAATATTCAAAATGTGTGGGGTAAAACAGAGTATACTGAATACTAATCCCAGCCTTTGACTGAGACTTTCTGGAACTCAGTTTCCTTTTCTAGAAAAGTACAGATTTAAGTAAGATGAAGTCTAGCTTCCTTTCCAATCTCCCTCCTCTTTTCTCGCTTCCCAACAGGTACGTGGTTTTGAATCTGTAGCGGTGTGAAAATCATGACCACTCTTAGGTGGCAAAGTATTTCTTATTAATAACACATCCAGTTCTTTCTTATACCAATTTGATCGGGCAAACTTTATTGGACTTAATTTCTTTTTTGAAAAGTCCTTCGAAAAACTGGGTGGGGATGAGGGTCAAAGCCCTGAGATGAACACTGCTATGAGAATTCCTGACTTTCTGAACTGAAGATACTACAGCCTATCAGATAGGTGAGGATACAATAAATGGCCTAACAAGCACAGGTTTGGAGTTTTTCAAAGTGAGATGAGGTGCCAGAATTACAGATGACTCAGCTCAGACAAGCCCTACAAGTGCTCCAATTTAAAAATCTCTCTTCAGTAATTATTGTGGAACTGAGTCCCTTATAGCTCCAAGTGCAATGAAACAGCTCTGGAGATTGGAATTTGGGGATAGGCCAGTGGCAAGCCTCAGACAACTGGACTCAGCTCACCAGTTCCTATCCTGCAAGACATGCATGCTCCCACCCAGCCTGAGACCTATTTTGGGACTCTGTGAAACCATTCCCTGGGGCACTGGAGCATTTTGCTTTCCTCTGAAGGACTCAGGCTTCACATAAAATTCTTGTCCAATATTCCGTCAGCTTCCTAAAAGAAGCCTCTGCCTGTTTAAGATCCTTTTTTACCTTCTTCAATTCCAGATCCCTGGGGTCTGCCATTTTGGTTCACTCTGCATGTGAGTGGTAGGAGGTAGCCAAAAAGAGGGTCTTATTCAGCACTACTACTACTACTACTACTACTACTACTACTACTATTACTACTACTTCTTCTTCCTTCTTCTTTTTAAAAGATTTTACTTATTTATTTGTCAGAGAGAGAGAGAGAATGAGCACAATCTGGGGCGGGGGCAGGCAGGGAAGAGGGAGAAGCAGACTCCCCAGTGAGCAGGGAACTTGATGCAGGGCCTGATCCCAGGATGTTGGGATCATGACCTGAGCTGAAGGCAGATGCTTAACTGACTGAGCCCCCCAGGGACCCCACTCAGCCCTTCTTAAACAACTATTTGGGATGGGTTTTGAAAAGTACTTTTCTGGTGTCTTCTCTTATAGAGTTAAAGTTTTCCAAGGGACATATTATTTCTTTCTTTTGTCTTCACCCTTTGGTAGGAAGATAGGCCTTGCTGGTCTAAAATCTGCTAATGGTCTCTGTATAGATTTTAGCCCTTTTGCACTAGAAATATGTATGTTTATTCTCCTTCATTATTCAATCTTTTGGCTTTAATTTGTAAAACCTCATTCTCTGACCAACACTTTAGACAGTCTCCCTTTCATTTTGTTTTGCTTTGTTTTCTGTGCTTACACAATGCTAATGTATATGTATCTTGAGGAAAACACACAGGACATTTTCCAAATCTGTGTAGAGATCATGGGGATTTAGACAACAGATTTATTTGCAGAATGGGATCTTTTTCTTCCTCAGATATCACAATCCATCTTCCAGGTTTCTTGGTCTCTTAATGCCGAAGTACATTTTCAGCCCCTATTTTTTTCATGCCAGAGACTGGTTCAGCTCCACCTGGCTTCTCCCATAATGGGGTAACTCCCCCTACTTCTCTGTGTGCTCGTATTTGAATGGTCTTCTCTCTGCACATGGAAATTGTTAAAGAATTCAAGTAGAGCACCATATCAGCATGTAAAACAGTAAGTTAATTATTTATTCTAATCATTCTAATCTATTATTCTAATAATATAATCATTCTAATAATCATTCTAATTTATTCTAATCCATCTAATCATTCTAAATCTGGAAAGACCTTATTAAATATTCTTTGTATCTTTTCGCCTTCTGCTTCTATCATATCATGAGTTTTCAAATAATTTTGTCATTAAAAAACAATCT
This sequence comes from Enhydra lutris kenyoni, assembly GCF_002288905.1. Taxonomy (NCBI): domain Eukaryota; kingdom Metazoa; phylum Chordata; class Mammalia; order Carnivora; family Mustelidae; genus Enhydra; species Enhydra lutris. The sequence continues at coordinate 23,330,748 of NW_019154087.1, forward strand.
GAAGGGTTTGAAGAGGTGGGGGGGTGGGAGGTTGGGGGAACCAGGTGGTGGGTATTAGAGAGGGCACGGACTGCATGGAGCACTGGGTGTGGTACAAAAATAATGAATACTGTTATGCTGAAAATAAATTAAAAAATGATAAAAAAAAATCAGTATGATTTGGGGTGCCTAGGTGGTTCAGTGGGTTAAAGCCTCTGCCTTCAGCTCAGGTCATGGTCTCAGGGTCCTGGGATTGAGCTCCGCATCAGGCTCTCTGCTCAGCAGGGAGCCTGCTTCCTCCTCTCTCTCTCTCTCTCTGCCTGCCTCTCTGACTACTTGTAATCTCTATCAAATAAATAAAATCTTAAAAAAAATCAGTATGATTTGGGGACAGAATAGGTTGATTTCTGATTAAAAGACACTGATGTGTCTAATAATAACCATAGAGGGAAGATTATTAATGTCTGTAAATATATGAGAGGTGTGAATGGGAACAATGAGACTAGGAGAGGGGAAAAACTTTCTCCGAAATCATTCTGGTATCAAATGTTTGAGCTTGGATTTTAACTTGAAAATGACCAATTTACAAGCTTATGCCATGTATAAGTCAATAACTTTGGGCAACATGTATCCAAAATATGCAACTCCCTAGAACTTTTAGAATAGGGTTTATTATCACATTTAAAGGAATCTGGAGGGAAGTAGCCCTGGGCTGGTGCTGTAGCCTCCTGATGTCAACAAAGACCCAGGCACTTTGAAACTATCTTAGCATGTTGGCTTCTCAATTCCATGGCATTGGTGCTTTCCACAGCTCAGAACATAATTTTTGCTTCCAAGTAGGAAGGAGGACAAGAGTCACAAACACCTCTTTAATTTGAAAACAAAGCTTTTCACAGAAGCTCTCCTTTTCTCCCCTTAACAGCCTTTCCCCCCTTATATCTTATTGTTCAGACTGTGTTAAATGGCCACGCTGGCTCTAATGAAGTAGGGAAAAATGAGGATTTAATAGGGATATTTTTCCAATAAGCCTCAAGCTCAAAATGATAATGGTAACTGGAAGATCTTTTCTGAAATTATTTTAGCACTAATTTTATCATTAATGACAAAACCCCCACTTACTTACTTATACTAATTAGCCCCATGCATGTATACAATTGTACATAAGAAATACTATAATTCATTTTATTATGAAATATCTAGAATTCTTTAAAACTTTAATCCCAGTATACTTAAAATACATTGTTCTATTAGTTTCTGGTGTACAATATAGTGATTCAATAATCCTATACGTTACATAGTAATCATTATGGTGAGTGTACTCTTGATCTTCTTCACCTGTTCCATTCGTCTCCCATCGACTTCCACTATGGTAACCACCAGTTTGGTCTTAGAGTTAAGAGTCTATTTCTTAATTTGATTCTTTTCCCCCCTCAGTTTGTTTTGCTTCTTTAATTCCACATATGAATAAAATCATGCAGTATTTGTCTTACTCTGACTGACTTCTTTCAGTCAAAATTATACCCTCTAGATCCACTCATGTTGTGGTAAATGGCAAAATTTCATTTTTTATGGCTAAGTAATATTCCATTTTATATACACCATGTCTTCTTTATCCATTCATTTATCAAGGGACACTTGGGCTGCTTCCATAATTTGGCTATTGTAAATTATTGCTGCAGTAAACATAGGAGTGCATATATCTGTTTGCATTAGTGTTTTTGTATTCCTTGGGTAAATAAATATTCAGTGGTAGAGTTATTGGATCGTATGGTAATTTTATTTTTAATTTTTTGAGGAACTTCCCTATTGTTTTCCACAGTGGCTATACCAGTTTGCATTATTACCAACAGTGCAAGAGGGTTCCTTTTTCTCCACATGCGCACAAAGACTTGTTGTTTCTCCTGTTTTTGATTTTAGTCATTCTGACAGGTATGAGTTAGTATCTCATTGTAATTTTTTTAAGCTCATAGTGTTTCATTTTTAATAGTGGTTGTATTTAACTGGTTAGCAAAATTCCTGAAAAAATTTTTTTCATTTCATTTTATTTTATTTTATTTCTTTTCAGTGTTCCAAAATTTATTGTTTATACACCACACCCAGTGCTCCATGCAATACATGCCCTCCTTAATACCCACCACCAGGCTCACCCAACCCCCAAACCCCTCTCCTCCAAAACCCTCAGTTTGTTTCTCAGAGTCCACAGTCTCTCATGGTTTATTTCCCCCTCTGATTTCCCCCAACTCACTTCTCCTCTCCATCTCCACATGTCCTCCATGTTATTTCTTATGCTCGACAAGTAAGTGAAACCATATGATAATTGACTCTCTGCTTGACTTATTTCACTCATAATCTCTTCCAGTCCCATCCATATTGATACAAAAGTTGGGTATTCATCTTTTCTGATTGAGGCATAATATTCCATTGTGTACGTGGACCCTATCTTCTTTATCCATTCATTCATTGAAGGGCATCTTAGTTCTCTCCACAGACTGGCAACTGTGGCCATTGCTGCTATGAACATTGGGGTACAGGTGGCCCTTCTTTTCACTACATCTGTGTGTTTGGGTTAAATACCCAGTAGTGCAAATGCAGGGTCATAGGGTAGCTCTATTTTTTAATTTTTTGAGGAATCTCCACACTGTTTTCCAAAGTGGTTGCACCAACTTGCATTCCCACCAACAGTGTAAGAGGGTTCCCCTTTCTCCACATCCTCTCCAACACATGTTGTTTCCTGTCTTGTTAATTTTGGCCATTCTAACTGGTGTAATGTGGTATCTCAATGTGGTTTTGATTTGAATCTCCCTGATGGCTAATGATGATGAATATTTTTTCATGTGTCTGATAGCCATTTGTGTGTCTTCTTTGGATCAGTGTCTGTTCATGTCTTTTGCCCATTTTTTAAACATTGCCTGATTTCAAGCTTTACTACAAAGCTGTGATCACCAAGACAGCATGGTACTGGCACAAAAACAGACACATAGACCAGTGGAACAGAGTAGAGAGCCCAGATATGGACCCTCAACTCTATGGTCAAATAATCTTCAACAAAGCAGGAAAAAATATACAGTGGAAAAAAGAGAGTCTCTTTAATAAATGGTGCTGGGAAAATTGGACAGCTATGTGTAGAAGAATGAAACACGACCATTCTCTTACACCATACACAAAGATAAACTCGAAATGGATAAAAGCCTCAATGTGAGGTAGGAATCTATCAAAATCCTAGAGGAGAACATAGGCAGTAACCTCTTTGACATTGGTCGCAGCAACTTCTTTCAAGATATGTCTTCAAAGGCAAGGGAAACAAAAACAAAAATGAACTTTTGGGACTTCATCAAGATCAAAAGCTCCTGCACAGCAAAGGAAACAGTCAACAAAACAAAGAGGCTACCCATGGAATGGGAGAAGATATTTGCAAATGATACTACAGACAAAGGGCTGATATCCAATATCTATAAAGAACTCCTCATTGTAGTTTTGATTTCCATTTCCCTGATGGTGAGTGATGTTGAACAACTTTTCATGTATCTGTTGGCCATCTGAATGTCTTCTTTGGAGAAATTCATGTCTTCTGTGCACTTTTATTTACTTATTTAAAAAAATTTTATTTCTGTCCACTTTTAATTGGATTATTATTTGGTTTTCAGGTGTTGTGTTTTATCGGTTCTTTATATACTTTGGATTCTAAATCTTTATTGAATATGTCATTTGCAAATATCTTCTCCTATTCAATAGCTTGTCTTTTAGTTTTGTTGGTTGTTACCTTTGCTATGCAGAAGCTTTTTATTTTGACGTAGTTCCAATAATTTAGTTTTGCTCTCACTTCCCTTCCCTCAGATGACATATCTAGAAAAATGTTGGTACAACTGATGTCAGAGAAATTACTGCCTGTGTTCCTTTCTAGGATTTTTATGGTTTCAGGTCTCACATTTAGGTTTTTAATCCATTTTGAATTTGTTTTTGTGTGTGGTGTAAGAAAGTGGTTCATTGTCATTCTTTTGGGTGTTGCTGCCCAGTTTTCCTAGCACCATTTGTTAAAGAGACTTTCTTTTTCCATTGCTTATTCTTGCTTCCTTCATTGAGGAGTAATTGAACAAATAATCATGGGTTTATTTCTGGGCGGTGTATTCTGTTCTATTGTTCTATGTTTCTATTTTTGTGTCAGTACCATACTGTTTTGATTACTACAACTTTGTAGCATATCTTGATGTCTGGGATTGTGATACCACGAGTTTTATTTATTTTTTTTTATTTCTTAAGATTTATTGGCTATTTGGTGTCTTTTGTGGTTCCATACAAACTTTTTTATTTGTCCTAGGTCTGTGAAAAATGCTGTTGGTATTTCAATAAAGATTGCATTAAATTTGTAGACTTCTTTGGGTAGTATATATTTCTTAATATATAGATGTCTAATCCATTAGCATGGAATATCTTTATTTGTGTTGTCTTCAGTTTCTTTCATCAGTGTTTTATAATTTTCAGAGTATAGGTCTTTACCTCCTTAAGTTTACTCCTAGGTATTTTATTATTTTTTGTGCAATTGTAAATGGGACTGTTTTCTTTTTCTCTTTGTGCTCCTTATTATTAGTGTATAGAAAAGCAGTAGGTTTCTGTATATTGATTTTGTGTTCTGTGATCTTACTGATTTCAATTTGTCAGTTCTAATAGTTTATTTTTGGTGGGTTTTCTACATATAGCCTCATGTCAGCTGCAAAGAGTGAAGTTTTACTTCTTGTTTACCAATTTGAATGTCTTTTATTTCTTTTTGTTGTCTTGTTGCTGTGGCTAGCACTTCCAAGACTAAGTTGAATAATAGTGGTGATAATGGACATTCTTGTTTTGTCCCTGATCTTAGGAGAAAAGCTTTCAGTTTTTCACCATTGAGTACCATATTAGCTGTGAGTTTTTCATAGATGGCCTTTTTATGTTGAGGTATATTATTTCTAAACCTCTTTTGTTGAGAGTTCTTTTTTATCATGAATGGAAGTTGTACTTTGTCAAATACTTTTTCTGCATCTATTGAAATGATTATATGGTTTTTAGCTTTTCTCTTATTGATGTGATGTATCACATTGATTGATTTGCGAATATTGAACCATGTGGCATTCAAGGAATAAGTTCCACTTGATTGTGGTGAATTATTTTTTAATGTATTGCTGGATTTGGTTTGCTAATATTTTGTTGAGGATCAGTGCATCTATATTCATGAGAGATATTGGCCTGTAGTCCTCTCTCTCTCTTTCTCTCTCTCTCTTAGTGTCTTTATCTCATTTTTGTATCAGGGTAATGTTGGCCTCATAGAATGAATTTGGGAGATTTTCCTCCTCTTCTATTTTTTTTTTTTTTTTTGGAATACTGTGAGAAGAAAAGGTATTAACTCCTCTGCAAATGTTTGGTATGATTCACCTGTGCAGGCTTCTGGTCCTGAATTTTTGTTTTTTGGGAGTTTTTTGATTACTGATTCAATTTCATTCCTGGTAATTGATCTGTTCAAATTTTCTATTTCTTCTTGATTCAGTTTTGGGAGGTTATATTTTTCTAGGAATTTATCCATTTATTTGAGGTTTTCTAAATTGTTGGCATATAAACTTTCATAACATTGTCTTATAATCTTTTGTATTTCTGTGGTGTTGGTTGTTGTTTCTCTTCTTTCATTTCTTTTTTTAAAATTTTATTTTTTAAATTATTTGACAGAGAGTGAGAGAGATCACGAGTAGGCAGAGAGGCAGACAGAGAGAGAGGGGGAAGGAGGCTCCCTGCTGAGCAGAGAGCCTGATTCAGGGCTTGATCCCAGGACCCTGAGATCATGACCTGAGCTGAAAGCAGAGGCTTAACCCACTGAGCCACCCAGGTGGCCCTCTTCTTTCACTTCTGATTTTGTTTATTTGAGTCTTCTTTCTCTCTCTTATGAATTTGGCTAAAGGTTAATCAATTTTCTTGATCTTTTCAAAGAATAAGCTCCTGGCTTCATTGATTTGTTCTATTGTTACTTTTTTGTTTCATTTTGTTTTTAGTTTTTTTTTTTTTTTTTTTTTTTTTTTTTTTTTTTTTATTTGACAGAGGTCACAAGTAAGCAGAGAGGCAGGCAGAGAGAGAGAGAGAGAGAGAGAGAGAGAGAGGAGGAAGCAGGCTCCCTGCCGAGCAGAGAGTCTGATGCGGGGCTCGATCCCAGGACCCTGGGATCACGACCCGAGCCGAAGGCAGAGGCCTCAACCCACTGAGCCACCCAGGCGCCCCCTAGTTTTTTTTTTTTTTTTAAGATTTATTTATTTGACAGAGAGAGACACAGTGAGAGAGGAACACAAGGAGGGGGAGTGGGAGGAAGAGAAGCAGGCTTCCTGCAGAGCAGGGATCCTGATGTGGGGCTCCATCCAAGGACCCTGGGATCATGACCTGAGGCGAAGGCAGACCTGTAATGACTGAGCTACCCAGGAGCCCCTCGTTTTTAGTTTCTATTTTGTTTATTTCTGTTTATTTATTTCCTTCCTTCTATTGTTTTGAGTTTTTTACTTGTTCTTTTTCTAGCTCCTTTAGGTGTAATGTTAGTTTTTTTTTTTTTATTTGAGATCTTTCTTACTGCTTGAGGTAGGCCTGTATTCATATAAACTTCCCTCTTAAAATAGTTTTGTTGCATCCCAAAGATTTTGGACCATCGTGTTTTCATTTGTCTTCATGTATTATTTGATTTCCTCTTTGATTTCTTCGTTGATCCATCCATTTTTAATAGAATGTTATTCTTTGGCATTGATATTCTTTCTAGATTTTTTTTCTTGTGGTTGATCTCTAGTTTCATAGCATTGTGGTCAGAAAACATGCATGACTTTGATATTTTTGAATTTGTTGAGACTTGTTTTGTGGCCTAATATGTGATCTATTCTGGAGAATGTTCCATGTGCACTTGAGAAGACTATGTATTCTGCTGTTTTAGAATGGAATGTTCTGAGGGGCACCTGGGTGGCTCAGTGGTTAAAGCCTCTGCCTTCGGCTCAGGTCATGATCTCAAGATCCTGGGATCAAGTCCCGCATTGGGCTCTCTGCTCATCAGGGAGCCTGCCTCCTCCTCCTGTCTCTCTCTGCCTGCCTCTCTGCCTACTTGTGATCTGTCTGTCCAAAAAAAAAAAAAAAAGGAATGTTCTGAATATATCTGTTCGATTTATTTGTTCCATTGTGTCATTCAAAGCCACTCTTTCTTTGTTGATTTTCTGTGTGGATGATCTGTTCATTGATCTAAGTTAAAGTCCTCTACTATTGTTGTGTTACTATTGATTACATACTTCATGTTTATTATTGGTTGTTTTATGTATTTGGTGCTCCCACGTTGGGTGCATAAGTATTTGCAATTGTTATATCTCTCATTGAGTTGTTCACTTTATGATTATAATGTTTTTCTTTTTTTTTTTTAAGATTTTATTTATTTATCTGACAGAGCAAGAGATCACAAGTAGGCAGAGAAGCAGGCAGGCAGAGAGAGAGGGGGAAAGCAGGCTCCCCACTGAGCAGAGAGCCTTATGTGGGGCTCAATCCCAGGACCCTGAGATCATGACATGAGCTGAAGGCAGAGGCTTAACCCACTGAGCCACCCAGGTGCCCCTATAATGTGTTTCTTTATCTCTTGTTAAAATCTTTGTTTTATTTGATATAAGTTTTGCTACCCTGGCTTTCTTTTCACTTCCATTTGCATGCTTAGTGCTATTCCATCTCTTCAATTTCAGTCTTCAGGTGTCTTTAGGTCTGAAATGAGTGTCTTGTAGGCAGCATATAGATAAGACTTGTTTTTGTTTGGGTTTATTTTGTTGTTGTTGTTCTTGTTTTTTATCTATTCTGTCACCCTATATCTTTTGATTGGAGCTTTTTGACCATTTATAGTAAAAGTAATTATTGATAGGTATGTACTTATCTTTATTTTGTTACTTGTTTTATGGTTGTTTTTGTAGTCCTTTTCTGTTCCTTTCTTTTCTAGCTCTCTTATGATTAGTTGCCTTTCTTTAGTGATATACTTAGATTCCTTTCTTTTTATTTTTTGCATATTAATTACTGCTTTTTGATTTCTGGTTGCCATGAGGTTTGTATGTACTATCTTATACATATATCAATTTATATTAAGTTGATGGTTGCTTAAGTTTGAACCCATTCTTTACCTCTCTCCCTGTCATGTTTTAGGTGTATGGTGTCATACTTTACATCCTTTTATTCTATGAATCCCTTGACTGATTTTTCTAGGTATACTTCATTTTACTGCTTTTTTGTTTTCTCTTTTTAAAAATTTCGGCATATGGTCTCTCTCTCTCTTTTAAAAGATTTTATTTATTTATTTGCCAGAGAGAGAGCATAAGCAGGGGAAGGAGCAGAGGGAGAAGCAGGCTCCCCCTGAACAAGGAACAAAAGGTGGGACTTGATCCCAGGACATTGAGATTATGACCCAAGCCAACGACAGACATTAATGAAGGAGCCACCTAGGTGTCCCGTGGCGGTCTTTTCTTTCCACTCAAATAACCCCCTTTAACATTTCTTATAGGGTTGTTTTAGTGATGATGAATTTCTTTAACTTAAGTTTGTCTCAGAAACTTTCTATCTCTTCTTCTATTCTGAGCGGTAACCTTGCTGGATGCAGTGTTCTTATTTGCAGGTTTTTCTTTCAGCACTTTGACTATACATATAACTCCCTTCTGGCCTGAAGAGTTTCTGCTGAAAAGATCTGCTGACAGCTTATAGAGTGTCCTTTGTATGTAACTGTTTTCTTTTCTCTTTCTGCTTTTTAAACTTTCTTTTTTTTTTTTAATTTTATTTTTTATAAACATATAATATCTTTTTATCCCCAGGGGTACAGGTCTGTGAATCGCCAGGTTTACACACTTCACAGCACTCACCATAGCACATACCCTCCCCAATGTCCATAATCCCACCCCCCCCACCCCCCCCCCCCCATTAACCCTCAGTTTGTTTTGTGAGATTAAGAGTCACTTATGGTTTGTCTCCCTCCCAATCCCATCTTGTTTCATTTACTCTTCTCCTACCCCCTTAACCCCCCATGTTGCATCTCCTCTCCCTCATATCAGGGAGATCATATGATAGTTGTCTTTCTCCGATTGACTTATTTCGCTAAGCATGATACCCTCTAGTTCCATCCACGTCGTCGCAAATGGCAAGATTTCATTTTTTTTGATGGCTGCATAGTATTCCATTGTGTATATATACCACTTCTTCTTTATCCATTCGTCTGTTGATGGACATCTAGGTTCTTTCCATACTTTGGCTATTGTAGACATTGCTGCTATAAACATTCAGGTGCACGTGCCCCTTCGGATCACTAGGTTTGTATCTTTAGGGTAAATACCCAGCAGTGCAATTGCTGGGTCATAGGGTAGTTCTATTTTCAGCATTTTGAGGAAACTCCATGCTGTTTTCCAGAGTGGTTGCACCAGCTTGCATTCCCACCAACACTGTAGGAGGGTTCCCCTTTCTCCGCATCCTCGCCAGCATCTGTCATTTCCTGACTTGTTAATTTTAGCCATTCTGACTGGTGTGAGGTGGTATCTCATTGTGGTTTTGATTTGTATTTCCCTGATGCCGAGTGATGTGGAGCACTTTTTCATGTGTCTGTTGGCCATCTGGATGTCTTCTTTGCAGAAATGTCTGTTCATGTCCTCTGCCCATTTCTTGATTGGATTATTTGTTCTTTGGGTGTTGAGTTTGCTAAGTTCTTTATAGATTTTGGACACTAGCCCTTTATCCGATATGTCATTTGCAAATATCTTCTCCCATTCTGTCAGTTGTCTTTTGGTTTTGTTAACTGTTTCCTTTGCTGTGCAAAAGCTTTTGATCTTGATGAAATCCCAATAGTTCATTTTTGCCCTTGCTTCCCTTGCCTTTGGCGATGTTCCTAGGAAGATGTTGCTGTGGCTGAGGTCGAAGAGGTTGCTGCCTGTGTTCTCCTCAAGGATTTTGATGGATTCCTTTCTCACATTGAGATCCTTCATCCATTTTGAGTCTATTTTCGTGTGTGGTGTAAGGAAATGATCCAATTTCATTGTTCTGCATGTGGCTGTCCAATTTTCCCAACTCCATTTGTTGAAGAGGCTGTCTTTTTTCCATTGGATATTCTTTCCTGCTTTGTCGAAGATTAGTTGACCATAGAGTTGAGGGTCTATTTCTGGGCTCTCTATTCTGTTCCATTGATCTATGTGTCTGTTTTTGTGCCAGTACCATGCTGTCTTGATGATGACAGCTTTGTAATAGAGCTTGAAGTCCGGAATTGTGATGCCACCAACTTTGGCTTTCTTTTTCAATATTCCTTTGGCTATTCGAGGTCTTTTCTGGTTCCATATAAATTTTAGGATTATTTGTTCCATTTCTTTGAAAAATAATGGATGGTACTTTGATAGGAATTGCATTAAATGTGTAGATTGCTTTAGGTAGCATAGACATTTTCACAATATTTATTCTTCCAATCCAGGAGCATGGAACATTTTTCCATTTCTTTGTGTCTTCCTCAATTGCTTTCATGAGTACTTTATAGTTTTCTGTGTATAGATTCTTAGTCTCTTTGGTTAGATTTATTCCTAGGCATCTTATAGTTTTGGGTGCAATTGTAAATGGGATGGACTCCTTAATTTCTCTTTCTTCTGTCTTGTTGTTGGTGTAGAGAAATGCAACTGATTTCTGGGCATTGATTTTATATCCTGACACTTTACTGAATTCCTGTACAAGTTCTAGCAGTTTTGGAGTGGAGTCTTTTGGGTTTTCCACATATAGTATCATATCATCTGCGAAGAGTGATAGTTTGACTTCTTCTTTGCCAATTTGGATGCCTTTAATTTCCTTTTGTTGTCTGATTGCTGAGGCTAGGACTTCTAGTACTATGTAGAATAGCAGTGGTGATAACGGACATCCCTGCCGTGTTCCTGACCTTAGCAGAAAAGCTTTCAGTTTTTCTCCATTGAGAATGATATTTGCGGTGGGTTTTTCATAGATGGCTTTGATAATATTGAGGTATGTGCCCTCTATCCCTACACTTTGAAGAGTTTGATCAGGAAGGGATGCTGTACTTTGTCAAATGCTTTTTCAGCATCTACGGAGAGTATCATATGGTTCTTGTTCTTTCTTTTATTAATGTGTTGTATCACATCGATTGATTTGTGGATGTTGAACCAACCTTGCAGCCGTGGAATAAATCCCACTTGGTCGTGGTGAATAATCCTTTTAATGTACTGTTGGATCCTATTGGCTAGTATTTTGGCGAGAATTTTTGCATCTGTGTTCATCAAGGATATTGGTCTGTAGTTCTCTTTTTTGTTATTAATTGGTTTATATAGTTGGCTGCTCCCACGTTAGGGGCATAGATATTTAAAGTTGTTAGATCTTCTTGTTGGACAGTTCCTTTGAGTTGATATAGTGTCCTTCCTCATCTCTTATTATAGTCTTTGGCTTAAAATCTAATTGATCTGATATAAGGATTGCCACTCCTGCTTTTTTCTGATGTCCATTAGCATGGTAAATTCTTTTCCACCCCCTCACTTTAAATCTGGAGGTGTCTTCAGGTTTAAGATGAGTTTCTTGTAGGCAACATATAGATGGGTTTTGTTTTTTTATCCATTCTGATACCCTGTGTCTTTTGATTGGGGCATTTAGCCCATTAACATTCAGGGTAAGTACTGAGAGATATGAATTTAGTGCCATTGTATTGCCTGTAAGGTGACTGTTATTGTATATTGTCTCTGTTCCTTTCTGATCTACTACTTTTAGGGTCTCTCTTTGCTTAGAGGACCCCTTTCAATATTTCCTGTAGAGCTGGTTTGGTATTTGCAAATTCTTTCAGTTTTTGTTTGTCCTGGAAGCTTTTAATCTCTCCTTCTATTTTCAATGATAGCCTAGCTGGATATAGTATTCTTGGCTGCATGTTTTTCTTGTTTAGTACTCTGAATATATCATGCCAGCTCTTTCTGGCCTCCCAGGTCTCTGTGGATAAGTCTGCTGCCAATCTAATATTTTTACCATTGTATGTTACAGACTTCTTTTCCCGGGCTGCTTTCAGGATCTTCTCTTTGTCACTAAGACTTGTAAATTTTACTCTTAGGTGACGGGGTGTGGACCTATTCTTATTGATTTTGAGGGGGGTTCTCTGAATCTTCTGGATTTTGATCCTTGTTCCCTTTGCCATATTGGTGAAATTCTCTCCAATAATTCTCTCCAATATACCTTCTTCCTCTCTCTGTTTCCTCTTCTTCTGGAATCCCAATTATTCTAATGTTGTTTCGTCTTATGGTGTCACTTATCTCTCGAATTCTCCCCTCATGGTCCAGTAGCTGTTTGTCCCTCTTTTGCTCAGCTTCTTTATTCTCTGTCATTTGGTCTTCTATATCACTAATTCTTTCTTCTGCCTCATTTATCCTAGCAGTGAGAGCCTCCATTTTTGACTGCACCTCATTAATAGCTTTTTTGATTTCAACTTGGTTAGATTTTAGTTCTTTTATTTCTCCAGAAAGGGCTTTTATATCTCCGGAGAGGGTTTCTCTAATATCTTCCATGCCTTTTTTGAGCCCGGCTAGAACCTTGAGAATCGTCATTCTGAACTCTAGATCTGACATATTACCAATGTCTGTATTGATTAGGTCCCTAGCCTTTGGTACTGCCTCTTGTTCTTTTTTTTGTGGTGAATTTTTCCGCCTTGTCATTTTGTCCAGATAAGAGTAGATGAAGGAGCAAGTAAAATACTAAAAGGGTGGCAACAACCCCAGGAAAATATGCTTTAGCCAAATCAGAAGAGATCCCAAATCGTGAGGGGGAGAAAGGGGATAAAAAGAGGTTCAGAAAGAAGAAAAAAAAAAAAGAAAAAAAAAGAAACAATTAAAAAAAGAAAACCAATAAAGAAAAAAATATAAAAAGGAAAAAAATATATATATATGTTAGATAAACTAGTTAAAAAACGTTAAAAAAGAAAAGGGTAAAAGTTAAAAAATTTAGCAGAAGAAGAAAAATAAATTGAAAAAGAAAAAAAAAATTAACTGCAAGGCAAAAGAATCATGGGGAGAAAGCCATGAGTTCCGTGCTTTGCTTTCTTCTCCTTTGGAATTACGCTGCTCTCCTTGGTATTGAAACTGTACTCCTTGGTAGGTGAACTTGGTCCTGGCTGGGCTTCTTGTTGATCTTCTCGGGGAGGGGCCTGTTGTAGTGATTCTCAAGTGTCTTTGCCCCGGGCGGAGTTGCACCGCCCTTACCAGGGGCCGGGCTGAATAATCCGCTCGGGTTTGCTTTCGGGAGCTTTTGTTCCCTGAGCGCTTTCCGTAGAGTTCCGGAGGGCGGGAATGAAGATGGCGGCCTCCCGGTCTCCGGCCCGGAGGAGCCGAGAGCCCGGGGCCCCACTCCTCAGTGCGCCCTCAGAGAACAGCGCCGATTTACTCCCGTCACCCTGCCTCCGGTCGCGCTCCGAGCTGACCGAGCCTGCGACCGGTTCAAGGTAACCCCAAGCTTAGAGCTTACTCCTCGGCTCTGTCTCTGTAGCCGGCTTCCCTGTTCTAATACCTGTAAGCTCTGCGACACTCAGACACCCCTGATCCTTCTGTGACCCTGCGGGACCTGAGGCCACGCTGACCCTGCGTGGGCTTCACCCCGGTTAAGCCTCTGGAGCGATGTCCCTCAGCGGAACAGACTTTTAAAAGTCCCGATTTTGTGCTCCGTTGCTCCGCCGCTTGCCGGGAGCCGGCCCCTCCCCCCGCGGTCTATCTTCCCGTCGCTTTGGATTCACTTCTCCGCCCGTCCTACCTTTCAGAAAGTGGTTGATTTTCTGTTTCTAGAGTTGCTGTTCTTCTTCTCTTCGATCTCCCGTTGGATTTGTAGGCGTTTGCAATCTTTAGATAAGCTATCTAGCTGATCTCCCGCTACCTGAAGTAGTCTCAGCCTGCTACTTCTCCGCCATCTTGACTCCTCCCTTAAACTTTCTCTTTATCAGTACCTTTTTCCATGTTAATTAGAATGTGTCTTGGTGTGGACCTCCTTGGTTTGATTTTGTTGAGGTCTCTATGTGCCTCCTGGATCTGGATTTCTGTTTCCTTCCTCAGATTTGGGAAGTTTTCAGGTTTTATTTCTTCAAATAAATTTTCTTTTCCCTTTCTCTATCTTCTCCTTCTGGGATCCCTGCACTGCACATGTTATGCTTGATGAAGGCACTGAGTTCCCTTAATCTATTTTAATTTATTATTATTATTATTATTATTATTATTTGTCTCTCCTGTTCAGATTGATTGCTTTGTTACTCTGTCCTATGAGTCAGTGACCCAGTCTTCTGCTTCCTCTGGTCTACTATTTATTCAATCTATTAAAAATATATATATTTATTTATTTAAGAGAGAGTGAGAAAGGGAGGTGCAGAAGGGGAAGGAGAGAGAAGCAGATTCCATGCTGAGCATGGAGCCTGAGTCAGGGCTTTATCTCAAGACTCTGAGATCATGGCTTGAGCTGGAACCAAGAGTTGGACACTTAACAAACTGATCTACCCAGGTACCCCTCCATCTAGTGCGTTTTTAATTCCAGTTATTGAGTTCTTCATCTCTGATTGGTTCTTTTTTAAGTTTTCTATCTGTTTATTGAAGGTCTTGCTGAGATCCTCCACTCTTTTCTCAAGTTTAGTGAGTATATTTATGACCATTACTTTACCAGACATGTTGCTTATCTGCATTTTATTAAGCTCTCTTGCGTGATTTTTGTCCTATTCTTTCATTTGGGACATATTCTTCTGTCTCTTTATTTTGTCTAAGTTTCTGTGTCTGTTTCTTTTTTCTTTTTTTAAATTAAAAATATTTTATTTATTTTTTTGACAGAGAGAGAAAGAGAGAGTGAGAGAAGGAGCACAAGCAGGGGGAGTAGGAGAGAAAGAAGCTGGCTTCCCCCATCAAGGAGCCTGACACAGGGCTTGATCCCAAGTCCTGGGATCTGAGCTGAAGGCAGATGCTTAATGACTGAGCCACCCAGGTGCCCCTCTGTATCTGTTTCTATGTGTTAGGAAAGTCAGTTATATCTCCTGCTCTTGAAAGTAGTGACCTAATGAACAGTAGGTCCTGTGGTGCCCTATGGTGCAGTATCCCCTGTTCACCAGAACCTGGTGCTTTAGGGGCCTGTCCTCTATGTGTTGCCTGTGCCTTACTGTTATAGCTGAGCCATATTTGCTGTAAGTCCAGTTGTCTGCAATGATTCTCATTGCCTGTTATGGGCAGGGTTTGGTGCCTGTATTAGTGGGCCAGTTTGGGGTCACCTTGTGCTTCAGTTGAGTCAGAGAAGGCATTTGTCACCTACGGTAGCACTGAATTGCAGGGTGCTTTTCCTCTGTCATCTCCTGAGAAGCTTTTGTTGATGGGTGGTGTCTGTAGTCAGACCTGATGGCTGCCCTAGCACCACTGCTAGAGCTGCATTTTGACTAGAGTGTGTGGTCATATCCCCTTCTCCCCAGAGAAGTCACTTTGGGGTGTTGCTGGCCTCTTTTGAAGCTGCTTGCATATTGCCAGGCTATGGCATCATTTTGATTGGTATCCAGCCAGGCTGGATGGGATGGGGGTAGGTCTGCAAAAGAATAAAGGTGTGGAGAATCCAAGAGGACCTGCAGTGGCCTAAGAAAACTCCTGCTGTGGTCAGTCAGGTTGGTGGGAGCATGCTGTTATCAAGCTAGGTAGTGGGTGTTCATGCTGTGCTGGTTCCTGCAGATGTCCATATATTTAGGCTGGGAGGGTATGGAAGGGAAATGACACCTGCCAGCTCTTTTGTTTTTGAAGAAGTCTCCCAAATATCCCTGCCCCTCCAGCACATACTCTGTGATCAATAAATAAATCTGTCTGTATACCCCCTGGGATTTTGTAAACTGCTGCTTCTATGCTCTCATTCTGTGGGGCTGTTTGTTGTGCTGTCTCTTCTAGTGCAGGGACTCAATTCATATTGTCCTCTGGTTCTTCCAGTGCTGAGTCCCCTGATTTTTAAAGTTCCAAGTGTTAAATCCCACTGATTATAAAAAGTTGTGAGGGGCGCCTGGGTGGCTCAGTGGTTAAAGCCTCTGCCTTCAGCTCTGGTCATGATCTCAGGGTCCTGGGATGGAGTCCCGCATCGGGCTCTCTGCTCGATGGGGAGCCTGCCTCCTCCTCCTGTCTCTCTCTGCCTGCCTCTCTGCCTACTCATGATCTGTCTGTCAAATAAAAAAAAAAAAAAAATCTTAAAAAAAAAAAAAGTTGTGAAATTTGGTCCCTATGGTTTTCAAAGCCCAGTGTTAAGGGGATTTATCTCCCCAATGGGTGTCCCCATGCCTGGAATGCCTGGAGTACTTGAATTGGGGGTCTGCTCTTCTCTCTCCACACCTGCCATGTCCTTCCCTCCCACAGACAGTCCCATGGGTCATTTGACTTCCAGCTGTGTCTCTGCCCTTCATACCTTCTTCAGAGTGGCTTCTTCTTTACATTTAACCATGGAGAGTCTGTTCTGCCAGTCTTCAGATCATTTTTTTGGTTATTTACATTGATGTGGATATTATTTAGTTGTATCTGTGGGATGAGGTGACCTTGGCTTCCTCCTATTCCGTAATCTTCCCCAGAAGTCCCTGGAGTTAGTTTTTAGGATGTCTTTGAGAAACAGTTTCTCCACCTTTCACAATGGATCCAGGTGGAGGACAATCAATGTTGATTGCTATTGCCATCTGTACTTTCATTGCTCATTTTTGTCTCTTTTGTTTACTGTTATATTCTTAATATTTGAAGCAGTGCTTGGTATATTGTGATCAATGAATACTTAATGAACGAATGAATAAATGAATGACTTTCATGAATAGGAAATTAGATAAGAGGTGACAATCTGCAATGGGTAGAGAGAAATCTCAACCGTGGACACAAATGTTAGTGAAAGGGTTGGAGAGATTCCAGATCTTTAGAAAGGGGCAAATTTGCAGACTTAAGAAAAGAGAACCAGGGCAAATTAGAATTAGAGGTTACAACTAGAGGGGGAGTCCATGGCTGGGTTACATGAAGAAAGGGGCCTGAGGTGCATGAAATTTGCATATGAAGGGAATATGAGTGAGGGAAACGAATCTTTGGAAACTGCTTCCAGATCTTGCCCTGGGCTAAGTTGAACAAGATTTTGCTATCATCAGTTAACCCATAGAAGTAGCTGACCAGGATTAAAAGTTTAGTGAAGAAATTCTGTTCTGAAAGTTGGGATCCCTTCTGTCTTTGGACCTGTTAATATGTCCAGTCACTGCCAAAAAGTCTTGTAGAAATCCTTGTCAAACTTCTTAAGATAACCATATTTCTAATAAAGTCTTAGCTTCCTTTACTCACTGAGAAAAACTGACTTCTTTATGAGAGGCATCTGATTAAATTCTGAGCAAAAACATATAAAAAGTCTTTCCTATGCTGTGTTAATTACAAAAATAAGCTGATCTCCAGTGGAGAGATGCTCCTCCTTTTGTGAGCCCTCAAGAGGGGAGATATTTCTAAGTAGGTTTTTTTCTAAATTATGCAGTTTAGATTTATCTTCTAAATAAATAGTGCCTTGTGTCAAGGGGAGGGATGGAGGAAGAAGAAGAAGAGAAGCAGTCCTGGTCTGCAGAGTGTCTCCAGAACATTTCTTCAGGGAGAGGATCCCATTTCAGTATATCCAAATTTATCTTTTGAGACTTTTTTCATGAATATTGGAAACAGAAGAGCTCCTTCCCTGCTTCCTGTAGCAAAATAATTAAGCCTATTCCAAGACATAACAATCAAAGTAGGTTTACTAGTTACAATGCTAAGCAATGGTGACAAACTTTTCTTGTTATTGTCCTCGCCATCAGCAAACATTTGTTCTTTATGGATTGTTTCTTAGAAAAAACTAGTTTTAGAGAAATTGGCATATGTTTGTGCATCTGCAGTAAGGAAAATACAAAGCAAAAGTATTTTTATCACTTCATTTTGCTGCCTTATAGTTATTTAAAAAATCAGTGAAGTGTTTACAACACTTTTCAAAGAGGGTGAGATGGTAAATGAGAGAGGGAGGTGGTGGTGGGGAGACTGAGAAACTGCTAAATGAATCTACAGTCTTCAACTTGGAAACCCAGAAGGCCTTGCTTTGCACTAGATGACCCTTTACTTACATTGTTTAGTTAAGGGCAATCCTATTTATTGTAAGTAAAAGTTTGTTTTCTATCATTTACAACTGTATTTGATTTCCTCCAAGTTGAGAATTTGTGGTTGTTCGAGTTCATGGTTGTTATTCTCATTTGAGATTTGTACTGCATTTCTCCATTGCACATTTTCCCAGAACATAGATAGTAATTATTACTTTTTTATTTTATTTAAAATAGTTAACTTGTATTTCTATGATAATACATTACCATATAATTAGCACTGATACTAAATTTTAAATATACAATCTACTGAAAATGCTTTTTTCTCCCTACAGAAGCTTAAGCAGTTTTTTCTTCTCCAGAAGCAGCCATGTAACCAGTTCTTTTTATATCCATCAGGAATCTTCTCTACATACATATGTAATATTCCTTTTTCAAAAACCTCAAATGAGAACCCATTTTGTTTCATCACTTCATCTCTCTTTATCATATACTGGGATCATTTCTTGTCAGTACTTATAGAACTATTTTGTTATTTTTAAAGGTTACATTATATTTCATTTTATGATACTAATAGGTCTATTTAGAGTGACTAATTGATAGGACAAATAAGTTACAAAATACACTATTGAATATTCATATATGTGTGCTATTTTATAATTTTGAGTGTTCATCTAGGAATGAAACTGCTAGGTTAGGACATATACTTCAAAAATTTTAATAGCTGTTTCCAAATGTTCTCCACAGAGTTTGTACAATTTTGAATATGACACTGTAGTTTATAATTCTAAGGTAACAGAGTTATGATTTTGGACAGGAATCAGAATAATCTTTTTATTAATTTTTAATTTTTAAAATTTCTTTTCAGTGTACCAGAATTCATTGTTTATACACCACATCCAGTGCTCCATGCAATACATGCCCTCCATAATACCCACTATTAGGCTCACCCACCTTCCCACCCCCTGCCCCTTCAAAACCCTCAGATTGTTTTTCAGAGTCCATAGTCTCTGATGGTTCATCTCCGCCTCCAAAAATCTGTCTTTAAGTTTAATGTTCTTCACTCATACTCACTTTGATTGTAGAAATAATGCCTTTCATCTTTTTTTTTTTTTTTTTTTTTTTTGTAATGAGTCTAACAATATTCTGTCTTAGACAGTGGAGGATACAAACTAGCTCAGGATGCAAACTTCCAGGGTTTAAATTCTGTTCTCACTGCTTAGGGGGTGTGTATACACTAAGGAGAGTAATAGTTCTTCTATCAGAGATTCACTGTAAGGACTTAATGAGTTAACACATAAAAGATACTTGAAACATTAAACACTTGATAAATATTAGCTATTATTTTTATTATAATCAAAAATTTAAGATGTTCTTACTTTGGGGGCACCTGGGTGGCTCAAAGGGTAAGGCCTCTGCTTTCAGCTGAGGTCATGGTCTCAGGGTCCTGAGATTGAGCCCTGTACTGGGCTCTCTGCTCAGCAGGGAGCCTGCTTACAGCCACCCCCCCCCGCCAACATGTGATCTCTATCAAATAAATAAATAAATCTTAAAAAAAAAAAGATGTTCTTACTTTGGAAGTGCTTATAGGGGACAGATGACAAATAAATGAGTGTAAGAAATGAACAATATGAAACCTTTTAAAATTCAAGATAAATGTGCACATAAGATCTTGTGTATTTAATAAATGCTTTTTAGAACAATGAATAAATAAATGAATGGATAAATAACATTTGATATATCAGAAGATGTTAGAAATTTATCCAGAAATGGTATTTGATATTTTTCAACTCAGTTTTTAAAATTTGTTGCTCATCTAACCAGTATAATTTTTAAAAGTGATTTCTTTGAAATAGATAAAATTTATAATTAATTTCATTATAAGAAACTAAGCAGATTTTAGAGCTTCCTATTATGTTATTCTATCATCTATCTATCTACCACCAATTTATCTTTATTTTAATAATCTTTAAATTTTTTTTATAAACATATAATGTATTATTAGCCCCAGGGGTACAGGTCTGTGAATCGCCAGGTTTACACACTTCACAGCACTCACCATAGCACATACCCTTCCCAATGTCCATAACCCCAACACCCTCTCCCAACCCCCCTCCCCGGGCAACCCTCAGTTTGTTTTGTGAGATTAAGAGTCTCTTACGGTTTGTCTCCCTCCCGATCCCATCTTGTTTCATTTATTCTTTTCCTAACCCCCAGGCTCCCCATGTTGCATCTCCACTTCCTCATATCAGGGAGATCATGTAATAGTTGTCTTTCTCGGATTGACTTATTTCGCTAAGCATAATACCCTCTACTTTCATCCACGTGATCTCAAAGGACAAGATTTCATTTCTTTTGATGGCTGCACAGTATTCCATTGTATATATATACCACATCTTCTTTATCCATTCTCTGTGGATGGACATCTAGGTTCTTTCCATAGTTTGGCTATTGTGGACATCGCTGCTATAAACATTCAGGTGCATGTGCACCTTCGGATCACTACGTTTGTATCTTTAGGGTAAATACCCAGTGCAATTGCTGGGTCATAGGGTAGCTCTATTTTCAACTTTTTGAGTAACCTCCGTGTTGTTTTCCAGAGTGGTTGCACCAGCTTGCATTCCCACCAAAAGTGTAGGAGGGTTCCCCTTTCTCCACATCCTTGCCAGCATCTGTCATTTCCTGACTGGTTAATTTTAGCCATTCTGATTGGTGTGAGGTGGTATCTCATTGTGGTTTTGATTTGTATTTCCCTAATGCTGAGTGATGTGGAGCACTTTCTCATGTATCTGTTGGCCATCTGGATGTCTTCGTTGCAGAAATGTCTGTTCATGTCCTCTGACCATTTCTTGATTGGATTATTTGTTCATTGGGTGTTGAGTTTGATAGGCTCTTTATAGATTTTGGTAACTAGCCCTTTATCTGATATGTCGTTTGCAAATATCTTCTCCCATTCTGTCAGTTGTCTTTTGGTTTTGTTAACTGTTTCCTTTGCTGTGCAAAAGCTTTTGATTTTGATGTAGTCCCAATAGTTCATTTTTGCCCTTGCTTCCCTTGCCTTTGGCGATGTTCCTAGGAAGAAGTTGCTGCAGCTGAGGTCGAAGAGATTGCTGCCTGTGTTCTCCTCAAGGATTTTGATGGATTCCTGTCTCACATTGAGGCCCTTCATCCATTTTGAGTCTATTTTCATGTGTGATGTAAGGAAATGGTCCAATTTCATTTTTCTGCACATGGCTGTCCAATTTTTCTAACACCATTTGTTGAAGAGACTGTCTTTTTTCCATTGGACATTCTTTCCTGCTTTGTTGAAGATTAGTTGACCATAGAGTTGAGGGTCTATTTCTGGGCTCTCTATTCTGTTCCATTGATCTATGTGTCTGTTTTTGTGCCCCTACCATACTGTCTTGATGATGATAGCTTTGTAATAGAGCAAGTCTGGAATTGTGATGCCATCAGCTTTGGCTTTCTTTTTCAATATTCTTCTGGATATTCAAGTCTTTTCTGGTTCCATATAAATTTTAGGATTATTTGTTCCATTTCTTTGAAAAAAATGGATGGGATTTTGATAGGGATTGCATTAAATGTGTAGATTGCTTTAGGTAGCATAGACATTTTCTCAACATTAGTTCTTCCAATCCATGAGCATGGAACATTTTTCCATTTTTTTGTGTCTTCCTCGATTTCTTTCATGAGTACTTTATAGTTTTCTGAGTATAGATTCTTTGCCTCTTTGGTTAGGTTTATTCCTAGGTATCTTATGGTTTTGGGTGCAATTGTAAATGGGATTGACTCCTTACTTTCTCTTTCTTCTGTCTTGTTGTTGGTGTAAAGAAATGCAACTGATTTCTACCACCAATTTATCTTGAGGGATAGAGTGATACTACATTACGTAGATAAGAAGTACTATTAGGTGGGTCATAATTTCAATGAAATCAAATCCTCCTCCTTACAAGTGATGAGAGGAAGTTTATATAATTAATGGACAGACAGTGCCCTTTAGCATTTTTTTCTTTTATCTGTATGAATGGCCACCAAGAATTCATTCCTTTATGTACCTAAATTTGGAGACACCAATGTATGAAACTTCCCCAAACCAAATGAATTTACATTCTTTTTGAGGAGACAAGACATACAAATAATGGATCAGAAAGTATTTCTAACATAATCTATAGGACTGTACTGTTGTGGGACAGAATTTGTTTTTAGGTGCTATGGAAACAGAGCAAGGAAAACATTTGTACATTGGAATTGTCAAAGTTGCTTTCATAGAAGTTCTAAATCTTCATAAAGCTTTTTGATTTTAAAAAGTCAGACATTTTAAGCAGGCAGAGACCATAGGCAGAGGTTCTGAGTGTGGAGAGAGCAAGGATTGCTAAGTCTTGGTTGGCATGGTGGAGTCATGGTTTTGCACAGGTAAGATAGTCGCCTTCTTTTTTTTTTTTTTTTTTTTTTAAAGATAGTCTCCTGATAGAAGGTTTATCTGTATCACTTAGGAATTTCAACTTGGTTTATATGCAAATGGAAGGCACAACAAGAATCTGCACTGGGATTAAAATTTGACATTTGAAGAAAGCAAGGGATTGATAGTTTGCAGTAGAGGCTGGGGTAAGACAGATCAGCAGGAGTTGCTATAGAAATATGAGAGAGCGATTACCAAGGTGAGAACCATGTAAAATAATGACTTGATTACTTATTGTCTCTTCTGATAAACTATTTATATCCTTTATTAAAAAATATATATAATATGCATACAGAAAGTACATGAATTGTAAAATTTGTTATTTCTACAAAATGAACATGCTCATGTAACCTTCATTCTGATCAAGAAATGTATTACCAGGACCCCAAAAATCTCTTTTGTGCATTACCTATCATTACTCCCTGCAAAAGTAATCTAACTTCTATATTGTAGATTTATGTATTTTTAAACTTTATATAGATAGGCTCATATAGTAGGCACTCTTTTTTATATTACTTCCTTTAGTCAACATTATGGGTTTTCTGTGTGTGTGTGAGTGTGTGTGTCTTAAAGATTTATCTATTTATTTTAGAGAAAGAGAGAGAGAGAAAGAGGGCACAAGCGGGGGAAGGCACAGAGGGAGAGAATATCCAAGCAGACTCTCACTGAGTATGGAGCCTGATGCCAGGCTCAATCTCATGAGCCAGTGAGATCAGGACCTGAACTGAAACCAAGAGTTGGATGCATAACCAACTGAGCCACCCAGCCACCCCAGTTGACATTAGGTTTTATACTCATCTGCGTAGTGTGTTTAACAAAAATTTGTTTAATTCTCATTGACATATAGTAATCCATTCCATGGATATGTTTATTAGTTGTTATACTGAGAGACATTTAAGTTGTTGTTCAACAACTTTTTGTTGTCTTTCCTTTTAGCCATTTTGGTGTTGTATTGGATTGTATCTCATTGTGAGTTTATTTTTTATCATTCTAGGGAGGTTGAATATTATTCATATATTTTTGGCCATTTGGATATGTTGTGCTTATTCAGTATTTCTGTCATTTTTTTGGCATTTTTGTTTCCATTAATACTTTTTGCTTTAATATCTACTTAGTTATTTTTGTGGCCATAAGTCTTTGTTTTGTTCACTCTGTGTGATAGGATTTCTCCACACATTTAATTTCACTTTTTCTGTATCCTTATATTTTAGATGTGTCTTTTACAAAGAACTATAGTTGGTTATTATTTAGTCAGATAATCTTTCATCTTTAATAAGACTTAAATCCATTTACACTTAATTTAACTACTCTTGTTTTTTGATTTTTAAAAAGATTTATTTATTTATTTAGTGCAAGAAAGGAGAGGGGCAGAAGAGGGAGAGAAAGAATCTCAAGCAGACTCTGTGCTGATCATGGAGCCCAACTCAGGGCTCTATCTCATGACTCTGAGATCATGATCTGAGCCAAAAATCAAGACTTAGACACTTAACTGACTGAACCTCCCGGGCATTCCTGTTTGGGTTTAAATCTATCTTCATATTTGTCTCCTCTTTGTTCCACGTGTTTTTTTTTTTTTTCCTTTTTTATTCTTTTCTTGACTTCTTTTAGATTAATTGATTTTTGCCAATCTCATAGCTATGCATTTTTTTGTTACCCATTTGTGGTTATTCTAGAACAGAGGTTGGCACTGTTTCTCTGTAAAGGGCCAGATAGTGAATATTTTATGTTTTTCAGGCCAAGTGGCAAAATCAAGGATATTATGTAGCTACTTATGTAATTAGAGAAAGAACAATTTACACAGATTTTTTATTGACACATTTTAAAATATAATAAAAATAATTGAGTAAGGTTTTTTGGTAATACAGATATACTGATGAGAAGAATGAAATTCTTTCTTTGGGGAAAAGCATTTCAGTTATTTGGAATTTAAATTTAGTGTTCCTTATCATCATGACAGATATACCATCTCTTCTTGTTTCTCTAAACCACAGTGAGATTACTTCTGAAAATGTACCAGAATGTTGTCTGCATCTGTCTTTAGACACCTACATACTGCTCTCCAAGTTTTGGATAAGAGCATAGCTTCTAGTATAAGACTCTCTGAATTCAAATGTCAGAAGTGATCATTAACTGTCTGATCCTTAACTATTTAGTACCTTAACTATTGAAGTAATTATCTAGAAGCTTCTATTTCCTCAGCTGCATAATGAGTAATTATTTTACAAGGTTGATGTAAAGATTAAATGAACTAATAATTGCTAAGTTCTTGACCAATGCACAATATACTTTAAAGCACTCTATAAATATTCTATTTTTAAAAAATATATATTTTTCTACAATTTAATGGTATAAACCATTCTTAGCTTTTGGGCTATACAAAAATAGGTGGTGGTTTGGAGTTGATTCTTAGGCATAGTTTGCCAATACCTATTCTAGATTTTAGAATATGACTCTTTTACTCAGTGCAGTCTTATAGAAATTAGTACTGTTACAATTGTTACTACTTTTGTCAGTTACTAGACAATGAAATCTAAAAATATCTTACCTCCTTTAGCCCTTTTGCTATTCTAGTCACACATTTTAGTTCTGTGTATAAAATTCCATAAGGCATGATATATATTGTTTTATGAAGTCAAATTTATTTATATTTTCTCACATTGACTTATTCTATTAAGCTTTATTCCTTTTTGTGTATGTAGAGTCATTTTCTTTGGCCAGAAGAACCTTTCATTTTGTGTTTGTTTGTTTGGTGGTTTGCATAGGTCTGCTGCCAATAATTTTTCTCTACTTTTGTTTGTCTGGCATAATCTTTATTTGCCCTTTGTTTTTGAGAAGTGTCTTTCTAGGTAAGGAATTCTGGTTAGAAGTTATCTTGATTTAGAAATGTAAAGATACAATTCCATTGTCCTCTGATTTCATTCCTGTTCATAAATGAGCTGTCAGTTTTTTTTTTTAATTTGAAAGTGGTTTTTGTTTCTACGTGCTTTTAAGATTTTTTTCTTTATTTTTGGTTTTCAGAAGTGAATATAGCTGTTGTTTTATTTGCATTTATTTTGTTTTGAGTTTATAGAGCTTCTTAATGATGTTGCCTGATATCTTTGTTCCTTTTTGGAAAATTATTCACCTTTATTTTAAAATTATGGCTACTTCCCCTTTCTATTTTTCTTTTGGGATTTCAATTATATGTATAATATATTTTTTCATTATGTCCCAAATGTCTTTTGTATTTTGTCTTTTATGTCTTAAAAAATACCTCTCTTAAAATAATCTGTCTTCATTTAGACTTTCATTTAGGCTAATATGCTCTATTGAGTTCTGAATCTTAGTTACTGTGCACATCAGTTCTAAAATTTTAATTTATAATTTATTTACAGATTCCAGTTCTTTAGTGAAGTTCTTTGTGTCATTTAATTTTTTGACATATTAAAATTATTTTTATTTTTGTGTCTGATAGGCCCAATATATGAGTCACCCATGAGTCCATATCTATTTCTTATTTTTATCTCTTGGCTTTTCTGGTTCTATTTCCTGGCATACTTAATGATTTTTGAATACTTTACATATTTAATAAAAAAGTAATGGAGCTTCTGAATAATGTTATCTTTTTTCTAGAATGTGTTTTTCTTCTATGGTATAGTATTTGAACACATCATCTTGATCCAATGAGGAATTAAGAAATTTGAGTCTGAGTCAGCATTTCTAAGTGCTGGATTATTTCTAATTTTTCCTTGTTCCTAAATTGTAGATATTGGATTATCTGACTGTAAAGACTGTGTTTTTTATTCAGATCCTTTCTCTTTGGTAGGAACTTTTGCCTCCCTGAGATCATGAGGCTACTTAAAAACTCAACTCAGCTTTATTACCTCCTAGGTGTTTCATTCTGATCTTTCCATGGCTTCTTGGCCTCTTGCCATCTTCATCTTAGAAAGTTGCAAATGCCTTTGAGAGCCAGGAACAGAGAGTTATGGTAGAATAGTTTGTCTGTAAAGTGCTTCTCTGCCATAGTCAAAGTCATTTTATTTTTAAAGTAACTTGTTGGGTGACATTTTTTTTTTTTTAAAGATTTACTTATTTGAGATAGAGAGTGCCTGGGGGTAAGGGCGGATGGAGAGAAACTCAAGCAGACTCAGTGCTGAGCATGAGCCCAATGAAGGGCTTGATCTCATGACCCTGAGATCATGACCTGGGCTGGAATCAAGAGTGGGTGCTTAACTGACTGAGCTACCCATGTGCCCCAGGGTAACAACTTATTAAATCATACTCTTTTCTCTTCTTATTTTCCTCCCTCCCTTCATCCATTAATTCTATATTGAATGTGTATTTTGCTAAATTTTGGTGGATGTAAGACATGGTTCATTTCCTAAGAAACTATGGGAACTATGGGAACCCTGAATTTTGCTTATTTATTTACTCGTTTGTTGTTATATTCCTCTAGAACATAAGACCCATGAAGACAGAGTTGTTTGTTTTCATTTCTGGAACATAGTATAAGCTTCACTAACATTTTGATAAGTAAGTGCTTCATATATGAAGAAATGAAGTTAATGTTTTATACCTTTCTTGAAGAGTTAGAAATTAAATGGCACATAGAAAGCATAATTTTTGGCACATATGCTATTGGTCATTTCACTTCTTTGAGAACAATTTTTAAGTGTAATGTTATGCTTACTTAATTGACACCAGAAATAAGTTACCTAAATAAATAGGTAAGGTACTTGAAATATAGATGTTAAATAATTTGCTTGATTTAGTGACTGAGATAGAATAGAATCTCAGGGTTCTTTGGTTCAAGTCACATCCAGACAACATGCACAGAGAGGATTTCTCTTTAAATTCTCATGACTAAAATAGTGTAATTTTAGCTGTCACTCCTGTCTCCTCAGATATTCTATTTTATTATTTTTTGCCTCTAAGATTAATCCACACTATAAATAAATTTTAAAATGGATTTTAAAAAATATTTATTTTATATATAAACTATACATATGTAAAATAAGAATTTAGAGGATATAAAAATAATATTTTAAATAAAATTTAAAACTTTTATTTTAAATATAATGATGAATTTGATCATATATGCCTATAATAAGAATTCAAGATATATAAAAGTTATATATACATATAACTTTTGGAGGGAATATTTTGACCTTGAAATGCATTTCTAGTGCTATATTCTGAAAGTACTTTTTTAAAAATCATTTTTTAAATTTATTTTCAGCATAACAGTATTCATTGTTTTTGTACCACACCCAGTGCTCCATGCAGTCCGTGCTCTCTCTAATACCCACCACCTGGTTCCCCCAACCTCCCACCCCTCACCTCTTCAAACCCTTCAGATTGTTTTTCAGAGTCCATAGTCTCTCATTATTCACCTCCCCTTCCAATTTCCCCCAACTCCCTTCTCCTAACTCCCAATGTCCTCCATGCTATT
>NW_019154087.1:23368683-23465218 GCF_002288905.1 Enhydra lutris kenyoni
TGCTGTGAAGTGTGTAAACCTGGCGATTCACAGACCTGTACCCCTGGGGATAAAAATATATGTTTATAAAAAATAAAATTAAAAAAACAAAAAACAAAAAAAAACACAAAAAACAAAACAAAAAAAACCAGGTGATCAAGCTCACTGATATGAGGAATTTGAGAAACGAGACAGAGGATCATAGGGGAAAGGAGGGAAAAATGAAATAAGATGAAACCAGAGAGGGAGACAAACCATAAGAGACTCTTAATCTCAGGAAACAAACTGAGGGTTGCTGGAGGGGAGGGGGATAGGAGGGATGGGCTGACTGGGTGATGGACATTGGGGAATGTATGTGCTATGGTGGGTGCTATGAATTGTGTAAGACAGACGAGTCACAGACTGGTATCCCTGAAACAAATAATACACTGTACGTTAATAAAAATTTTATTAAAAGTAAATAAATATATAAACAAAACAACAACAAAAAAACAGGTAACCAAGGTTCTACTGACCTTCATTTTACAGACAGTGAACTGCAGTTAGGTTTGTTTACGTGGAATTTATTGTAAGCTGGAAATCCCAGTTAATCATATAGTCCCTTCACTAGAATTGTCATACAAATTAATACCTTCTCATGTCTTCCTGTCTAGGATGAAGTAGAGCTAGAGTAAAATCCAGTTCTTTCCTCTTCATTCATTCCTCTTCCTTTAAATTAAAACAAACAAACAAACAAATAAAAAACCCAACCAAACAAAAAGAACCTCATACATTTTCTAAGTTCTCTCCTCACATTGAAAAAAATGGCTTGGGGAAAACCCACAAGGAAGCCTTAAAGTTAATTTGCCTTTTTTTTTCTTTCTCAGTTCTCCTTGCAGTTCTTTTATTGAGGTCTCTAAGGGACTTCTGCATATGTGTATTGCTTGTAAGGACTCTTGACTATAGGCACAAGATACAATGTCTTAGCCTGTGCTATGGTAAACTGCAATGATGGTTTTATAGTTTAAAAAAACCATAAATTATGTATTGTGCGTATTTATGCAATTTGTGTATCTTGATTTTACATTCATAATGCATGTGTGTTTTCACATATTATTGGAGGTGTACCTTACAATATTTTTGGTGAAGAAATGTGTATTTAATTATAGGTGGACTTTTTATAGTTGATTTACTCAAAAACTGAAATGTTTGTACCACCATGGGATGTTTTTCTATCAAATCACTGCTCTATGCATGTATCTTTCTTACTTTTGCCACATTTTTAATTAGGAACATCTTAAGAATTTTCTTCTTCTCCTCCTTTGTCCCTAGTATTTCCAGGTTTCAGCAACCATTCAGGTCAAATGTGACTTCATGGTTAGTTCTAGTCTTTAATGGTGTGGTTCATGGTTCTGTGATAAGTGGGAAACTCTGGCACTGGACGAGTCCCAGGGTTAGAATTACAGCAGAATGTCAAGGAATTGGAATAGTGGGGAATATGAAGATGAAGGAAGCACTGAATTCTCTTTAAGACCACAGCATTTCTATGTCTACCAAGAGGGCAATTGTATCACATACCATTTTTCACAGGGGTGTTAACCATCTGGTTCCTCTTGTTTTTCCCTTCTCACTCCTTCACATCTGTTGCTTCTTCATTGTTCTATAAAGCTGACATTCCATATTTGATGTTCATTTCCATAAAAATTCCATATGCATGAGAGTGCCTAGATTTTACCTGTAGGTTTCAGATAATTACAGTGAAACAGCATCCAAGGTCATAAGAGAGATCATATCCAGATTAGACGGCTCTCTGCCATGGAAATCCCTGGCAAGGAATAGCTGCTGGTCATGTTTTGCCTGTCCAGATAATCATTTGAAAGGAGCACCAGAGTTAGCGGTCTGACATATCCTTCCTGGTTGGGTCACCACATTAAATGTGCTTAGCTATTTGTAAAGGTATCTGGAGGGAAAGAGCATGTTTAATTGGAAACAGATGGACCGAATGACACACATAGGCCTGGAATTCACCGTGCAGTGCAGCAGAGTTCAATCAGGTGCTTGACATCCTGACAATCTTGTCTCTGTAGGAAACGAAAAGAAAACACCTGGAGATCCTGGGTTTGGTGGTGGTAAGTTTGCATTTTGGGGCCATTTGCTTTCGGATTTGCTTAGATTGTCTTCCCTCCATTTTCTTTAAAATAGATCTGTCCCTCTGCAGTTTTTTTTTTTTTCCTTTCATCATCTTCACTGTTATCTCTTTCATTCATCCTGTCACCCCCCCCCAAAAAAAACCCTCAATTTATGTTAGAATAAAAACTAGATAGAACTTAGAGGAGATGTGAGAATTCTCACCATCCTTCTTCCCGAATGCTGGAATTTCTTCATGTTCTCTGTGATTACCAAGCTTGTGCATTGCTACTATATTTAAAATAAAACTGTCCAGTTATAATTTATAGAAGCCAAATTCATACTGTTTGGCTCTAAAGCCAATAAAGTGGCAACATGACAGCTAAAAAAATCAGCAATTTTGATTTCTGGAAACACTCTCTTAAAGTGTATACAGTGTCTGAGCAAATATACAAATATACAAAGGAAATTGTACCAAATAATTATAGAGAAATTAGCGAGTTCCTCTAACTTTACTGTTGGCTCTAGCTGGATTAAAAGCATTAATACAAGCAAATGTAAATGTGTATGGACATTCTGTCTGGTAGGAGGCAGTGTGGCATTTTAAAAATAATGGTCAACTGGAAATCAGGAGGCCTGGTGTTTTATTTTGGCTTTGCTATTGCTCTTTTCACTTCATTTTTAAAATAAGATGCTAGTTTTACATTAGATGGTCATTAAAATCCTGGTTAGATTCAAGAGAACACAGTGGCTTCAAGTGAGATATGTTTGGTATGTTAATGAGTGAAGGAGGAGCTCTGTGAACATTTTGTTTTAGTCTGGGTTGTGGAGGTCATTGCAAAGGTTGTTAAACCATAAAGGTTAACATAAAGAGACAAGATGTTGGAAAGTGTTAGAATGAAAAAAATAGAAGCTTTTCTTCATTGTTGCAAAAGATAATACAAGCTTGAAAAAGATAATGATAAAATTTCCAGGGACAAATTAAAAATAGAAGCTGAAGTGTGTAAAGAGAAAGTAAGCAACAACATAAACTGGGACAATCTTGAAAATATATATATATTTTTTAAGATTTATTTATTTATTTTAGAGGACAACAGAGAGGGAGAAAGAGAGAGAGGAGTGGCAGAGAGAGATGGAAAGGGAGAAAGAATCTCCAAATCTCCAGCAGATTCCCACTGTGCATGGAGCCGAGATTGTGACCTGCACCGAAACTAAGAGTCAGATGCCCAACTGACTGAGCCACCCAGCTGCCCCTTGAAAAGAGTTTTTTTTAAGTGGAGAAAAAAATAATCTTTTTTAAAGTATTTTATTTTAATTCCAGTATAGTTAACATGCAGTGTTATATTAGTTTCAGGTATACAATATAGTGGTTCAACAATGCTATATATTACACAGTGTTCATCATGTAAGGATACCCCTAATTCCCTTCATCTATTTCACCCATTTCCCCCACTCATCTCTCTGGTAACCACTAGTTTGTTTTCTGTAGCTAAGAGACTGTTCATTGTTTTTTTTGTTGTTGTTGTTGTTTTTCATTTTTTTTGTTTCTTAAATTCCATATACGAGTGAAATCATATGGTATTTGTCTTTCTCTGAGTG
The DNA here is from genome assembly GCF_002288905.1 of Enhydra lutris kenyoni. NCBI lineage: Eukaryota > Metazoa > Chordata > Mammalia > Carnivora > Mustelidae > Enhydra > Enhydra lutris. Next base: position 23,372,368 of record NW_019154087.1, read on the forward strand.
ACTTTTCTCACTTTGTCTTATACTCCCTCGTTCCATTCATGTTGTTGCAAATGGCAAGACATCATTCTTTTTTAAGGCTGAATAATATATCATTGTATATACTCCACTGTATGTATATACTGCAACTTTATCTATTCATTTTTGAGGGACACTTGGGCTGTTTCCATAATTTGGCTATTGTAAATAATGCTGCTGCAAACATATGGGTGTATATATCCATTTGAATTAGTATTTTCATATTCTTTGAGTAAATACTTTGTGGAATTTTTGGATCATCTGATAACTCTACTTTTAACTTTTTGAGGAACTTCAAAGGTCTTCCACAGTGGCTGCACCAGTTTGCATTTCTACTAACAGTGCATGAGGGTTCCTTTTTCTCTATATTCTTGCTAATGCTTGTTGTTTCTTGTGTTTTTGATTTTTAGCCATTCTGATAGGTGTGAGGTGATATCTCATTGTGGTTTTGATTTGCATTTCCCTGATGATGAGTGATGTTGAGCATTCTTTCATGTGTCTGCTGACCTTTGGATGTCTTCTTTAGAAAAATATCTGTTCATGACTTCTGTCCATTTTTAATTGGATTATTTGATTTTTGGGTGTTGAGTTCTATCAGTTCTTTTTTATATTTTAGATACTAACCCTTTATTAGATATGTATTTGCAGTAGGTTATCTTTTAGTTTTGTTGGTTATGTCCTTTGCTGTGCAGAAGTTTTTTATTTTAATGTATTTCAAATAGTTTACTTTTGTTTTTGCTTCCCTTGCCTCAGGAGGCATATCTAGGAAAATGTTGCTACAACTGATGTCAGAGAAATTACTGCTTGTGCTATCTTTTAGGACTTTTATGGTTTCAGGTCTCACATTAGGTCTTTAATCCATTTTGAGTCTATTTTTGTGTGTGGTGTGAGAACATAGTCCATTGTCCTTTTTTGGCATGTTGCTGTCCAGTTTTCCAGCACTGTTTGTTGGAGAGACTTTTTCCCAATTGCATCTTCCTGCCTCTTTTGTCAAAGATTAATTGACCATATATTTGTGGGTTTGTTTCTGGGCTTTGTATCCTGTTCTGTTGATCTATGTATCTATTTTTGTGCCAGTACCCTACTGGTTTTGATTACCACCATTTTGTAGTAAAACTTGAAATATGAAATTATGATACTTTCAGTTTTTCTTTTTCAAGATTGCTTTGGGTATTTGGGGTCTTTTGTGGTTCCATACAAATTTTAATATACATGTTCTAGTTCTGTTAAGAATTCTATTGATATTTTGGTAGGAATTGCATTAAATCTATAGATCACTTTGGGTAGTGTGCACATTTCAACAATATTTGTTCTTCCAATCCATGAGCATGGAATATCTTTCCATTTGTTTGTTTCATCTTCAATTTCTTTCATCAGTGTTTTATAGTTTTCAGAGTATAGGTCTTTCACCTCCTTGGTTAAGTTTATTCCTAGGTATTTTGTTATTTTTTTGTGCAATCATAACTGGGATTGCTTCCTTCATTTATCTTTCTGTTGCTTCATTATTAATGTATAGAAATGCAGCAGATTTCTGTACATTGATTTTGTATCCTGCAACCTTACTAAAATCAGTGATCTGTTCTAATAGTTTTTTAATGGAGTCTTTAGGGTTTCTATCTATAGTATCACATCATCTGCAAATAGTAAAAGTTTTATTTCTTCCTTACCAATTTGGATAATTTTTATATGAGAAAAAATCTTTTAGAAAATCAGAGCAAGAGAGAAATTCCTTATTATTTGTTCAAAGAGCATGTCATTGACAGTGTGTCCCTCTAAATTGGGGTTTTTCACTGTTAGAACTATTGACATTTTGAACTGAATAATTCTTTGTTATGGGGAGGAGGTCATGTGATTGTAGGACGTTTAGCAGCATCCTTGGTCTCAACCCATTAGATGTCATAAACTCCCCTACCCAAGTCATGATAATAAAAAAATGTCTCCAGGTATTGTCAATATTGCCCCAGCTGAGAAGCACTGCTGTAAATGAGTAAATATTTTATGAGTGGCCATATAGCCTAATGATTAAGAGTCTAGGCTCAGGAAACAGTTTTAGAACAATATTTGAGCCCCAGTTTTGTTACCTTTTCACTGTGGGCCTTGAGAAAATTACTTAATCTTTCTATAGCTCACTTTCTTCTTTGTAAAATGGAACTAATAAGAGTACCTACTTTTTTGGGTTGTTGTGAGGATTAAATCAAATAATATATATGAAACATTTAATGAAGTGTATGGCATGTGGCAGCTATTCAATACATGCTAGATATTGTTTTTACTATCATTTAATGTTTACAAAAGGGCACAAAGAAAGAGGAGATGAATTTGATTATTTCTGAAAGTAGACTCTTGAGCATCAGAAAGTCATGGCAATCAAATATTTGGGTCTCATTTTTATGGGAGTTTTTAGAGGGGTTTGCCTGGGGAATCAGTTAATCAATATTGTTTAAGCATCTTTTAGGTGCTAAGCTCTATTCTACTGTTGAGCATTCAGACATGAGCAAGACAGACAAAAATATTGGCCTGAAGATCTTCTGTAATAATGGGAGTGATAGAAGATTAATACATGTGACCTAAAACTAGTGTGGTGTAGCAGGCACCACTAGCTATACATTGATGTTCACTCTCCTGTTCTTCTACCAGAGCTTGTCACATGGCTGCCCAGCTATACTAAATTTCTAAATTTAAAAACTATAGTAAATAGCTTATTAGTCAATTTGGGTAAGTTCTTTTACGCAGCTGAAGTAAAGTGTGCCACTTCCAGGCCTGACCCATAAATCCTTCCTCATATGGTTTTTTAAAGTTTTTTATTTCTTCCTGTGGGATTGAAGATCATAAAAATTATCAGTGACCAGAGCAATCTTGGAAGCCATGGGTTAAAAATGGTAGAGCTAATGTCAGTCTGAGTCCCTGAATGACTGTGTGGAGCAAAGCTTCCCATCCTGGTTGCAACCTATAACTTTTGCCTAGGCTGTACAGTGAAAGAGAAATAAACTCCCATTGTATTTGAATTATTGCATATTGGGCTCATTTGTTACATAATTTTTAGCTACCAAACAAATGCAGGTGGAAAGGTTTCTGTGAAGAGAGAATATTTGAGCTGAGATCTGACAGAAGAAAAGATAGTCCCATGTGCTTTGAGAAGATTTTTTCTAGGGGGAAGAAGAGCAAGCACAGGGAACTTTCCTTGATAAATTACCAACATTAGAGCCCCTACAATATAGAGTCCACACTGGTAGACACGTTACAGGCATACAGGTAGATGGCATTAAGACAAAATGAAAACACGGTCTCTTTATCTATCTGATTTATAAAGAACTCTGTGACAACTGGAAGGACTCCTTTCTCTTTTCCCAGAGAAAGATTTGCCTCCTTTGTGTCTAAACTTTTTTCTTAAGGACTTTATACATTTGTTTATTAGAGAGAGAGGAGCAGAGGGAGAGAGATAAGCAGACTCTGCACTGAGCGCAGAGCCTGATATGGGGCTCGATCCCACAATGCTAAGATCATGATCTGAGCTAAAATCAACAGTCAGAGGCTTAACCAACTGAGCAACCCAGGTCCCCTCAACCTAAACCGTTTGGGCAAAGACAGTCTCTTAAATCATTGGAAACAGGTTAATGAGGGTCTTTCCTGCTTCATCTTACAATGATTAGAAAGAAATTTATTTTGCAAATTTTTCTGGTAATATGACCAACAATAAAATCTTTGGAGAGTCCTTAAGTGTTCTGATATTTAAACTTCATGGACACTTACTTGGTTCAGTGTCTGTGGGTATGAACTTTACTTCTTTTTGAAGTAATTTTCTTTCTCTTTATGTCTATTTTCAAATTATCTTGAGATCTCAAAAAGGTAAATAAATTCTTGAAGTATTAATGTTCTTTTTATTAAGATAACTAATTTTTGCTCAGTACTGTTCTTTGAGCACCCAACCGTGGGTCTTTATGTAAAAGGGAGGCTGCTTTTTGGAAGACAGCTCATATTCTTTTATTCTTTTAACAGAAGCCATGGATGTTCTGTAATACTTTAAAAAAAAAGATTTTATTTATTTATTTGACAGAAAGAGAGAGAGAGAGCACAAGCAAGGAGAGCAGCAGGCAGAGGGAGAAGGTCCTTGCTGAGCAAGGAACCCGCTGCAGGACTTGATGCCAGGACCCTGGGATCATGACCTAAGCCAAAGGCAGACACTTAACTGACTGAGCCACCCAGGCAATCCATTCTGTAATACTTTTAATGCCATAGTGGATATATGTAGATAAAGTAAAACTGAAGCAAGCCAGGAAGAAATGGCATTACTATTGGCTGGCTGATAAAATCCAGTATAAACCTTCCTTCAAATTCCATTTGACTCAACATGAGCCCTGCAGTGTTTCCATTTTAGAAGGGAAGATTCATTTTCTCATTGCTGTGTAAATCAGTAGGATCATAGCAAATTGATCTATGAACTCGGTTGAAGGGCTTGGAGTTCTGAAAAGGAAAATGAAGAAAGTTTAGTGTATAACATTTTGCAATGGATTCGCAGTGACTTAGTCTCTTGAGGAACTTAGAATTGAAGTTGTGCTTCTTTTTAGGAGACGAATTTATTTCTCTTTGAGTAATCAAAGTTATTCCTGAACTTCCTTCTCTCAGAAAATGGCATCATTTTCCATCTAATTACTCATGACAAAATCCAGGACTTCTCCTTAATTACTTTCCATCTCTTGCTTCTTTTTTTCAGTTCTTCATTTTTAGTCTTATAGAGCCTACTTCTAAAATCTATCTTAAATTCATCTATTCATTTCTATCTCTATTATTAACCAGCCATCACTTTTTTATTGGTCTACAATAATGCGCTTCACTGATTTCTCTTCTGCTTTCTCCATAATTCATTCAGGAGCCAGAATGGTCTGTTAAAATTACCAAATATTATTGTTAATTGAGACTCAAGTTTCTTGCCCTGACTTATGAAGTACCACATGTTCTCGTACTTCCCTATCCTTCCTACTTTATTTTATACTATTTTTCCTTTGTCCTTATTCTCCAACCACAGTGAACAGACAATATGTGTTCCCACTTTAGGCCATCATGCTGACTGCCCTTTTGTGTGACATGCTCTTGTCTATGTTCTTTGCATGGTTACCTCTTGTTGACTGCTATATTCATAGTGCCTAGAACAGCAGGCATAGAACAGATATTTGTTGAAAGAGAGTTAAGGGACAAATGGGTCCCTTTGTGATATGGAAGAAAGTGACATAAAAGGTTGATGACACATGGTCGTATACCTAAGACTTTGGGAGAATATGATTTTTCCTTTTGAATTTTATTATATGGTACTGAAAGGCTATTGATTCCTTAAGAAGAATCAGGAAAATACGGTCTTTTGAAATGGTTTTGTGTGTAGACTGCATTTTCAGTTTCTATATTTTCTGCCCATTTTTTATGGCATATTCTAAGAAGCACAGACCCTTCAGATGGGAATATGTTATAAGGGCAAATCAACCCAAAGTGATCATAATGGTCTCATTTCCTGCTTTCCATATCTCTCTCTCATGGGTATAGAATTCTTAGTAAGTAGAATTGAGGATGAATCTTTGAAAGAGGATTGGATCTCAGGATGTTTTTCACTCACTAAATCTTTCACATTTTCTAATTTGAGAGTTTCCAGAAATCAAACTCTATCCCACTTCATACTTCTTGTCCACAAGCACTTTCTAAACTGGCTTAACTTGTCATTCTATCTTATCTCTATATTTTTTAATTTATTTGTTGCTGCAGAACATTTGTATCCGTGGTTCACAATGAGTCTACATTTTGTTTTTGTGTAGTGTTAAAAAGATCAAGTGTAATATATCAATCTGATGGCATTGCCAGGATATCTGGAAGTTCAAACCTGGCTTTTCCTTTTCTTTCTTTCTTTTTTTTTATTAAAAAAATTATTTTATTTTGTTTTATTTCCAGTGTTCCAAAATTCATTGTTTATGCACCACACCCAGTGCTTCATGCAATACGTGCCCTCCAGAATACCCACCACCAGGCTCACCCAACCCCCCAGCCCTCCCCCCCAAACCCTTAGTTTGTTTCTCAGAGTTCACAGTCTCTCATGGTTTGTCTCCCCCTCCAATTTCCCCCAACTTCCTTCTCCTTTCCTTCTCCCAATGTCCTCCATGTTATTCCTTATGCTCCACAAGTAAGTGAAACCATATGATACTTGACTCTCTCTGCTTGACTTATTTCACTCAGTATAATCTCTTCCAGCCTGTCCATGTTGATACAAAAGTTGGGTATTCATCCTTTTTGATTGAGGTGTAATATTCCATTGTATATATGGACCATATCTTCTTTATCCATTCATCTGTTGAAGGGCATCTTGGTTCTTTCCACAGTTTGGTGACTGTGGCCATTGCTGCTATGAACATTGGGGTACAGGTGGCCTTTCTTTTCACTACATCTGTATCTTCGGGGTAAATACTCACAGTTCAATTGCAGAGTTATAGGGAAGCTCTATTTTTAATTTTTTGAGCAATCTCCACACTGTTTTCCAAAGTGGCTGCACCAACTTGCATTCCCACCAACAGTAGAAAAGGCTCCCCTTTCTCTACTTCTCCAACACATGTTTTTTTACTGTCTTGTTAATTTTGGCCATTCTAACTGGTGTAAGGTGGTACCTCAATGTGGTTTTGATTTGAATCTCCTTGATGGCTAATGATGATGAACATTTTTTCATGTGTCTGTTAGCCATTTGTATGTCTTTGGAGAAGTATCTGTTCATGTCTTCTGCCCATTTTTTGACATGATTATCTGTTATGTGTGTGTTGACTTTGAGGAGTTCTTTATAGATCCTAGATATCAGCCTTTTGTCTGTAGTGTCATTTGTGAATATCTTCCCCCATCCGTGGGTTGCCTCTTTGTTTTGTTGACTGTTTCTTTTGTGTGCAGAAGCTTTTGATCTTGATGAAGTCCCAAAAGTTCATTTTCCTTTTGTTTCCTTTGCCTTTGGAGACATATCTTGAAGAATTTGCTGTGACTGATGCCAAAGAGGTTACTGCCTATGTTCTCCTCTAGGATTTTGAAAGATTCTTACCTCAAGTTGAGGTCTTTTATCCATTTCGAGTTTATCTTTGTGTATGGTATAAGAGAATGGCCAAGTTTCATTCTTCCACATATAGCTGTCCAATTTTCCCAGCACCATTTATTGAAAAGACTCTCTTTATTCCACTGTATATTTTTTCCTGCTTTGTTGAAGATTATTTGGCCATAGAGTTGAGGGTCCATATCTGGGCTATCTACTCTATCCCACACACAAGAAGGGAAATAATCAAGATTAGAGCAGAGATCAATGAGATAGAAACTAGGGATATAATAGAGCACATCAATGAAACTAGAAGCTGTTATTTTTAAAGAATCAATAAGATTGATAAACCATTGGCCAAATTAATCCAAAAGAAAAGAGAGAAAGCCCAAATTAATTAATAAAATTATGAATGAAAAGGGAGAGATCATGACTAACACCAAGGAAATAGAAACAATAATCAGATTATTATCAAAAGTTATATGCCAATAAGTTAAGCAACCTAGATGAAGTGGATGCGTTCCTGGAAACCTATAAACTTCCAAAACTGAATCAGGAAGAAATTGACAACCTGAATAGACCAATATCTAGTAACAAGATTGAAGCAGTGATCAACAACCTCTCAAAAAAACAAGAGCCCAGGATCTGATGGATTCCCTGGAGAATTCTACCAAACATTCAAAGAAGAAATAATACCTACTTTCCTGAAACTGTTTCAAAAGATATAAACAGAAGGAAAATTTCCAGACTCTTTTTATGAAGCCAGCATTACCCTGATCCTCAAACCAGGCAAAGACCCCACCAAAAAGGAGAATTTCAGACCAATATCCCCGATGAATATGGATGCCAAGATCTCAACAAGATCCTATCTAATAGGATCCAACAGTAGATTAAAAAGATTATCCACCATGACCAGGTGGGATTTATCCATGGGATGCAAGTGTGGTTCAACATTCACAAATCAATCAATGTGATAGAACAAATCTATAAGAGAAGAGAGAAGAACCACATGGTCCTCTCAACTGATGCAGAAAAAGCATTTAGAACCAAGAACCATAAGATACCTGGGAATAAACCTAACCAAAGAGGTAAAGGATCTGTACTCGAGGAACTACAGAACACTCATGAAAGAAATTGAAGAAGACACAAAAGGATGGAAGACCATTCCATGCTCTTGGATCGGAAGAATAAACATTGTTAAAATGTCTATACTGCCCAGAGCCATCTATACTTTCAATGCCATCCCAATCAAAATTTCACCGGCATTTTTTAAAGAGCTAGAGCAAACAATCCTAAAATTTGTATGGAACCAGAAGAGATCCCGAATTGCTAAGGAAATGTTGAAAAAGAAAAACAAAACTGGGGGCATCATGTTGCCTGATTTCAAGCTTTACTACAAAGCTGTGATCACCAAGACACTATGGTGCTGGCACAAAAACAGACACATAGACCAGTGGAACAGAGTATAAAACCGGCCTTTTTCAAGTAAGTTCTAAAATTAATCATAAAGAAAGCAGCTTAAAACACATCTTCAAGTTTTGACCAAATGATGCAGGATATAGTGAAGATACGAATAAAACAAACCGAATCTCTTTCTCAGACTTTGAGTTACCCTAGCATATCCACATCTGTGTGTCTCAGATCAGAAGCAAACGTGCTTTCAGCACCTTTTCACACTAAGCTTCTAATCAGTGGCTGGCACTTGGGTATTGCTGAATGAAGGCTTTTTGGGTTTTGGCCTGATTCATCTAAAATATATGAAAAATTTATGAAAAGTGTATGATGTAGACATTCAGTTTAATGATATATTTTGGAACACTAGATTTTAAATCGTGTTTGGGTTATTGATGATGTCTAAGCTCTGTTATGTAAATTCCAGAAGAACTTCTGAGATCAAAGGAGAAAGACCCAGCTCTTTCTCTAATAGAATAGGTTTGTTCTCTTCAGACCTTAGCATTAATGTTTTGGGTTTATGAATGTCTCTTTTTCTTTTTTTTTTCATAAAGTAACCTGTATGATGATGTGCAATGCTAAATATATTTTAATTGTTATACTTATAGGTAAATGGAAATTTTTGTATGCAATATTTCAAGCTTGAAAATTCACAGAAATACTTATTTGAAAATATAGCAAAATCATTCTTGTAAATTATTTAAAAGTAAATTGTCCTTTAAAAAGTCTGTGAAAGTTCAGTTTTCTCATGTCTTCAGTCTATACAAAGCTGCCTGCTATATTTTGCTCCTTGAGCATAGATCAGATGACAATATATTTTGCTCATATAAATAAACAAACCCAAGAACTCAAACCTTTATAAAAGCTCTGAAAATTCTGAGATATGGAGAATGAAGACATTAAATGTGGGTTTGTTGATGTTCTTTAGCTCAGTTGTCATTTCATTTAAATGGGTTACTTTGTTTTCTCATTCTGGTTATTAAAGTGATGGTTCAGTTCTACTGGGTTTTAAACACAGGGTAGGAAAAAGACAACTAGAAGAAAAAGAATTAAGTTGATTCACTTAAGCAAAAGGAAAAAAAAAAAAAGCTACCATTCCAACTGGGACCTTGCCATTTCCACTGCCTCAGAACCGCAGTATCAAATGCTGTCAACACTATTTCGGTGGAAAATTGCACTGACACAGTGTAATTGGTTCTGTGATGTAATTGTAACGCAATGAAGCAAGAGTCCATCTAGGGGACTCAGTACCATAATAAGTCAGAAGTCCAGGCGTAATGGAAAACCCAGGAAGGGTACTTGAAAACTCACAGGAAGGCATTTTGGAAATGAGACAGGTTATGAGAGAATGAATTTTTTGGTATTTTTAAGTCTACCATAATGATCAGCTTCATTCATTTAAAGTAGTATTTTTGAATTGGTTAAAAAGAAGCAAAGAATGATTTTGGAACCCTGCTTCTTCTTTTGCCCTTTGGGACTAGAAAGGTCTAATTCCTCCAGTATTTAATGGGCAGTGACCTAGAGCATCTGGACCTAGAATGGGTGCTTTGAAATGAACACCCTGGTGGAAGGCTACTCCCGTAGTAGTCAGAACTGTGTCTATTTCTCTGATGAAAACGCTTATTTCTTCTCTTTTCAGATAAGATTAAGATAACTAAAGATTAAGATAATTAAAACCCCCAAGACAAGCTTCTTTGTCCATAAATTGTTATAGTCAATGGCTGCATGTTCACTAGAATGATGATTTATTACTGATAAACAGAAACTTAGCTTCAAATTTTGTGTTCTCCTTCTTTATATCATCTTTAATTCGGTATCTCAGCTCTCAATTCATTCTTTTATAACTTTATATGCTATATTTCTAAATTGCTGCTGCTATAGAGTGGTAATAAGTATGTAATTAAAATGATAACATTGCCTAGTGAGAGAAATAAGTTCTGCCCTTTTGTAATGCCTATGTGATTATATACAGAAAGACTGCCAAACATACATAAGATTTAAATAGATAGGCATACTCATAAATGTATACATACAATCTTCAATAAAAATATACATTATTTATAGACATATTTTTATATTATATTGTATAATCCTTTCTACTTGGCATATTCCTTTGTACTAAGTAATGAAAGGAGAAACTAAGGGGATTATAATACTATACAAAATAAATGAGTATTGATGTTTACCTATAAAATAAGTTCTTTCAAATATGTAATTTATTGGTGAAGTTTTTTTTTTGGCTAATATGTATGAGGTAATATATTTTTTGAATTTTAAAAATAAATCCTTAAGGAATCTGCTTTGGGGTACACATTTGTTTTTAGTTAAATTATATTGCCTATCATTGAAGGAAAGGTGAGGTATTAAATATGAGCAGTTATAAAGATTATGACTCTTGCTGTCATGTTCTTAAGCTAGCACAATGGAGGGGAGATGCAATCTTCCATTTAATATAATCTGGAACTGAAATAGTTGTACTGAGGCATACTATGCTACACCACAATTTCCGAAACCCAAATCTCGATCCAGTATCTATCCTTTTAGAGGCCAGTCTGTTTGCTGGTTCTTCCCTTTTTTCCTTTAATATATTTATCCTGTGTGATTTCACTGCTCTCCTACAGGCTCTCTGGCCCCCAAAGCTTATCCCTGAAGTTAACATAACCTCTCATTTTTCCTTCTGTCACAAGCCATTCATTTAAAGTACCCTCTTCGAAATACTCCAACAAACCCTGCTGCTGTACAACCCTCTCTTACTTTTGTAAATGCTGGAATACTAAAATCCCAACCACTTGGAAACTGCATAATCTTATAATGGTCTTAAACATTCAGCTCTTTCCTCGAAATAAGGCAGGCTTGATTTAATCAATTCTTGGATTCTTGTTCCTCTTGTGGAGATGTACTATTCAAAGAAATTAATAAACAAATCTAGTGAAGGGACTCACATTTACTGAAAGTTTACTATATGTGAGGCCCCTCATTTGCTGTTACAGTTGTTTCAATGGTCCTGTAAGATGAAACTCAGAAAATTTCAAGTAATAATTCAAGTAACTCAGGAATAATTGAGTTGATTTTCAAACTTGATGGGTCTGCTTGTCTCTGAAATCCATGCTTGACTGGCAGGAAGCCTGTATTTTATAAGAGAAAAGAACTATTGATGCTTAAAAACATATTTCATAGATTTGAGAAATAGAAATCCTAGTGTGAGTTTATATTATAGTAAGAAGGATGACTAGAAAATTGATGTGCATCTTTTTTCTTCAAACATATAGACCCAGTGTTTCTCAACTTTTTGTTTTCTATTATCACTCCCTGAAGGAGATTTTTAAAATTTCTTTCTTAGATTTCTTCCCTCCCTATGAAATTATAATATATATTTATATGTACTGTGACCCTTTGGGGGCCACGAAGCATTGAAAAAAAGTTTTTGCCCCATTGGGGGACTATTGCCCCCATTGAGGCTGCATAACAGAGTATTGCTGTAATATCTCATCCCTAACTCCTACCTCATTACTAATATTTAGAGGAGTAGGCAGAGTAGAGCAAGCACAGCTCTGGATTTGGACAAATCTGCCTGGATTCTGGTTCCACTGTTGGTTGTATCATTTATGAGAACAAGGTCAAGTGACATAACCTCTCTGAGGCCCAGGTTGCTCTTCAGGAAAATGGAATTATAATTCCTACCTCATATAGTGGTTGTGAGAGTTATCTCTAAAGTGTTTAGCAAGAGGCAGCAGTATTCTCAGTGTTAGCTTCTCTTCTCACTTCTAGGAAGAAGTATCACTAGACTCTCCATTTTCTGGGAATAGTTTCACAAGCATCAGAGTAGAATTGGGAAGCATGGGTTCTCGTGCAAACTGTGAGCTACCTAAATATGTGGGGATTTTATTTTCTGTGAAATGAGAGTGCTCATTTCTTAAGTCGCATCTCAGGCTTTCCAGTAACATGATTTTGTAATATATTAGGCCTTCCCAGGGACATAAAAAACTAATTACATTTTAAATTTTTATTGGCACTTTTAATCAAAGTGCTAAAAATTTTGCAAGGGGCTTTCCCCGTCACATCTTTCAGGACCTAAACATGAAGAATTAAAGGACAACATATAGCCATGGATGGGACCAGTTAGCCCAAACAGAAGACATTTTATTTGGACTAAAAACTGTATTCCCTAGTATTTTTCCATAGATCATTTTTCTAGATATGTACATGAAAGAAACTCAGCCATGTTTCTCATTTTACTTTATTTATAGGTGTCATAAAGTGGAAAGATAGATGGTATTAGATAAGTACAGCTTAATTTAAAGAATAAAACCATTGAGCAAGTAAACAATTTCTTTGCTGTATACTGAAGTGTTAACACCTGTCAAGATTCAGTGCACTGCAGAAAAAGGCAAAAACTTGGAGAAGCAAGCAACCTACTGATTAGAAGTGATTGTGCCTCCTAGGGAACACAAGCTCCCTTGTGTAGATTGTATAGTAAAGGAAAAACATGGAGGTAATTTAAAGCTCCTCTTGAATTATAGGCAGTATATTTTATATTTGTACTTTTATTTATTTGGGATTATTTCAGAAAAACAAAAAGATGTAAGAAATACCTTGATGAGGAGCCATGAATCCACAATTGGCTTATTCCAAGGAAATATTACAAACCCTGCTGAGATCCCTCATGTGCCTTTTCCTAGTTGCAGTCTCTTCCTTTCCCTGCAGAGGTATGTGCTCTCCTGAATTTGACATTTATCAGTTCTATGCATTTGTCTCTTTCTCTCTTTTTTTTTTTTGCATATGTATATCTCTCTCAACAGTAAGTAGAATTGTTTTAAATGCTTTATTTAAACAGATAATACATTATGTGTATTTGCCCAATGTTATATTTATGAGATTTAGTTTATTTTTGAGTATTCTAAATAGGTAAGTGGTTTTTACATAATGATACACTCTTTTACATTATACTATTATTACTTTCATCAAATGATTTGTTTAATTCACATTTAATTGCATATTTATAAGCCACTTTCAAGCTGATTGGCTTATGAATATCTTTTGAAATAATTCATATTAAAGGGTAATCAATCTATTCATTTACCTAATAATGTAAATTGTAAATAAAGTAAATAATGTAAATAAAGTAAAATGATGTTTAAATGACTCCTTGGTCAAGAACAATGCTAGGTATTAAAAATTCACTGGTGAACAAAATTGACTTTGTCTCCCTTTTATGGTTCTAACAGCCTAATGGGAAGATAGATCTCAAATTCCACAAATCAATATATGATTCATTCAACAAAGTCTATTGATTGCCTTATATGAATTTAAACCGTGAATCAAACAAATGAAAATCTCTGACTTTGCAAAACTCATTCTAATTGGGTGGTTGTGGCAGGGCAGGGCAGACACAGTAAATAAGATAAGAGTAAATAAGGTAAGAAAGAAAAATATAAATATTTTAGGTAATAAAGATGTTTAAAGGTGATATGCTATGGGGTAAAATAAGGGAGGAAAGGGGCTAGACAGTATGGGAAGTTTGCATTTTTAAATATATTAACCATAGAAGTGACCTCTGAGAAGGTGACATTTGAGTAAATACATGAAGGAGGTGAGGGGTGGTAAGACTGAGCAGTGTGGAATATGTGAAGAGCAACGTCGGCAGAGAGAAGAGCAAGTATAAGGACCCAAGTTAAGAATAGTAGTGAGCATGATTTCTAAAGAACAGCAGTGAGCTGGAGTAGAGAGAATGAAAGGAAGAGCCATAGGAATTGAGATCAGAGAAGGAGGGAGAGACACGATGTAGACCTTGATTGATTGATTGATTGGCCATTGTAAGTGCTTTGGCTTTTGCTTGGATGAGGTATAAAATCATTGAAGGGTTTTAGTAGAAAGGTGGCATGACCTAACTTCTGTTTAAATATGACTACTTTATAGACTACATTGAAAATAGAATTAATTGGGTATAAGAGCCGAAGCAGGAAGGCCAGTTAGGAGATTTCTGTAATAAGCCTGGTGAGGGATCATGGTGACTGGGGCCAGGGTTGCATCAGTGGGGGTGGTGAGAAGTAGCTGTATTCTGGATCTATTTTGAAGATAGATACTATAGGATATAGGGCTGCTAGTAGGTTGATGTGGGGTAAGTGAGAAAGAGAGGAGTTGAGAATGACTGCAAATTTTTGGTGTGAACAACTGGAAAGGGTTTTGCCATTTCCTGAGATGCAGAACTTGGTTTCAGACATTAAGGTTGAAATGCTAAGTACATCATCCAAGATGAGATATAGAGTAGGCAGCTAGATAGAAAAAGCTGAGATTATAAACATTTAGCTTATATTAATTTGCTGGGGCTGCCATAACAGAATACCACAGACTAGGTGGCTTAAACAATTAAATTTTATTTTCTTACAGTTCTGGAGGTTAGAAATCTGAGACTAACGTGTAAGTGGGGTTGGTTTCTTCTGAGGCCTCTCTCTTTGTAGAGGGCCATTTTCTTACTGTGTCTTCACATGGTCTTCCTTCTGTGTCTGACCTTCTCCTAATCTCTTCAGTAAAAGGATATCGGTTATATTGGATTAGGGGCCACTCTAATGACTCTTTTTTAACTTAATTACCTCTTTAAAGACCTTATTTCCAAATGTACTCAAATTCTGAAGTCCTGAGGGTTAGGACTTCAACATAGAGATTTTGGGAGGACATAATTCAGCCCATGTGAGTGTTTAGGGAATGTATGTGAATAAAAAAGGGAAAAGGTCCACGGACTAAATCCTAGGATACACCACCATTTAGAAGTCAGGTAGAAGTGGAGGAACAGACTAAGAGTATTGAAAAGGAGCAACCAGTAAGGTAAAAGAAAAGTCAGGATAGGAAAGGGTGGGGTTCAGGAAACCAAGTAAAGAAAGGGCTTCAAGGTAGGGAGTGACTAATTGTATCAAGTGCCTCACATGGCAAGTCAAGTAAGATGAATATGGAGAATAGACCTTTGGATTTAGTAACAAGAGGCTTTGGCAAAACTTGAAAAGAGTAGTTTTGGTAGAGTAGGTGATGATTTTTAGATTTCCCCTGACAAGAGTGCCTAGGTGTGTAGGGTTACCATGGCAAAGAAAGAGATTACTGAGGGAAGAGCAGCTTAGTGGGAATAGCCATGAGTTTAGTTTTAGATATAGGTTGTTTTTTTGTTTGTTTGTTTGTTTTTTAGATTTTGTGAATATTTAAGTGGTTAGGAATATTTTACCTTCCAGGGATCTTTGAATTTAAAAAAAATAGTTGGCAGGACTCTGTCTAGAACATGAGTAGTAGGCATCTTCAGCATCTAGAAAGTTGTTGAGGGAGTGAGATCAGGATCGTCAAATCATATCCTGCAAGCAACTGTCTTCAAGTAAGTTAATTCTTATAAGTAAGACTCTTTCCTGTGAAAAGTTTACAAGAAGAGAAGTAAGCAATAATCAAAGCTATAGTAATATTCAGATGTAAAAGAAGATACACTTTTGACATAAATTCATGTGTTTTTAAGGTGTAATTTTTTTTTTGTAATGTAGGTCCTTTAATATAGGAAAAATATCCTGAAAAATCTGGAAGTCAAAAGAGTTTAATGTTTTCTGTGTTTTCATGATACCTTGTACAAATTAGTATGTGAGGATCTGTAGTACCATACTGTATTGTAATGGTTTATTTATATATCTGTCTATCTCAGAAACCTGTGCACTCCTCTGGGGGAAGAACACAGGTCTTATCAATATGTTAGTTGTTATTGCCTAAAATGGTGCTGGGAATACAGTAGGCATTCAGTTAATTTACACTGAATGAATTCAATGAAAAATGAATTAAAAAATGATGTGATGTTTTACTGGACATAGTTGAACTAGACATAAGGCATCTATACTTTCTGTATCTTTGAATAGAGGGTGTTGATGGCTGATTGGCCCTGAACATCTAATCGTCTCCTGTTCTGATACTGTGGGAATGTGCTCAAATATATTTGTGTGTTTGCTGCTATTGAACAATGTAGCATCATTCCCAGGAACATTACATTTATTTTTGCTAGATTTTTTTAGTGCCTTCATGTACTCTAGGATATGTGCCTGAGAATAAATAGTATATCTGACCTAACCTGCATTCAGGGGAAGCAGTGGGTTAGGACAGTTTTCCATGAGCAGAAGGAGAATTTTTTGGCAAGCTCACATGAAAAAATTCCATTTCTCAAATGCTCCCACCTGCAAATGATTGTTATTTATTATTTGTTGACCACAAGCTGTGTACTCAGTGCTACAAAAAATAAAAAAACAAAAAACCGTGGGGGATGACATGGCCAATGCCTCAGGGCTTAACAAACAGGCCCAATGTGCAATTTGTATATGACAATAGCAGAAAAGGTGACTTCATTTCTTGATGATTATTACTTCTTTTATGATTTCAGAGGGCTTACAGAAGACATTTTGTCTGAAAATTTTCATCAAAATAAAATATTTTTAGAATTACTACTTTAAGAGGAAAGAAGTAGTCAATGTTAGATTGATTCTAGAGTGAACTCAAATGCCTATGTTAGGATACAGGTGGGTAAACAATTGACATAGGCAAAGTAAAGAAGCTCTTATCCATAGACTAATCTACAGCTAGCATCCATTATGTCTCACCAGGATTTTTCACAGAGCTAGAACAAATGATTCCAATATTGTATGGAACCAGAAAAGACCTTGAATACCCAGAGGAATGTTGAAAAAGAAAACCAAAGCTGGAGGCATCACAATTCTGGACCTCAAGCTATTTTACAAAGCTGTAATCATCAAGACAGTATGGCATTGGCACAAAAACAGACATGTAGATCAACAGAACATAATAGAGAACCCAGAAATGTACCCACAGCTATATGGTCAACTAATCTTCAACAAAGCAAGAAAGATATCCAATGGAAAAAAAACAACAACAACACAGTCTTTTCAACAAATGGTGTTGGGAAAACTGGACAGCCACATGCAGAAGAGTGAATTAGACCACTTTCTTACACCATACATAAAAATAAATTCAAAATGGATGAAAGACTTAAATGTGAGACAGGAATCCATCAAAATCCTTGAGGAGAACACAGGCAGCAACCTCTTTGAAATGGGCTGTGGCAACTTCTTACTAGATATCTCCAGAGGCAAGGGAAGCAAGGGCAAAAATGAATTATTGGGACTTCATCAAGATAAAAGTTTCTGCACAGCGAAGGAAACAGTCAACAAAGCTAAAAGGTAATCTATGGAATGAGAGAAGATGTTTGCAAATGATAATATTGGATAAAGGCCTAGTATCCAAAATCTATAAAAAACTTATCAAACTCAACATCAAACGAACAAATATTCCAATTAAACACTCAGCAAATGATATGAACTGACATTTCTCTAAATTGCTAACATGAAAAAATGCTCAACATCATTCATCATCAGGGAACTATAAATCAAAACCACAAAACACAAAATTTTACGCTTGACAGAAGGGCTAAAATTAACAACTCAGGAAACAACAGATGTTAGTGAGGATGGGAAGAAAAGGGAACCCTCTTGCACTGTTGGTGGGAATGCAAGTTTGTGCAGCCACTCTGGAAAATAGTATGGAAGATCCTCAAAAAGTTAAAAATAGAACTACCCTATGATCTAGCAATTGCACTACTAGGTATTTATCCAAAGGATAAAAATACTGATTGAAGGGGCACATACACCCCAATGTTTATAGTAGCACTATCCACAATAGCCAAATTATGGAAAGAGCCCACATGGCCATCAACTAATGAATGCATAAAGAAGATGTTTTTACACACACACACACACACACACACACACACACGTGTGTGTGTATGCATAAAAATGGAATATTATAATATATATTGAAATATTACTCAGCCATCAAAAAGAATGAAATCTTGCCATTTGCAATAATGTGGATGGAACTAAAGTGAAATCCATTAGTCAGTGAAAGAAAAATATTGTATGATTTCACTCACATGTGGAATTTAAGAAACAAAACAGAAGAACATGGAAGGGAAGGAAAAATAAAATAAAATAAAATAAAAAGAGAGAGGGAGGCAAACCATGAGACTCTTAACTACAGAGAACAAACTGAGGGTTGCTGAAGGGGAGGTGGGTAGGAGGGCGGACTAAATGGGTGATGGGCATTAAGGAGGGCACTTGTTGGGATGAACACTGGGTGTTATATGTAGGTGATGAATCACTAAATCATACTCTTAAAATTATTACTACACTATATGTTAACTAACTTGAATTCAAATAAAATATTGGAAGAAAAAAAAGATTTCCTTAGATTTAATACACATTTAAGTGATTCAAAGGCAATGGCAGAATGTGTAAGAAATTCCAGACAAATGGCACAAGATTTGGATTAGATTTCTAAAAAGCTAATGGTGTTTCTCTAAAACAACAAGACATTGGAAAGCATTTGTTAAAGATGTCAGGCTTATAGCAATGTATACTTGAAATTATTTCTAAATCACATTGTTGGGAGAACAGACTTAGAGATTGAACCAGGTTTTTTCTCATCAACTTTCATTGTTTGACAATAGAGGCTACCTTCAGATTATCTGAAATATTGTTTAAAAATTACAGTACCTATTCTTAGGACTGTTGTCTGAACTCAACACTCGACTGTCAACATCATGTCCCATACTCAGGAGCTCACCATTACAGAACATTATCATACTGCAGCTTTGAGTGTGGTGTTTTTCTTTTTTCCTGTGATAATATCTTCACTGATTGATATTTTTCCCTCTCATTGTGTAATAGTTAGGGAGCCTATGCTTATCCATAATAGACACTCCACTTCTAGCATACATTTTGTTCAATAGGCTACTCCAGTTCAGTAGAATCTTGACCCAATATGATCATCATGGTCTGCTACTTTCATACTCCCTGGTGCCACCACAGGCTCCTAGACCCTTACTTCTGTTCTGCCTCCTTAACTGAATTACTTCTGATGTTTCCTTCCTCTTCTCCTTCTGGAAGAGAAAGGACACAAGAAGAGGCATTAAGTAGGATGAATTCATAATAGCCATCATCATCTGGAGCATTTCTGCTACACTTTTAAAATATGTAATCATTTGCTTCTTAGAGTACTTCATATCATTTTCCTGGTTGTGGCATTCTTTCTCTCCCACGGCAGGAGACCTTGCCTTCTTTTCCAGAGATTTGGACACCTTAGGGTGAACTCCTTAATATTGTCTCCATGTGGACTTGTGTCTTCCTAGATATATCTTTCCCTTCAATTTTAAGAAAAAGTTGTTCTTCTAGTTCTCTAAATCCCTCTGCCTGTGTTATAAAAACCATTTTTCCACTCCAGGGGTTCTCCACTTTTTATAACTATTGAACCTCTCTCCATGCCTTCAATATTTATTTTCCCTACCATATTAGTTAGTGTTCAATCAAGGAAGCAGGAAAACTAGGAGATACCCACACATGACTCTAAAACAATGTGGAGCTAGGGGCACTGACCCAAGTGCAGTCGCAAATCCACATGTAGCTTTTGATTCCCCCCAAATTTAACTACTAATAGCCTACTGTTGGCTAGAAGTCTTACCAATAAACATAAATATGCTATATGTATTATATATTGTATTCCTACAATAAAATAAGCTAAAGAAAAAAAATGTTATTAAGAAAATATGAAGATAAAATACATTTATAATACTATACTATTTTTATTGAAAACAAATCCCTATTTAAGTGGACTCACACAGTTCAAACCTGTGCTGTTCAATGGTCAATTCTATGTTATATATTTATACATATATAATTTGTATTGGGTTTTTGACAATCCAACTGTAGGAACAGTTAGGCTGTTTCAGTTCAGATTGTGATCTCAGGGTCATGAGATCAAGCCCTACATGGGGCTCCACGTTGGGTTCTGCATTCACTATGGAGTCTGCCTGAGACTTTCTCTTCCTCTCCTTCTGCCCCTCCCCACCCTCAAATAAATAAATTAAAAAAAAAAAAAAAAGAACCCCTGCATATAAGTTACCAAGGTATGTGTTCATTTGTTCCCACAACAAAACCACATCTGGAATAGCAGCTGCATTTGGATCCATATGTGATCAAGCTTATGTTTATCCATTGTCATTTTCCAAGATCCATCTCTTTACTGCACAGGCCAAATAGAAGAACTGAATATGGATGAGGTCGGAATGACCACCTTTACATCTTTCAAGTCTTTGGTGGCACTAATCTTTGAAACTCCTCCAGCAATGCCGTATTGCTCCTGACTTACTACTTCCATTGGAAGAGGCAGTTTTAGTGGCTTTCACTTGGGGCTTGCTTATTTATTTATTTATTTTACCACCATTATAGACCTTGTTCCATGGGTTAGGGAACCAATGGGTAGATTTTGCTGATTGCTGAGTATTCCTATTCCAACTAAGCATTCTGTATCTGGGGAAATAATCACAGGCGGTTCAGAAACCCACTAGGAGATGGATCTGAACTAAAAATCCATTTTTAGTCACCTGATCTCCGTAGGCCCCTACACTGACTGGTAGGCCTCAGTCATATTTTTGATGTCTAGGAATTAGTGTCAGTTTGGAGCCGGTTTGGAGCCAGTCTAGTAATCCCATAAAGGTCTGATTATTTCTCCTTCTCCAATGCAGCCACACTTGTAAATGGGTACAGTTACTTTTGGGGAAAGCCAGGAGAAAAATTAGCAGTATACATTTTTGGTAGTGTAGCAGGGTTCTTCTTCAAGGGGATCTGAGCTTTTCTTCATTGAAAGAACTCTGGTTCTTTGAACTGGCTTAAGTCTAAGAATTAATTGAAGGGCTGTAGCCCTTTGGTTTGGCGATTTGAGTAAGACTTCAGTTCACTAGACCTAGAGCTTTTCTGCTTACATAGATTAGTAAGATTTCAACAGGCTGCCTATTAATTTCAATTCTAGGTACACCATGATCAACTACCTAACTACAAACATCTTTGTAAGGCAGACTATGCTGATTTTGGCTTTCTGGCTATCAGGGCAACCATGCTCATCTTGCCTTTGGAAGTCCAGTGCTGTCCCTTGACACCTGCTAACCTGAAAACTCATCATTTTCTTTGCATTGAGGTATCTTAAGTTTGATGATAGTGGTTCCCAGTAAAATTTCTAACCTAGAGAGAAAGGTCACTGCAGGACTTTTTAAGGATGCTGGCTGGGGCTCATTTATTCTTCACGGCCATAGGGAAGGGTGTTTTCTCTGGGCCCTCATGAGGTAGGTGAGCATATCTTTCATGATAAATCCATTCTAATATTCCAATATCTCTAAACCATTGGGTATCTTCCTCTATAGCAGGTGTCATAAAACTATAGCCTATGGGTCAAATTCAGCCTACTGCCTGTTTTGTAAGTAAAATTTTGTTAGGGCACAGTTGTACCCATTTATTTACATATTTTCTGTATCTGATTTCATGCTACAATGGCAGAGCTGAATATCTGTGACAGAAACAATATACCCTGCAAAATAAAAAATATATATATACACACACACACACACACTCTCTCTCTGGTGTTTCAGGGAAAAGATTTGCTGACTCCTGCTCCACAGTCTATAAAGGAAGTTCTGTCATTTCAACTTCATTTAGTGCAGACTACCTTTGGATTTATACTTCAGTCAATCAACCAAGCAAACTATAGAGCCATTCCTGGACTGTTAAATCTGGGCTCTTTAGTTAATAGGCCCATATCAGTAAACTCATCCTGACCCCTTAATGTTAAATACCTTCCACTGTAGTCTCATACCCTTGAGATCCATTCCCTCACATAACACCTGGGTTTCTGTCAATATAAATTGGAAAACTCATGTAATTATTTTGGGGTATAGTTTAGTTCCATGGCTTATATTTTATAACTCACACTTTTGGTCTCTCTGGGACTTGACTGTGGCTGTAGGTCTAAAAGCAAGGGGAGGCGGTAGGGATAGGCCCTAAGAAGGATCAGTAATTCTGTAATGTCATACCTCAAGGAACACTATTACAGGTTATTCAGGCAAGGAGAAACTATACTTCTTAGATAGGAGTAAGCTTTTCTTAGATAAGATGTAAACTTTTATAGAGAAGTTTTGTTTTCTGTGAAGTTAAGGTGATAAGGTACCTACCTCACAGGTTTGTTGTGAAATTAAGTATGTTAGCAATAACTGATGCAGAGTATTATAAAAATGTTGGGTTTTATTATTTTATAATTTTAGAAACTGACTATCCCAGAAATTAACTAAAATGTAACTTTATCACAGAAGCGTTGGCTTTAGATCTTCTGATGAAGTGAAATCTTTCCACTGATTTTTCTGTCAGGATTTTTGAATATGTAAAATATAATATTACTTAATTCATCATATTTTACTATTTTTCTAAAGGTTCTCTTGGCTCAAAGATTTTTAATTACTAATTAAAACTAGACCTTTCTATTCTTTAATTTTTTATGCAAGAATGTGTGTGTGTGTGTGTGTGTGTGTGTGTGTGTATGTGCATATGTGTAAGAGAAAGCATATTATTTATGACTTCTAATTAGACCAAATCTGAATATAAATGTAAAATGAAATTCTGTGTTTGGCCTATCTCATCATTTATTATCAGCTATCATGTATTTACTATCAGGCATATGGATAGAAGATTTAAATCTTTGCAGACCTAATACATTTAAAGAAAATATTCAGTAACTTTAAAGAAGGGAAAAGGTCCTTCATATTTTGTAGGTTTTATATCTGCTCTTAGCACAGAAATGACTTATGTTTAGGAACTACATCACGTTTGAATTTTGTGTCTCTAAATATCAAATGAGATTCAGAATTTGGTTAAGCAAGGCAATGCGAATCATTTTTGAAGATATTCATTGTGGTTTAAGAATTTTATGACACATGTCAACACATCGCATTCAACATCAATTTATGATATTTATTCCATTATTATGTAAATTATGTGGTTGCTGTAAGCTGCTGGACATATTTGGTTCTTCCTAATTGGTGGCCATTGAGGTCAGAAATGTTCCATTAATCCAAGAAAGCACATACATTTGAATTTTGCCTTAATTTATTTTTAGTACACAAATGTATAACAGTAATTAGTTATTCCAGGATATGCACTTAAAGAAGATTACTGCCTTAGATGGTAGAAGTCCCAAGATATTTGGCTGAGAAACAGTTGTTTAATCACTCAAAAATGTTCTGTGTCTTGCATTGGAATATTTTGGAAAAGAGTTGCTGCACCTTGAAATGTAGGTTTCCTTGTATGAAACATAAATTCAGTTTTGTCTGAAACCTCAATTCAGATAAACAATGAAAAGGGGATTAGCAATCAGCCAACTTTGATTTGGTATGGTTCTGAGTTTTCAGAAGTCTTGTGATGAACAGTGCTGTGCTGAGAAAGTTTCTCTGGTATATAATGTGTTTGACAGATATTTGAATGTGAAATTGTAGCTTACTTATCACCGCTCAAATTGTTTAAAAAGTGTTTTTCTTTGGGGTGCCTAAGTGTCTTGGTTAAGCATCCAACTCTTCATTTCAGCTCAGGTCATGATCTTGGGGTTGTGAGATTGAGACCTGCATCAGGCTCTGCTCATGGAGCCTGCTTGACATTCTCTCTCTCCCTTTCCCTTTGCCTTTCTCCTCATCCCCTCCAAAAGAGTTTTTCATTAATAAGGAAGATATACTCAATACAATGTGTGCCAACCCTCTTTTGTTGTTATTGTATGCTTATTCCTTATGAGTTGGTGTATTCTTCAAATATGACAGCATGTTGTCCAACAAGACCATAATTGTTCTACATATTTCATGTTTAATTCTGTTCTCCAAGACTCAACTATTCCTCTTTTCCCTCTATTCTCCTTTAACCCAAATCCCTCTTAATTGATTCTGTCCATATAGTCTTCCTTAAATTCAGATATTTATTTTCTCATTCTCTCATATCATCACCACCACCATCATAACCATCATCATCATCATTATCATCATAATCTCTAGTTCAACAAATATATTATTTTTTTAATTCCATAGGTTTCAGATGTGAATTTTTCTCTATGATTCTTAATCTTGAAATTTTTGTTATTCTTTGACCACATTTCCTTTCCAATCCATTTCCCATTTTTTCTCCTTTTCCTTCACAATTTTATTTCCTACTAACAGTACTTATCTGACATTTATCTATAGCAGGTATATAATAAACATCCAAACTAACTCTATGATTGTTTCCATTTGCTTTCCATTTGCTTTCTTTTCATCTTCCTGTTTTAGCAACTCACCATTGAACAGATCAGGAAATGAAAATGCTCTCTATTAATTCTTGGTATACATGTTTTGTCTAAAAGTGAGAAGAAAGTCTGTTTTCACTCAACTATTTTGATTTTTTCTTAAACTAGCAAAAACTTTCTTGAAGAAAAATCACTTTGGAAATCTGTATACATAAATGGCAGTAGTCCCATTCTCTACCACAGGCATATTGTGAGCTCCTAGTGGACAATGATTGTGTCTAATTCATCTGTGTGTTTTATTCCACTACCTACTGCAAAGTCCCACATATTATAGACATCTCAGAAACTGGAGAAGTGAATAAGTTGGTTAATTTTTCCTAGTCTGGAGTGTTATGATGGGCTGCTGAACTATTTCTGCTAAATAAGTAATGCTGGGTTGACTCCACTATATTTCTCTTAACCAGTGGAGTTTTGTGCCTTCAACATGCATATATCCCTGTCATAGTCAAACCAGTGAAAATCTCTGAAATTTTCACATGGTTCATAGCACTATGCAGTGAAGTAAAACTGTCATTAACTTTGAGTTGATACCCTGGATGCTAGACCATGAAAATGGGGAAATATCTATGAACTAGACCAATTTGAACTCTTTGGCAAAGTAAATGTTAAAATTGGAAAATATTTGACCAATAACTAAAGAATGAGAGTTAGAACATCCTAGCATGGATTTGATTTCTATTGAAGTGATTATTAATTTTAAACAATGAAGACTCTAGGACAGCTAGGAATAACTTTGAATTTAATTTAAAACCACCACATGACAGACTGTACTGCCAACTGTTGCAGTGGAAACTTGTTTAATTTTTCCCCCAGAAAGCTTTTATTTATATAGGACATCTTCCAATCATGGGAGATTATTTAGATAGGTTTTGTAGGAATATACATAGCTATTGTTCAGTCAATGGAGTTCCTGATTTTATTTTTCTTGTGAATTGTTGATGACAGCATCCAGAAATGTTAGTGTTAGGTTTCTCTGATTCTGAAATTGCCCAGAATACAAACCTCTTTAATTTAGTGAATTGAAGGAAGAAAGTGCATGTTTTCATTCCCAGTGGATTTCAGTGTGAATCCTTAACCAGGTTCAGTTTGGAATTCCTCAATGTCATTTCACAAACCACATTTTAGCTCTAAGTAAAATGAATGCATATAGCCCTACAAAGATTTCCTAATAATTAAGTAGTACCTCATGAGAAGAATAGAGCTGTAGTGCTATTTACTTATTGATAATGTGTTGATGTCCAATAATAACTTGTCTAGTTTATAAACACTGCTATTTTACCCTATACTACCAATATCAGTAGGAAGTGTTATTATTTTCCTAATAGTGCTGGGGGGGCTGTCATAAAATGATTTCATTATAGTATTTTATCAGTTTTAACTTACAATATCCTGGATTTGGATGGACACAATACCAATTGTATTCTGGTTGAAAGTGTTCCGTCTATCTTCCTCATCATAGTATCGAATACAGTGGGAAGGGTATTCTGAGGCTGTGCAAAGGGAAATTATTTTAAAATATTTTGTAATTTAGTTATAATGAATTAATTAAATTATTATAATTAATTTTAAGTACAGTTGCATGAACCCATGCAATTAGCTGTGATGAACTTCTGATACATTTTGTGACACACTTATTAGCTGAGCTTCAGTGATAGCATTTTTATTAAACATTATATTTATTACAAAAAATAACACACCTTCTGAGGGAATGACAACTATCAGCTCTTTGGAGCCTCCTGTCACGACTGCTTTATGAAACTGGGCACTGTTCAGTATTCACAAGTTGTTCTTTTTTCCCCCTGGTTCAACCAAAGCAGAGACGTCTATATCTGAACATCTCTGAGTAAGAAAATGTCATTATTAATATTCATGTGGGGCTATGTGAAAAAGCAAGGGAAATGAGAGAAAAAGGATGGAAATGAACCATGATTTTCCAACCCAAAGGTCTCCTGAGCCTGAGGGAAAGAGTAGAGGAGAAAGAGCCACAGTTGAGCAGCTGATTACAGCGTCTGCAGTGGATTGCTGTACAGGCAGGAAATGATGAAGCCTGGCTGGATCCCAGCAGGGAGCCAGAACAAGAGAAAGCTGAAGCTGGTGTTGATGCTGAAAAGAAGGGGGGAAAGTGAAGCAGCTGAAACGAGAGAAAGAACCAGAGCCCTTCCCACCATCACCAACTGAGATCTGCAGGTGTATTTCATTTTAGCTTTAGTTCCTAAAACACTGGCTATCAATTCATATCAGCTTATGAGCAGTTCAAAGTTGCTCATTCAGAAGAGAAGCCTGGGAGTATTTCGTTCTCAAAAAGAAGACTGAATCTATGAGGTGGAAGCAAATAAAGACAAGCTACTTGTGTTTTAATGAGTGAAGAAAATATTACGTTAGCTTTAGAAATCAATTGTTTTGAAAGAATTTCAGGATTTCCTGGATAAACAGATATATTGATTCACTTCCTATTTGTGCCAATAATTAAAAGGAAATTGAATTATAGTGCTATATCCAATTTTGCAACATTCAAGCAAAACTAGATTATATTACAGCACTTTTGTGTTTACATATGAAAAAGCCTCCATGGTAAAAACAAAACAAACAAACAAACAAACAAAAAAACCCAAAAAACAAAAAACAAAAATGGGGCAGAACTAATCTCCACTGTTAGATACCAGGATGTCATGAGGAAGCAGGTGAGTAGCTTTGGGATTTGAGAATGTTCTGCTTCTCAGTCTGGGTGCTTGATGACATAGGTATGTTCCACTTGTGACAATTCATTCAGCGGTACACATTTTTCTGTGTCTATTTTATATTTCAATAAAACAGTTTTGAAACAGACAAACAGCTCCAGGGAATCAATGACTTGGGGATCAATGACTTGAAAATGTCTTCAAAATGTTTAATAAAGTATATGTAAAGATAAAATGGGATCCAGAAGTTATCAAAATATCTTGAAGAAGATGATATTTATTCCTAGATTTCAACTGCACTAGGGAAATAACCTCATGCAAAAAAAATTTTTTTTTAAAGAAATGAGTTACCATTCTCAAGTCAACCCAAATTGGCTTCATATATCCTGTAATTTTTTTAGTGAACGTGCTTTTCTTTACTTTTTTTTTTAATTTAAAAAAATTTTTTTAAACATATAATGTATTTTTATCCCCAGGGGTACAGGTCTGTGAATCGCCAGGTTTACACACTTCACAGCACTCACCATAGCACATACCCTCCCCAATGTCCATAACCCCCCCTCCCAAACCCCTTTCTTCCTGCAACCCTCTGTTTTGTGAGGTTGAGAGTCAATTATGGTTTGTCTCCCTCCCAATCCCATCTTGTTTCATTCATTCTTCTCCTACCCCCTTAACCTCCCATGTTGCATCTCCACTTCCTCATATCAGGGAGATCATATGATAGTTGTCTTTCTCTGATTGACTTATTTCGCTAAGCATGATACCCTCTAGTTCCATCCATGTGGTCGCAAATGGCAAGATTTCATTTCTTTTGATGGCTGCATAGTATTCCATTGTGTATATATACCACTTCTTCTTTATCCATTTATCTGTTGATGGACATCTAGGTTCTTTCCATAGTTTGGCTATGGTAGACATTGCTGCTATAAACATTCGGGTGCACATGCCCCTTCGGATCACTACGTTTGTATCTTTAGGGTAAATACCCAGCAGTGCAATTGCTGGGTCATAGGGTAGTTCTATTTTCAACATTTTGAGGAACCCCCATGCTGTTTTCCAGAGTGGTTGCACCAGCTTCCATTCCCACCAACAGTGTAGGAGGGTTCCCCTTTCTCCACATTCTCGCCAGCATCTGTCATTTCCTGACTGGTTAATTTTAGCCATTCTGACTGGTGTGAGGTGATATCTCATTGTGGTTTTGATTGGAATTTCCCTGATGCCGAATGATGTGGAGCACTTTTTCATGTGTCTGTTGGCCATCTGGATGTCTTCTTTGCAGAAATGTCTGTTCATGTCTTCTGCCCATTTCTTGATTGGATTAATTTTTCTTTGGGTGTTGAGTTTGATAAGTTCTTTATAGATTTTGGACACTAGCCCTTTATCTGATATGTCATTTGCAGATATCTTCTCCCATTCTGTCAGTTGTCTTTTGGTTTTGTTAACTGTTTCCTGTGCTGTGCAAAAGCTTTTGATCTTGATGAAATCCCAATAGTTCATTTTTGTCCTTGCTTCCCTTGCCTTTGGCGATGTTCCTAGGAAGATGTTGCTGTGGCTGAGGTCGAAGAGGTTGCTGCCTGTGTTCTCCTCAAGGATTTTGATGGATTCCTTTCTCACATTGAGGTCCTTCATCCATTTTGAGTCTATTTTCGTGTGTGGTGTAAGAAAATGGTCCAGTTTCATTTTTCTGCATGTGGCTGTCCAATTTTCCCAACACCATTTATTGAAGAGGCTGTCTTTTTTCCATTGGACCTTCTTTCCTGCTTTGTTGAACATTAGTTGACCATAGAGTTGAGGGTCTATTTCTGGGCTCTTTATTCTGTTCCATTGATCTATGTGTCTGTTTTTGTGCCAGTACCATGCTGTCTTGATGATGACAGCTTTGTAATAGAGCTTGAAGTCTGGAATTGTGATGCCACCAACTTTGGCTTTCTTTTTCAATATTCCTTTGGCTATTTGAGGTCTTTTCTGGTTCCATATAAATTTTAGGATTATTTGTTCCATTTCTTTGAAAAAAAAAAAATGGATGGTATTTTGATAGGAATTGCATTAAATATGTAGGTTGCTTTAGGTAGCATAGACATTTTCAAAATATTTGTTCTTCCAATCCAGGAGCATGGAACATTTTTCCATTTCTTTGTGTCTTTCTCAATTTCTTTCATGAGTACTGTATAGTTTTCTGAGTATAGATTCTTAGCCTCTTTGGCTAGGTTTATTCCTAGGTATCTTATAGTTTTGGGTGCAATTGTAAATGGGATTGACTCCTTAATTTTTCTTTCTTCTGTCTTGTTGTTGGTGTAGAGAAATGCAACTGATTTCTGTGCATTGATTTTATATCCTGACACTTTACTGAATTCCTTTACAAGTTCTAGCAGTTTTGGAGTGGAGTCTTTTGGGTTTTCCACATATAGTATCATATCATCTGCGAAGAGTGATAGTTTGACTTCTTTTTTGCCAATTTGGATGTCTTTAATTTCCTTTTGTTGTCTGATTGCTGAGACTAGGACTTCTAGTACTATGTTGAATAGCAGTGGTGATAATGGACATCCCTGCCATGTTCCTGAATTCAGTGGAAAAGCTTTCAGTTTTTCACCATTGAGAATGATATTTGCGGTGGGTTTTGCATAGATGGCTTTGATAATACTGAGGTATGTGCCCTCTATCCCTACACTTTGAAGAGTTTTGATCAGGAAGGGATGCTGTACTTTGTCAAATGCTTTTTCAGCATCTATGGAGAGTATCATATGGTTCTTGTTCTTTCTTTTATTAATGTGTTGTATCACATTGATTGATTTGCGGATGTTGAACCAACCTTGCAGCCCTGGAATAAATCCCACTTGGTCGTGGTGAATAATCCTTTTAATGTACTGTTGAATCCTATTGGCTAGTATTTTGGTGAGAATTTTTGCATCAGTGTTCATCAAGGATATTGGTCTGTAGTTCTCTTTTTTGATGGGATCCTTGTCTGGTTTTGGGATCAAGGTGATGCTGGCCTCATACAATGAGTTTGGAAGTTTTCCTTCCATTTCTATTTTTCGGAACAGTTTCAGGAGAATAGGAATTAGTTCTTCTTTAAATGTTTGGTAGAATTCCCCCGGGAAGCCGTCTGACCCTGGGCTTTTGTTTGTTTGGAGATTTTTGATGACTGTTTCAATCTCCTTACTGGTTATGGGTCTGTTCAGGTTTTTTATTTCTTCCTGGTTCAGTTGTGGTAGTTTATATGTCTCTAGGAATGCTTCCATTTCTTCCAGATTGTCAAATTTGTTGGCATAGAGTTGCTCATAGTATGTTCTTATAATTGTCTGTATTTCTTTGGTGTTAGTTGTTATCTCTCCTCTTTCATTCATGATTTTATTTATTTGGGTCCTTTCTCTTTTCTTTTTGATAAGTCTGGCCAGGGGTTTATCAATCTTATTAATTCTTTCAAAGAACCAGCTCCTAGTTTCGTTGATTTGTTCTATTGTTTTTTTGGTTTCTATTTCATTGATTTCTGCTCTGATCTTTAGGATTTCTCTTCTCCTGCTGGGTTTAACGTTTCTTTCTTGTTCTTTCTCTAGCTCTTTTAGGTGTAGGGTTAGGTTGTGTACCTGAGACCTTTCTTGTTTCTTGAGAAAGGCTTGTACCGCTATATATTTTCCTCTCAGGACTGCCTTTGCTGTGTCCCACAGATTTTGAACCGTTGTGTTTTCATTATCATTTGTTTCCATGAATTTTTTCAATTCTTCTTTAATTTCCTGGTTGACCCATTCATTCTTTAGAAGGATGCTGTTTAGTCTCCATGTATTTGGGTTCTTCCCAAATTTCCTCTTGTGATTGAGTTCTAGCTTCAGAGCCTTGTGGTCTGAAAATATGCAGGGAATGGTCCCAATCTTTTGATACCAGTTGAGACCTCATTTAGGACCCAGTATGTGATCTATTCTGGAGAATGTTCCATGTGCACTAGAGAAGAATGTGTATTCTGTTGTTTTGGGATGAAATGTTCTGAATAAATCTGTGATGTCCTTCTGGTCCAGTGTGTCATTTAAGGCCTTTATTTCCTTGTTGATCTTTTGCTTGGATGATCTGTCCATTTCAGTGAGGGGAGTGTTAAAGTTCCCTGCGATTATTGTATTATTGTTGATGTGTTTCTTTGATTTTGTTATTATAGGTTTAGATAGTTGGCTGCTCCCATGTTAGGGGCATAGATATTTAAAATTGTTAGATCTTCTTGTTGGACAGATCCTTTGAGTATGATATAGTGTCCTTCCTCATCTCTTATTATAGTCTTGGGCTTAAAATTTAATTGATCTGATATAAGGATTGCCATCCCTGCTTTCTTCTGATGTCCATTAGCATGGTAAATTCTTTTCCACCCCCTCACTTTAAATCTGGAGGTGTCTTCGGGTTTAAGATGAGTTTCTTGTAGGCAACATATAGATGGGTTTTGTTTTTATATCCATTCTGATACCCTGTGTCTTTTGATTGGAGCATTTAGCCCATTAATATTCAGGGTAACTATTGAGAGATATAAATTTGGTGCCATTATATTGCCTGTAAGGTGACTGTTATTGTATATTGTCTCTGTTCCTTTCTGATCTACTACTTTTAGGGTCTCTCTTTGCTTAGAGGACCCCTTTCAATATTTTCTGTAGAGCTGGTTTGGTGTTTGCAAATTATTTCAGTTTTTGTTTGTCCTGGAAGCTTTTTATCTCTCCTTCTATTTTCAATGATAGCCTAGCTGGATATAGTATTCTTGGCTGCATGTTTTTCTCGATTAGTGCTCTGAATATATCATGCCAGTTCTTTCTGGTCTGCCAGGACTCTGTGGATAAGTCTGCTGCCAATTTAATATTTTTAGCATTGTATGTTACAGGCTTCTTTTCCCCGACTGCTTTCAGGATTTTCTCTTTGTCACTAAGACTTGTAAATTTTACTATTAGGTGATGGGGTGTGGGCCTATTCTTGTTGATTTTGAGGGGGGTTCTCTGTGCCTCCTGGATTTTGATGCTTGTTCCCTTTGCCATATTGCGGAAATTCTCTCCAATAATTCTCTCCAATATACCTTCTGCTCCCCTCTCTCTTTCTTCTTCTTTTGGAATCCCAATTATTCTAATGTTGTTTCATCTTATGGTGTCACTTATCTCTCGAATTCTCCCCTCATGTTCCAGTAGCTGTTTGTCCTTCTTTTGCTCCACTTCTTTATTCTCTGTCATTTGGTCTTCTATATTGCTAATTCTTTCTTCTGCCTCACTTATCCTAGCAGTGAGAGCCTCCATTTTTGATTGCACCTCATTAATAGCTTTTTTGATTTCAACTTTGTTAGATTTTAGTTCTTTTATTTCTCCAGAAAGGGCTTTTATATCTCCCGAGAGGGTTTCTCTAATATCTTCCATGCCTTTTTCGAGCCAGGCTAGAACCTTGAGAATCGTCATTCTGAACTCTATATCTGACCTATTATCAATGTCTGTATTGATTAGGTCCCTAGCCTTCGGTACTGCCTCTTGTTCTTTTTTTTTTTTGTGGTGAATTTTTCCACCTTGTCATTTTGTCCAGATAAGAGTATATGAAGGAACAAGTAAAATACTAAAAGGGTGGCAAAGACCCCAGGAAAATATGCTTTAACCATATCTGAAGAGACCCCAAATCTTGGTGGGGAGAAGGATGAAAAGAGGTTCAGAAAAAAAAAAAAAGAAAACGAATAAAGAAAAAATATAAAAAAGAAAAAAATATATATATTAGATAAACTAGTTAAAAACGTGAAAAAAGAAAAGGGTAAAAGTTAAAAAAAATTTAGCAGAGGAAGAAAAAAATTGAAAAAAAAAACAACAAATTAAATTAACTGCAAGACTAATGAATCATGGGGAGAAAGCCATGAGTTCAGTGCTTTGCTTTCTCCTCCTCTGGAATTCCGCTGCTCTCCTTGGTATTGAACCTATACTCCTTGGTAGGTGAACTTGGTCCTGGCTGGGTTTCTTGTCGATCTTCTGGGGTAGGGGCTTGTTGTAGTGATTCTCAAGTGTCTTTGTCCCAAGTGGAATTGCACCGCCCTTACCAGGGGCCGGGTTGAGTAATCCGCTCGGGTTCGCTTTCGGGAGCTTTTGTTCCCTGAACGCTTTCTGTAGAGTTCTGGAGGACGGGAATGAAAATGGCGGCCTCCCAGTCTCCTGCCCGGAGACGCCAAGAGCTCGGGGCCCCACTCCTCAGTGTGCCCTCAGAGAATAACGCCCAATAACTCCCGTCTCCCTGGCCTCCAGCCGCGCTCCGAGCTCACCCAGCCTGCGACCGGTTCAAGGTAACCCTGAGCTGAGAGCTCACTCCTCAGCTCTGTCTCTGTAGTCGGCTTCCCCGTTCTAATACCTGCAAGCTCTGCGACACTCAGACATCCCCGGTCCTTCTGTGACCCTGCAGGACCTGGTGACCCCGCATGGGCTTCACCTCGGTTTAGCCTCTGGAGCAATGTCCCTCAGCGGAGCCGACTTTTAAAAGTCCCGATTTTGTGCTCCGTTGCTCCGCCACTTGCTGCGAGCCGGCCCCTCCCCCTGCAGTCTATCTTCCCGTCACTTTGGATTCACTTCTCCGCCAGTCCTACCTTTCGGAAAGTGGTTGATTTTCTGTTTCTAGAATTGCTGATCTTCTCTTCAATCTCCCGTTGGATTTGTAGGTGTTTGCAATGTTTAGATAAGCTATCTAGGTGATCTCGTGCTACCTGATATAGCCTCAGCCTGCTACTCCTCCACCATCTTGACTCCTCCTCTCTGAACGTGCTTTTCGAACAGGCCTCTGAAAATCCTATTAACTATATAAACAGCTCAGCCAAACTGTGGAACTGGTTTATTGCTTTCATAAACTAGCTGTCCTTCACTACTTTTAAAAATTTCAAAATGCTGCCCCAATATGGAATTTAATTATAAGTCAGTAGCATTGATGCAAAAAACTTTTTATTTAACTAGTTGTCATCTATTCTCTTTAGTCATATAGAGTATTGAGGGTTTGTTTCTCCTTTCCAAATAAATTGATATAAGGAGTCAATGTAAAGGGGACCACAGGGTTGTATTAGGTGATGCATAAGTATGTGTGTATTTGTGTATTTGGGGGCAGGGTGGGATTTTAGGGTAAGAAGGAAGGCTGTCATTCTGTTTCTTCCCCCTGCAGTGGCATTTTTTTATACCATGCTATGATCTTGTACATGAAAAGTGCAAGCCTATAGAGATTTGCAGCTGAGCGAGACTGATGTGGAGAATAGCAATGAAAATTCTCCCCTTTACTGGCAGATTTCAGTGGATGGGGAACTATGCATCAGGTAGAATCCTGAAACATATTGGTATGAACTCTCCTTCCTTAAAATAATCATGGATGGAGGGGAGAATGACAAGGTTCTGGGCAGGTGACCATCCTCCCTTATTAATTTCGGAAGGGATAATACCCAATACTGGGCTATGAGAAAAAGGAGTTGATAACTTGGTATAGTAAATTAACTTTCAATGAAATCCTGAAAGCAAGAAGAGCAAGACACTTTTTTAGAATAAATATTTCTAAATGTCATTTTGATAAGGGAAAAGTACTATTATAATTCTAAAACTTCTTTTGCATTTTACCAGTTCTCAATGCTCACTTAAATCCTCACCAATTCTTTCATAATAGACAGTATCAAAGATTTTAGTCAAATTTTCCCTGGGCTTGGACTAAATTGGAGCCACTGTGCAGCCAAAATTTTGAGTTGCGTAAGCTATAATGAAGATGGTTCCATTAATTTTTTAAACCCATGTCAGGTAATGGAAAACAAATTTGCATCTTGGATTGCCTTCCAAAAATGATATATAGAGTTAGTGATTCCAGTAATTTAGAACAGAGTGGTGTAAAATTTTCCTTCTTGGTTATTATGGATCATAGTGGTGATGGAATTATGTCTGTTTTAAATAATCTTGTGATAGCAAGAAGTAGATTGCCTGGTTTTAGGAGAGGGAAAATACCACATGCAAGTTTTCAGACTTGATAATTATCTTAAAAATATTAGTTGTTATGAGTGAATAACAACTCAGTGTTGGAAAGGATAACAAATCTAGTTAAAATGAAACAGCCTGATCCTTAAGTCCAGATCCCTGAAGACAAAACCCAGCATGGAGGAGCAGTGCCCAGATGTGCCCATTTTCAGCTGGCCCTAAGAAATATATGCTTTCCCATAATTTCCTTGTTTAAATTAATTAATTTTATTTTTAGAGAGAGAAGGTGAGAGGGCACACGCATGCATTTGTGAGATGGGTGGAGGGGCAGAGGAATAAGGAGAGAGAGAGAGACTCTCAAGCAGGCTCCATGCCCAGTATGCAGCCTGACTTGGGGCTGAATCTCAGGAACCTAAGATCATGACTGCACCAAAATCAAGACCGACTGAGCCACTGAGGCACCCCATAATTTCAATAGTCAATTCAATGGTAGGTTTATTTATTTATTTTTTATTTTTGATAAAAAGTTTATTTATCTGACAGAGAGTGAGCACAAGCGGGGAAGGAGCAGGAAGAGGGGGAAGCAGGCTCCCTGCAGAGCAAGGAGCCTGGTAGAGAACTCAAGACTAGGACCCTGGGATCATGACCTGAGCCAAAGGCAGCCGCTTAACCAAGTGAGCCACCCAGGTGCCCCTAATGGCAGGTTTAGAAATGCATAGCAACCTGAGGTGAAGAAAACTCAAAACATGATACTTTTTTGTGATATTTTTCAGGCTACAACCCACTTTTCCAATAGTTGTAAGTCTTTCAGGCACACAGTTACCAAATTTATTGTTTTATGGTGAGGTTATCTAGGAAAAAAAGAAACACCTGAGATTTAATGTTATGTTATATTCTGGTCATGGAGGGTAAAATGAAACTGATTAGGAGCAAATATTAATTTAACTTATTTTGTGTTTTTTTTAAATAGCTTTTTAAAAATATTTAAATTTAATTAATTAAAATATAGTATATTATTAGTTTCAGAGGTGGAGTTAAGTGATTAATCAGTCTTTTATAACATCCAGTGCTCATTACATCAAGTACCTTCCTTAATGTCCATCACCCAGTTACCCCATCCCCTCATGCCCCTCTCCTCTAGCCTCTGTTTGTTTCCTATGTTTAAGAGTCTCTTATGGTTTGTCTTTCTGTCTGGTTTCCTCTTGTTTTATTTTTCTCTCCCTTCTCCTATGATCCTCTGTTTTGTTTCTTAAATTCCACACTTGAGTGAAATCATATGATAATTATCTTTGATTGACTTATTTTGCTTAGCATAATACCCTCTAGTTCCATCGACGTCATTGCAAATGTCAAGATTTCATTTTTTGATGGCTGTGTAATATTCCATTGTATATGTGTACCCCATCTTCTTTATCCATTCATCTGTTGGTGGACATCTGGGCTCTTTCAATAGTTTGGCTCTTATGGACATTGCTGTTGAAAACATTGGGGTGCAGGTGCTCCTTTGGATCACTACATTAGTATCCTTCGGGTAAATACCCTAATGCAATTGCTGGGTCATAGGGTAGCTCTATTTTTAACTTTTTGAGGAAACCCATACTGTTGCCAGAGTGGCTATACTAGTTTGCATTCTCAACAGCAGTGCAGGATGGTTCCCCTTTTTCCACATCCTCGCCAACATCTGTCATTCCCTAACTTGTTAATTTTAGCCATTCTGACAGGTGTGAGGTGATATCTCATTGTAGTTTTGATTTGTATTTATTTCCCTGATGCCAAGTTATGTTGAGCATTTTCTCATGTGTCTATCATCTGTTTGGATGTCTTTGCAGAAATGTCTGTTCATGTCCTCTGCCCATTTCTTGATTGGATTATTTATTCTTTGGGTGTTGAATTTGATAAGTTCTTTATGGATTTTGGATACTAGCCCTTTATATGATAAACAGAGCAAATGTTAATTTTAAAGCTGACTCATCAGCATGTGACATGGTACTTCATTAAAAACTTGGCTTCTGTGAGAGCCACTATGGTGTAAACTCCCTAAAAACAAGGTCTTTGGTAGATGGCTGTATTCCAACATCAGCACAGTGCCTGGCCCATGGTAGATATTGACTGTGTATTTGGAAACAATGAATAGCTCAGTTTAATGCCATGGGTTCTTTTGTGAGCACAGCCTAGTAGAGAATCATATATCAATTTTTTTATGATTTTGTTTACTTATTTGAGAGAGGATGGGTGGTAGAGGGGCAGAATGACAGGGAGGAAAAGTCTTAAGCAGACTCCACAGTGAGCGTGGGCTCTAAGGACCCTGGGATCACAACCTGCACTGAAACCAAGAGTCCGGTGCTCAACTCACTATGCCACCCAGGCACCCCAAGATTTTTTTTTTTAAAGATTTTATTATTTATTTGTCAGAGAGAGAGGGAGAGAGAGCGAGCACAGGCAGACAGAAAGGCAGGCAGAGGCAGAGGGAGAAGGAGGCTCCCCGCCGAGCAAGGAGCCCGATGTGGGACTCGATCCCAGGACGCTAGGATCATGACCTGAGCCGAAGGCAGCTGCTTAACCAACTGAGCCACCCAGGTGTCCCAGATTTGTTGTTTTTGAGTAACAAGTTTATTGGGTAGGTCAGGGAAATTTAAGCTAAGATTTGTACTGAAAAAGAAGTACACAGTTGCTTGCTGACAGATTGGGGAGGGCAGTATAAGCAGAAAAATGGAAGCTTGAAAAATATAATGTGCAGGAGCATTTATGTTCTGAAGTATAAAGTCCTTGCTGAGTGTAGGTGAAAGCAGTCAAGAGTGGAGGTAGAAGAGAATAGATAGTTGGGTAGATGCCAATGAATGAAGAAAGTAGAAGAAAAAAAGGCATGCTCTATTCTTCTACCATATCTACCCCACTCCCTCATGCAGCACCCCTATCTGCCACTTATATCTGGGTTCATGGATTTTTGTTTTTATGTTACTATGGATGGATTTTCCATCTTCACACCATGGGCATCCTTTCCACCTATATTCTAAATCTTATCCCATTTCACCCACTTAAGGATAACACTCATGCGTTCTCTTTTCTGCATCATAATTTTTAATCTCTCATACTGGCTTGACTCGACATTCAAACAGCCTAAAATTATGCTGTAATATCTTCCATTTTATAAAAATTCTTTTTTTACCATTTAGCCTCCTCCAGCCATGGACCTATTTTTTTCTTCTCCATTTTTATAGCCAATATCTTCAAAATGATATTGAAAAGAAGGAAGTCTCCAAGTTCTCTTCCTCAATTCTCTCATAAACCCATTCTGCTGTACTACGTATCTAATATAAAGTTTTCAATGTTTAGAGTATTAAGTGTCTAATGAGATCATATCTATACCATCAATAACCTCTACATTTTTAAATTAAAAATTACCTTTAGTCCTTATTTCATGTGACCAATTAACAGTATGACACTTAAAAAAAATACTGATTTTTGGAACACTACTTCTTGTTTCTCCTGTCTTACTTGCAGTTCATTTTTGCTTTCCTTTGTTGGCTTCTTCTAATATTTTTAATCTGTAAATATTAAAGTGCCTGAGAGCTCCATCTCCAGGTCACATCTTAATCTAAGGTACTTTCTATGTGACTTTACACATTTTAATGCCTGGATCTCAAGTACATTTTTAGTCCAGCCTTCTAGTATGAATACTAGACTTTATATATACTTTTATATGCTACTTCCAACCCATTATCTCCACTTGCATGTCTTATTATATATTTGTTTATTGTCTGCTTTCCCCTTAAGAATATAAGCTGCATAAAGGTAAAGATTTTATTTTGTCCATTGCTATTCCCAGCATTTGGAATTGCCTGGCACAGAGTAAGTTCTCAATTTTGTTGAAATGCTGATACCTTTTCTAAAACTATATATGCATACTTTATGACCCAGTAGGTATTCTAAAGAACGCTGTTCCATAAGGATGTTAATTTCAATATTATTATGGAAGCAGGAAGATGAAAATATCTTGGATGTTTATCTCTAAGCCTTGATGGATAAAATGTAGTAGAGCTTGTTATGACATTAAAGGCATCAGATGAGAGATGTTCACATAGCTGAATGGGTGTATCTTAAAAACAGTTCTGAGTGAAAATGTAAAATTTACAAATATATGCATTATATATGTATATAATGACTCCCTTTATGTAAATTAAAAACATGTACAGAAACCAACAGTATGTTGTACAAGTATTCATCTTAGCAGAAAGGCATACATCATATACATTAGAATGGTTGCTCATGGGAAAGAGGTGAAAGTGCAGAGATAGATGCTTGAATGAACAGACAAAAGAGAAAATGTGCATGACCAGTGTGAAATGGGCTTTGATATGGGAGAGATCTCAACTCTCTGCAGCTGAAGCATACCAGCAGGAAACAATGTTGAATTAAAAAAAAAATGCAACATTGTGTCTGCAAGTGATGGGTAGAAGGTTGGCATAATAAAAAGGGAAAGAACTCTACTCATGTTTTTGAGTCCCTCCACTCAAAATCCATCTGGAGGACATGGGGAGTTAGGAGAAGGGAGTTGGGGGAAATTGGAAAGGGAGGTGAACAATGAGAGACTATGGACTCTGAAAAACAATCTGAAGGGTTTGAAGAGGTGGGGAGGTGGGAGGTTGGGGGAACCAGGTGGTGGGTATTAGAGAGGGCACAGATTGCATGGAGCACTGGGTGTGGTACAAAAACAATGAATACTGTTATGTTGAAAATAAATTAAAAAAATGATGATTAAAAAAAAATCATCTTGAGAGAGGGGATTCCATGATTCAAGTTTTGGTCACTTGCATTCTTCTTGACTATACCAAGTTTTGAGAGGAAAAAATGGAAAAACAAGTCTGAAGAAAAATGGGCCATTCTCAAGATTTACCTTATAAGAAAGACAGCTTCTCAATGTAAAATTAGGGTTCTGTTAGAAAACTATGCAATTGAAAAATGAAGCTATTAGAGACCATATAATGTCAAAAGTTCCTCACCAATATCCATTAGCAATGACCCTAAATGATTGTTGAATGTAATCCTTCCTGGAAAATTCAATTTTATTTGCTTTTGGAAAAAAAAAAAATCATACTAAGGAGGCTATAGCTTTCTTTTTTTCTTTTCTTTTTTTTTTTTTAAGATTTTATTTATTTGACAGAGAGAGATCACAAGTAGGCAGAGAGGCAGGCAGAGAGACAGGAAGGGAAGCAGGCTCCCTGCTGAGCAGAGAGCCCAACACCGGGCTCGATCCCAGGACCCTGGGATCATGACCTGAGCCAAAGGCAGAGGCTTTAACCCACTGAGCCACCCAGGTGCCCCGAGGCTGTAGTTTTCAACTGTAAATTGAACTGATAGCTAACCAAAGTAATCTGAAGTTATGCAAATGATAATTTATATTCAGATAGTGGCGATGGAAGGTGCAGAAATCAGTTGCATAATTGAAATAGTTGCCAACAAAAAAACCAGGAAGACACACACACACACACACACACACACACACACACAGTATTATACTAGGTTAATAGAATAGGGACGCCTGGGTTGCTCAGTGGGTTAAGCCTCTGTCTTCGGCTCAGGTCATGATCTCAGGGTCCTGGGATCTAGCCCCACATCGGGCTCTCTGCTGGGTGGGGAGCCTGCTTCCTCCTCTCTTTCTGCCTGCCTCTCTGCCTACTTGTGATCTCTCTGTCAAAAAAAAAAAAAAAAAAGGAAAAGAAAAAGAAAAAGAATAACCATGTTTGTGACCATTTGAGATCTTAAGCTAACATTGTATTCTATGCATGTATTTTTCTATGAGAGCCATAAATTTTTGAAAGCATAATTTTGTCCTTGTAGGCACCACTTGCCTAATTTTAAGAAATGGTAACACTACTGAAGTTTAAAATTGTTTTATTATGGAATTATATTTTTACTTTGCTTCTCTTGTTTTTCCATCTTGAAATTTTATATTTTCATGATTTTATTTATGTAATTACTGGCACCTTTCCTAGGAAATTTGGGAAGAGAAAAAAGAAATGGAGATAAAAATAAGACTTTATAAAGATTTTTTTTAGAGGAGATAGAATCCAATAATCCATTCTTTCATTTATTTATCAAATACTTTCTAAGCATCTATCCTGAGCCAAGTACTGTGTCACACATACTAGATAACAGAAAATAAGGCTCTAAAACAAGTCTTTTCCAGAAACTATATACCTATATCTATTGATCAATTGATCAGTAGATAATATAGATATACCTTTGCTAATATAATCAACAACTCTACATTCTCAGTCCTTGTTAATTCAATTGAGAAACAACAATAACAACAGCAACAACAACAACTCATGATGTCCTTACAATTTGGATATAGAAGTTTCAATAGACTGCTCCCCTTCTGATTTCCATTCTTCAGTTGTCTAAAATAGAATTTCCAATCACTATTTCTAATCACAATGTGCTGCTATTCTCTGCAGTTGCTTTGGCAAGGTGAATCAAAGACGTTTCAGCCATTCCAGGCTTCAGCCTGAGCAGTCTGAGTCTTCCAGCTGATTGTCAGAGAGGAATGCAGATTGTCTGCCCACCAAGCACCAGGATGCCACTCAATGACAGAACATTGCCCTTGGGCTTTGAAATCAGGGGACCTCACATTCTGTCAGAGTACAACTGAACAGCCCCTCAGAGGCAACAAATCACCCCCTGGTGTTCTGGTCCCTCTGTTTAATTTGCTCTGAGATTTTCCATTACTTTCTGTGGAATCCTGAATTTCTGATACCAAGCATCCATTCCTGTGACTTTGTACCCTTACCAAGCTAAGAAAAATGTGTTTGGAGACAGTTATTTTGCAGCTTCCCATTTTAGATAAAACTAATGCAAGCTTTAGGACTTCTCTTTTCCTTTTGACAGGGTCACTATAATTTAGCTTGTTGTATTCTTTTATTTATTGATTTTGCAGAGCTCAGGGAAGGCACAATTCCAACTGGCCTTAGGTACTGAATTCACTCTTTCATCTTCCTAACCTGGGAATCTGTGTGTCTCATGGAATATTGAGCTGAGCTGGATGTGCTCCTTTCTTTAAAAATAGCCACATTCTGGGCATAGATTACTGTGGGAACATTTTTGGACATTTCACATTCCTCCCCAGTGGGTACCATAAAGTCATGGCCATGAAGGCTAGCCAAGAGCAGCTAGCAAGTTTCTACATTTCAACCCAGAGGTATTGTTCTTAGCATTATTTGGCTTGATCTCTATGTTTCTCTCACTGG
Organism: Enhydra lutris kenyoni; assembly: GCF_002288905.1. Taxonomy (NCBI): domain Eukaryota; kingdom Metazoa; phylum Chordata; class Mammalia; order Carnivora; family Mustelidae; genus Enhydra; species Enhydra lutris. The sequence continues at coordinate 23,414,942 of NW_019154087.1, forward strand.
TTGTCATAACGTGTCCTGAAGCTATTCTAAGCATACTCTATTTTCACAATGCCCTCCATGAGGCTTAGATGACAGGCAATGGTGAGAGGTGAAATACAATTATTATTAGTTTGGTTCTTTATTCACTTTATAAGCCTGTGGGCTTTGGGTTTATCTTTAGGAGTTATTTATATAATGTTATTACTAAAAAATTACCACTGATTGTTTAAAGAACAAGGTATTCAACAATCCAAAGACATTGCAATAATCTAAAAAACAAACATTGACTTACAGTTTCCATGACAGAAGGCAAATGGAGTCAAGGATCATCTTATTTAAATCAGAGGAGGCTGTCAAAGACTTATCCTCAGATCGCTTTCCTTAAAACAATGTGTTTTTCAATTATCAAAGCTATAGCAACATTAAGTGCATTCTCATCATCTCTGTATCAACTATAGTTATTTATGTAGCTGTCTATCATTTACCTATCATCTATCTATGTATCTATGTATCTATTTATCTAATATGCTAGTCCCCTTTATTTTCCACCAACAGCTATTTCTATTGAATTATATGAAATTTTATAACTGGTTTAATAAACCACCTTGCAATTTTCTATCAGGATTATGGCCAGAATAACTTATCATTATCACTTGCACCATTCTCACCTCATCTAATACCACATACTTGAACACATCAAAACAAATATTTAGACACTCCCTTCTTCTTGTGATGTATGTTCCACACAGATCTGGGAAGATTTTTTTTTTCAGGTTTTTTGTTGAACATGGCCAGAAGATATTTACTGATATGAAAATATCAGAATGCTATATTTTATTGTTTTAACAAATAAAAGCTACCGTCATTAGAGTCAGAGTAGGTTTCTCTTAGAGGCCATGTGCTTTCCTAATAAATTTAGGAGTTGGAAGAAACTTCAAGGCATATAAAGAAAAGGCTATACACAAAAACAGTAGTGTATTCCAACAGTTCTAACCAGAACTCTGGCCATAAGCAGAAATGCTGGAATATCCAGTATGGTGGCCTGGTTCTAATAAAACTAAGGTAGTAGTTAACAGATATTTTCCCCCCATTGTCACCAAAACTTTTATCTCACTAAACAACTTTTGGATTATTCCTTAACTCTTGAACTTAAAAAAAAAATGTCCCTAATAAACTGAGTGATTAAAAATCATTTATTCTCTTTGCCATTGTATAATTTTCTTCACTTCTGTACTCATATTTAGAAAACCAGGTTGACAAATGACTTCCTATTACAGACTTCTTCTGTGGGCTCACCAGTGATTGTTTTTTTTTTTTTTTTTCTCTTTGCAGTGAATGAATGACTTGTCTGCTTTAGTTTCTCTTATTTGTTTATTGTACTCAGTGGTTGAGCCTTTTAAAAAATTCTTTAAAATTTTTATTTTTTTATGTATGTCACCACACAGTACATCATTAGTTTTTGATATAGTGTTCCATGATTCATTGTTTGCATATAACACCCAGTGCTCCATGCAATCCGTCCCTACTTAATACCCATCACCAGGCTCATCCATCCCTCCACCCTCCCCTCTAAAACCCTCAGTTTGTTTCCCAGAATCCATAGTCCCTCATAGTTCATCTCCCACTCTGATTTCTCCCCCTTCATTTCTTCCTTCCTTCTCCTAATGTACTTCATTCGATTCCTTATGTTCCACAAATAAGTGAAACCATATGATAATTGACTTTCTCTGTTTGACTTACTTCACTTAGCATAATCTCCTCTAGTCCCATCTATATTGATGCAAAAGTTGGGTATTCATCTTTTCTGATGGCGGAGTAATATTCTATTGTGTTTATGGACCATATCTTCTTTACCCATTTGTCTTTTGAAGAGCATCTTGGCTCGTTCCACAGTTTGGCTATTTTGGACATTGCCGCTATGAACATTGGGGTGCATATGGCACTTCTTTTCACTACATCTGTATCTTTGGGATAAATACCCAATAGTGCAATTGCTGCATAGGGTAGCTCTATTTCTAATTTTTTGAGGAATCTCCACACTGTTTTCCAAAGTGGCTGCACCAACTTGCATTCCCACCAACAGTGTAAGAGGATTCCCCTCTCTTCACAATTTCTCCAACATTTGTTGTTTCTTGCCTTGTTGATTTTTGCCATTCTAACTGTTGAAAGGTGGTATCTCAATGTGGTTTTGATTTGAATTTCCCTGATGACTAATGATGAAGAATACTTTTTCATGTGCATGTTAGCCATTTGTATGTCTTCTTTGGAGAAGTATCTGCTTATGTCTTCTCCCCATTTTTTGACTTGATTATTTGTGTTTTGGGTGTTGAGTGTGAGAAGTTCTTCATAGATCTTGGATATCAGCCCTTTGTCTGTAGAGTCATTTGTAAATATCTTCTCCCATTCGGTGGGTTGCCTCTTTGTTTTGCTTTTTGTTTCCTTTGCCTTATAGAAACTTTTTTATCTTGTTGAAGTCCCAAAAGTTCATTTTTGCTAATGTTTCCCTTGCCTTTGGAGGGACGTCTTGAAGAAGTGGCTGTGGCCTATGTCAAACAGACTACTCCCTATGTTCTCCTGTAGGATTTTGATGGATTCTTGTCTTACATTGAGGTCTTTCATCCATTTTGAGTTTATCTTTGCATATGGTGTAAGAGAATGGTCAAGTTTCATTCTTCTGTGTATAGCTGTCCAATTTTCCCAGCACCATTTATTGAAGAGACTGTCTTTTTTCCATTGGATATTTTTTCTTGCTTTGCTGAAGATAGGTTGACCATAGGGTTCAGAGTCCATATCTGCACTCTCTATTTTGCTCCATTGGTCTATGTGTCTGTTTTTGTGCTAGTACCATGCAGTCTTGGTGATCACAGCCTTGTACTATAGCCTGAAATCAGGCAACATGATGCCTCCAACTTTGTTTTTCTTTTTCAACATTTCCTTTGTGATTTGGGGTCCTTTCTGGTTCCCTGAAAATTTTAGGATTGTTTGTTCCAGGATTTTGAAAAATGCTGTTGGTATTTTGATTGGGATGGCATTGAAAGTATAGATTGCTCTGGGCAGCATAGACATTTTAACAATGTTTATTTTTCCAATCCATGAGCATGGAATGCTCTTCCATCTTTTTGTATCTTCAATTTCTTTCATGAGTGTTTTGTAGTTCCTAGAGTATAGACCATTTACCTCTTTGGTTAGGTCTATTCCAAGGTATCTTATGGTTTTTGGTGCTATTGCAAATGGAATTGCATCTCTAATTTCTCTTTCTACAGTTTCATTGTTAGTATATAAAAAAGCATCAGTTGCTGAGCCTTGAAACAAGTGTTGGGTGCAGAATTTTATAGTCTCTACAACCTCCTGAACAGTTATAACTCAGAACTGTATATACCATTCCTTTTATAATCAAAAGAACAATGACCACATCACTACTCTTAATGCAAATGTTCCAACAAAAAGAGGCAGTCAGTGATGGCTGGTAATTCATCCTCTCTGAGCAAATGTGCTGCGGTCTTGTGCAGTTAAAGGAAACTTTCTTTTGACCTTCTATTCTGTTCTCTCTCACACCATCTTTACATCTTGGCCACTCATTCAAGTCCTTAAAAGGTGGCTTTTACACAATTTATATTCAGGTTGCCAGTCATCTGCCACTCAGCTTCACTAAGTTCAACTCAGCCCCATATCTCTGTCTACTTCTCTATCTGATTATTTAGTTATAATCTAAAAAATAATTTTTCTAACCCCAGACTAATATTTTCTCCCAAATTGCATTTTTCTTAAAATTACCTTATTTCTTATTCCTCTGTTATGTTGTGTTTGGCTATTTCAGTATTGTTCTCCCCCAGCTATTTTCATATTATACACAGACTATTTATTAACATAAACACATGAAAAATTACAAGCAAAATTAAAGGAAATTAAAATAAATAAGATAAAATGCATTATTACTTTAAAAAATTAATTTGTTCTTCTCAGGTAGACAGTGAACTTCTTGAGGGCTTAGAACCATTAATTTTCTTAACATTTAGGTACGTAAGTATTTGTTGAGAGTTCATCATCTTTATGCTTTTACATCTTGACAATAATGATTAACATGTATTAAAACAATTCTATAGTCTTCAGATTAACTTAGCAGAGGTTTTAATATTTTTAATATCAGTTTTTGAGACTGATGAAAATGATGTGCTCTTTCCTTAAGAAAACAAGTACAAATGAATTTTCCTTCCTCCCTCTTTCCCCCTCCCCCTCTCTCTCTCCATGTCCCCTCCCCCACATGCACACATATGCATGCACACATGCATAGTTACAGTACTATTTTGCATATACTTTTAGGGTATCCCTGGAATTTTTGGTGTCTATATGGGTGCTTGGTTAAAAATTACTCTCCAGTGTTTTTATTTTATTTCAATTTAAAATTTTAAAAATTTCTATTTATTTATTTGAGAGAGAAAGAAAGAGAGCGATCAGGGGTGGGACAGAGGGAGAGGCAGAGAATCTCAAGCAGACTCTGCACTGAGCTGGAGCCTGACATGGGGCTTGGTCTCATGACCCTGAGATTATGACCAGAGCCAAAACCAAGAGTCAGATGCTTAACTGACTGAGCCACCTAGGCACCCGGCCCAGTGATTTTATAAATAATATTTAAGTATTGTGTTTGTGGGAATGTTTAAGAATGATGATAGGAAAAAAATAAGAACACTATCAAAAGGGAAAAAGGCATGGTAGAGAGGAACAGAAGGGTGGAAATAGGGGAAGTAAGAAGAATAAGTAGTAAGAGATGAAAGGAATAGAGGATGTCCAAAGTGGGCAGAAAACATTGATTCTCTGGATCAAAATTTTGAAAATTTAGGCTGAATTTGGAGAAAGCTTTAGAATGAGGAGGGGACCATGATACAAAGCAAGGTAATGGTGCCCTCCACCCTCTTGCCAAAATGAGCTCAGAGAGAACAATTTCTTGTAGATGCCATGACTGATCAGTGTTTGTTTTGAGACCCTGAGTCTAACTCTCACTGAAGAATAAACTAAGAAATACGGAGAAAATATCAAGTTGGGCGGGAGGGCTGGTGACTCAGTATTAGTGAGATGATATTAGGAAAGGAAAATAGGTGTCTTTTGCCCGATAAGTTTATGTACTCCCTGCATCCCATCCTTTTGGGTCTCCTAGAGTTAGAAAGAGGCTTTAGATGTACTAACAATGGGCCCATGGTTTATTTTCTTACAGTAATTACAGTGATTGCTAATGCTTATTGAAAATGTATAAGCCAGAAGTTGGGCTGAGTACTTCACATGAATTGTTTTATTAAATCTTCACAACTCCAGAAGACAAGAACGATGATTTTCCTCATTGTGTGAATGGAAAACTAGGGTTGAAGAGATGAAATAGCTTTCTGAGATCACAGAGCAGGAAGTTGCATGCTTGGGACCCACATTATCTGATATCACATGTAGCTTTCTTACTCCCAACTTTAAACTGAAGAGACCTGAGACCAAGTCACTGTAGCAGAGGCTGCAAGTGGCAGACAGAGGACAGATCTACCTGGCTCAAACCTCCTTCAGCCAGGGAGATGTTAGTGATATAGTTGATTTCTTCTTCTCAAATTTTGAACAGCTGTGAGGTGTTTAGACTACTGAGCCAGTATCAGTATATATAAATAACCCTAACTTGATCCCCTTTGATTTTATTTTTGGATGTCATAGCCTTGTCCTTTCTTTATTTTAGCTAAGCCTCTACTGCATGTTCCCTGAGCAGCAGAACGATCCATTTCAGGAGCATATTTTATATGATGTTGACACCAGCTGCTCCATGGAGAGCGTCAGGCTCCTGCCAGAGTTTAATTGGCACCCAGGAGCAGATGGGCTCCAAAGCACCAAAAAAGTGATCATGTTTCACAATAAGTCTTTATCTCAGCATGAAGAAAAGCAATAAATCATGGAGAGTCTGAACAACTATTCTCTAAACACATACACAAAAATTTATTATGCTACAATGTAGCTTTTTGCCAAAAAGGAAGACAACACGTCTGCCTTTTTAACAGCCTCTGTGTAACTTGTAGTTATGTGCTGATTATTTAAAGCTCTTTAATATCCAGTGCTGGGTAATTAACATTCTTTCATTGAACAGACATTTCTAAGCACTCACTATATGTCATACAGTATTCTAAAATACAGCAGTAAACAAAGATTGACATAAATTCTCACCTTTGCCGAGCTTACATTGTGGATATAAACATGCTTAAAAGAAATGGAGAAGATGGCGAATGGTAGAACCATCATTTACCTCCTTTGAGGTTTTAAAAATTCCTTTGCATTAGGAAATTATACTTGTGATGTCAGTTGATTGGGAAAAAATATGACAATAATGTCTATGGATTCTGAAATGTTTTATTTATATATATATATTTTTTCCAAATAAATGTGTGTGCTTGTTTTTTTTTTTTTTAAGATTATTTATTTATTTATTTGACAGAGAGAGATCACAAGCAGGCAGAGAAGCAGGCAGAGAGAGAGAGGAAGCAGGCTCCCTGCTGAGCTGAGAGCCCGATGCGGGGCTCGATCCCAGGACCCTGAGATCATGACCCGAGCCGAAGGCAGCGGCTTAACCCACTGAGCCACCCAGGCGCCCCTGTTTTATTTATATTTTGTTAGTCACAATTGCATGTCCATGCATCAGAAACAGTCACGCAAATATATGTGTGGCATACAGATTTTGCTTAAAGAAATTCCTGGTTTCTTCATGCCTTGGTATATCTCTAGTGATAATTTCACAGCATCCCATGGATCCAAGGATCACCAGTTGGGATAACTAAAATAGATGATATCCAAAGGGTTTTTCTAGCTCTGAGGGCAGAGTGCAGTCTTACAAGAACTTCTAGGTGTTCCCTGTTGAAAGATTTTCTAGGGGTGCCTGGGTGGTTCAGTCAGTTGTGTGTGCCTTCAGCTCAGGTCATGATCCCAAGGTTTTGGGATCAAGCCCTGCGTTGGACTCCCTGCTCAATGTGGAGTCTGCTTTTCCCTCTTTCCCTCCCCCTGCTCAAGGAAGCATGCTCGCTCTCTCTCTCATAAATAAATAAATAAATAAATAAAATCTCTCATTTTTTTTCTTTTTAAAAGAAAGATGTTTCTAAAAAGCCAGCATCTTTACTTGGTTCATTTGTTCTATGTTAGGATAGTTTAAGGTAGTTCACATTTCCCTGAGTTTTAAAATTATTAGGATGTGATACTGCTCCTAAAATTTAATTTGTCTTTGTTCTATATTAGATAATTCTTTCAAAAATGGTCTCATAAAAATTAATTTTCTTTCTTTTTCACTTAAAAAATACACATAAGCCCTATTACCCTGGTAACAAAAGAAATTTAGACCTTACTACGACTAATAAAAATGTATTGAACTTCTGTTTATGAATGAGTTTACATTAAAAAACACTTTAAAATAGGAAAAATACCTAAACTTCTGTTGTTTTTTATTATGTTTATCAGATTCTTTTTTTTTTTTTAAAGATTTTATTTATTTATTTGACAGAGAGAGATCACAAGCAGGCAGAGAGAGAGGAGGAAGCAGGCTCCCTGCCGAGCAGAGAGCCCGATGCGGGGCTCGATCCCAGGACCCTGAGATCATGACCTGAGCCGAAGGCAGCGGCTTAACCCACTGAGCCACCCAGGTGCCCCTGTTTATCAGATTCTTGAAGAAAGTTACACCCATGTTTGGGAAATTTTGGCAAGTCAAAAATAAAATAACATAGAGTGAATCATTTTGCTTTACTTATACTCTCTGATAAATCATTAAGCCTTCCTTAAATTTGTCCAGATGGATTATTTCCATAGTGGTTCACTGTGATGCTTGATCTTCCAATGGCTGTCTTAATAAGGTTATAATTCAGTAGCTGTCACTAAGTCATGCAGCAGAAAATCTTTGGCATTATCTTGTACTTTATTGGGTGCAGAAAGTTTCTACTTAACATATTTCCATCTTTTTGAGAATTCACTTTTATAGAAGACATCTGAGGAATGATATCTTGGGATAAAAAATGTTTTTTGTAAATTGAATCTTATAAACTTACCTTTTATATTAATCAAATTGGACTCTGCAATTAGATATTTTGGTCTAATTGATTATAATTGAAAATTAGAGAGCAGTAGCAATTTCTACTTAAGCCCCAATTACAAAACTAACCCTAGGATTTTGCCTTTATTTATATCTTTGGTTTCAGCTCCTTGTTTTAGAAATTAGAGGAAGGGAGGGAAGAGAATGTGGAGATATTAACTTACTATGAGTTATAATTGAATCTAAAAAAATTACCTCAAATAAAAAGCAAGGATAAATCCTAAATTATTCATAGAACACCTTCACTGGGTACAGAGGTCTGTTATAGTTCATACAAAAGAAGTAAAAAATAAGTTCTTTGTTTTTAAGAAGTTTGCTGTAATATTATATTCATATGGTGGTTGAACTGACAAAAAATAGAGAAAAATGCCATGTATTTTTTACATGCTTATTAAATACCTAGGTCTGTTATTTAACTATCTTAACAAGAACAAAATACATGTTGGGAACTCAAGGAGAGATCAAATAGGGAAAAGTTGAATCTGACATATTTTATATCAATAAACTAAAAATGTTTTAAAAATCTTAAAAATAAATTAAATACATAAATATTACTTAAAAATTAATGGCAGACAGGGAACAGATATCCCAACAATAATAGTGGAAAGCCTAACAGAATGAAGTCTTTAAAAAGTACTGAGAGAAATTATTTTTCAGTTTTATTTCTATACCCAGCAAAACTATAATACAGAGACACAAGAGAGAAAAGCTCAAAAACAAAAACAAAAACAAAAAACACTGAAAGAATGTGCTACCCTTGAAATCTTGCTGAAAGTATATCCACAATTTGTATTTCATGAAATAGGAACCTAATCCTAGGAGAAACGATTGAGAGGCAAGTGGTAATAGCAAGCAAAAACACTGGTTGACATATGGGTAAATCTAAACAAGCATTGATCATAAGGACATTTATGTTGATAAGATAACAACAACAATAATAATAATGACCAGCTGGGGGGTCAAAATTAATGTCAAACATAAATACTAGACAACAGTGAAATGTGTGAAAATGAAATAAAATCATTCTAAGTTGCTTTTATTATCTAGGAAGGAAAGCTACTTTGTGGATGCAGTCAACAAAATTCCAACTATGTGAACCTCTGCAGGATCTCTAAAGTCAAATGGTCTGAGTTCCCCAGTCCATAGCTGTGTGACGTTGAACGATTGATCTAACCTCTCTATTCTTCGGTTTGTCCATAAGTAAAATAAAGTTGATAATAACAGTGCCTATTTTATAGTGTTTTTATAATAATGAATTTGATGCTTACAAAGCATTTAAAATAATGTGTGGCCCTGTGAGAGTATTATATTTTATATATATTCAAGATATATATATGTGTGTGTGTGTGTGTGTGTGTATGTGTATACATATATATATGTGTATATATATATATATCCTAATAAAAATAGTAAAGAAATACCTAGATAGAGGTTTGATTTGATTAGTTATCATGTAAACCTAGAGGGTGTTAGATTAAGTGACAAAGATAGGAAAAACAAATGCCATACGATTTCACTTATATGTGGAATCTTAAAAGCAAAACAAATGAATAAAAACAGACTAAAATATAGGGAACAAGCTGATAGTTGCCAGCAGGGAGGTGGGTGAGGGGATAAGCAAATAGATAAAAGACGTTAAGGGGTACAAACTTACAGTTATAAAATAAATCATGGCGATGAAAAGTACAGCATGAGGAGTATAGTCAATAATACCATAATAACATTGCATGGTGACGGATGGTGACTACATTTATTATAGTGAGCACTGAGAAATGTATGTAATTGTCAAATCAATATGTTTTACACCTGAGGCTAAAAAAAATTGTATAATAATTATACTTCAAGAAAAGGATTAGTTTATGGGGTTCCTGGGTGGCTCAGTTGGTTAAGTGTCTGCGTTCAGCTCAGGTCATGTTCCCAGAATCCTGGGATCGAGCCCTGCATAGGGCTCCCTGTTCAGTAGAGAGTCTGTTTTTCCCTCTCTCTATGCCTGCTGCTCTGCCTACTTGTGCTCTCCATCTCTCTATTAAATAAATAAATAAATAAATGGATTAGTTTAAAGCTGTTGTAGGTTCTTTTTTATTTTAAGATTTATTTATTTATTTTTAGAGATAGAGACAGAGCAAGAGAGACCATGAGAAGTGGGAGGATCAGAAGGAGAGGGAGAGACAGAAGCTCAAGCAGACTCCGCGCTGATCATGGAGCCGGACACCGGGCTCCATTTCATTACCTTGTGATCACAGCCTGAGCTGAAAGCAAGAGGAGGCCGTTTCACCGACTGAGCCACTCAGGTGTCCCTAAAGCTGTTGTAATTTCTTGAGTAAGAGAGTGGTATGATAATATTTGAGGGGCGCTAGAAAAAATATCAACTTTATCTTTCTTGTTTTCAGTACCAGAGGCAAATTACATGTTTTACTTTTATTCCCAGATTTCAGAGTGGTATCCTTGTTCTGTGTGGCTTTCCTCACTTAGACAATGGTTAGAACTGTAAAGATAAGTGGATAACAAATAACATGGTACTTAATGTGGTAAATTTTTGTATTTTTCAGTTCAAGGCAGTGTCTATAAAGAGATTTTAAAAGGCAAAATAATACATTAAGAAATATATGTATATGTTTTGCATCTTCTAAATCTATTTTAATGGAAAGAACATCTAGATTATAGGGCAACATCTGAATGAGTTGACATATGTTTGACATTATGTTGTCAGCTATCTTCTTTGGAGTGAATTTCCATTTTTTTCTTCCACTGTTATTACTTTCATTATAATTGTTGCTCTTGGAAAGAGCAAGGTACACTCCAATCATGTGGATCACAAAATAGAAATTTTAATCTCATCTGTATTTTATGTTTCCTCAGATAATCAGGACCACAGACACGGAGATAAAGATGGATGATAGTTGTCCATAGCTGGAGGTTATTTCAGTTAGAAGGAGCTCACTTTTTAGACAGAAAATCCCCTTTGTAATGAGCACTGGGTGTTGCATGTAAGTGATGAATCACAAAATTCTACTACTGAAACTTACATTATACTATATGCTAACTAACTGGAATTTAAAGAAAAACTTAAAAAAAAAAAAAGAAAAAAGAAAAAATCCCTATTGGACTTGAACTCGGGACATTCCTCATCTAAAATGACATAAAACTTGCACCTGCTGCTTTTTTTCTTGCCAGTCTTTCTTGTTGCCAGAGCTGGGAATGGGGCTGCAATTCTGCTCCCTGTTGACGGGTGCTGGGAATGCCTGCTTGCTAACATAACACGTAGCAGTGTAGCATTGGCAGTTTACAGTGTTTAGCTAGGGTATTTCATTACCGTCTCCCAGGCAGTCTCTAAAACTGCCTCCTCATTTGGTCCTGAGGTTGGATTCCCTGGGGATGGCTCATCTGAAGCTCCGTAGTGTGCCATTGGCACCAGCTGTACAACCCTGGCTCTGGTTCTGAAGGGCGCTTTAGGCTGAATAAAATCATTCCATCGGGCTCTTTGATGTGATCCCAGTTGGTCAGCTGGGGAAGTGAGCTCGTTCTCTCCACTCCTCTCCAGCTCCAGGTTGGCTCCTGGCCCTCCAATGTGGTCTATTCTTCTGATACCATGAGGTTCTAGCTCTTCTCAGCTGCCTGCCCTGACATTCGCCCCCATCTGGCATGCTGACTTCTCTCTGCTGGCACCGGCCGCATTCCTCTGGCTCTTGTTCTCATTAATGCTTCTGAATTTTCCCTGATTCCTAGTGAACTCCCAAGCATCCCAGGATGCCTGAGATGTAATCACATTTCAGCTGCTGCCCCCATATGAGGTACCAATTAAACTGAGATGAAAAAGATGGAGTAGGCTCCAAGACAGAAAGCCGAAGCCAACATTTACTCATCTCTGAGCCATGTTAGCAGGAAGAAAATGACACACACTCTCTGAGGTTTGGATTCTAAACTATGGTTTGGAGGCGTGAAGAGATTTTAGCATGTGTGTTTAGAATCAGTATGAGCTTTCATCTTTAAGTTAAAAGGAATTGCTTGGAATTGCTTATGAAGGAGTTGTTGAAAGCCCCCCATAAATAATTGGAAGTTAAATCCTATCACTGTAAGTCTACTGAAACAGAAAAAAAATTGGTAAAGATTATGCACAAAAATCCTTTTCATAGTCCCTCCAAAAAAATAATGTCTCTTTTTTTCTCACCTCAGAAGAAGATACTACTGCAGTGCAAATTTATTTGTGAGAGACTGAATATACCCTAAAGTACTTCAGTATGGCATGATATATGCCATAGGGTCTTTTGACAGTATTAAAATGTCTGGTCAACCCAAGTTCTCCATATTGTGGCTCTACAAAGCAAGCAGTTCACATAAGGGAATTCCAGATGAACTGCCAGTGATTGAACGTGGAAATGGAAGTCTTAACAGAGGAAGAAACTTACGATTTACTTGTTTTCTGACTTTTCTCATTACGGCTGATTGTGTGGTATTATGTTTTGCTTTTTCTCTATGAGACTGAGTTTAAATAATCACAAGGAACTGCTAGCATTTACTTTTTAAAATCACTATTTGAAGTCAGTGAGGTTGGTCAGGAGGGTGTGCTAATGGCAAATAGAATCTCATTTTATTAAAAAAAAAAAAAGATACTACCAAAAAACACTTGGTTCAAAGGAAGAACTCAAAATTGCAGAATCATAAAAAAAATAACAGTAATGAGGAGAAAAGCAGAATCTGTGGGATATACCTGAATCAGTTACCAGAAAATTTATACCATTAAATAGCTATTGCAATAAAAATAAAAAAGGAAAGCAAATGAATGAAACATTCAATTTAAAAAGCTAAAAAAAGTAAATCAAAAGCATAAAAAGGAAGTAATATGAATAAAAACAGAGATTAATGACTTAGAAAACAGAAAAATAGTCCCAAAGCCACATTGAGCTAATTCATTAATATCAGAATTGAGAAATCATTACCTAGCATAATCAAAAGAAAGAAAGGTTAAAGAAGAAAGAAAGTAGAAAAAAATATGAAAGCCCCAAACAACAAAATTGGAAATCAAAAAAGAGGAAAAAAATCCATCAAACCAAGCAATTCAAAAAGTTCTACTTTGCCCAATTGTGTGAGGATAGATTTGAAAATCTTCATAAAAACTGATAATTAAAAAAAAATTCAGACTTAATCATAGCTGACCCCAGTAAAGTATAAATGGAAAAATAACTAGTAAAGAAATAGAAAAGTAAGCTATAAGGTCCTGAAAAGTGGCAGGTCCACTTGGTTTTATAGAAAACCATATACAACTGGAACTGAAAAACTTTAATGAATCAATGATCCCAATACATTTAAAATATGCCAGATAATATAGACATAAAGCAAATCTTCCAATTTCATGGTCTAAATCTACTATAACATTAATGCCAAAAGCTGATGATGATTGCACCAAAAAAAGAAAAATGCAGAAAATCTCATTTACTAATGTCAATGCCTTACATAGTCTTAATAAAAATATTAAATGAAATTTTAGCAACTGGAATCTCACAGCACATTTAAAAAATAATTGCATTATGATCAAGTCCTGAGATTAATTCCAGGGATGCAACATAGTTCATTAAATTCAGGTGGTTCACTGTTAGAAATTTCATTAAACTGATACAACATATTAAGAAGACTAGGGAGAAAAATCATTTGAGCATCCCCTATTCAGAGAAGACATTTTACAACATTCAATATCTATTTATATTATAAACATCCTATAAAATTGTAATTGATGGATATATAATTAACATGAACTTTCTCTCCCTGTTACTCTCTCTTTCCCTCCTTCCCTTTTCCCCACCTTCTGAAAGAATAGCATCAAGGAATCTAGCATCTTATTTAATGGGGAGACAGTAAAAATGTTTTGTCTAAAGTTAGGAACCAGGTAAGACTGCTCATTTTCTCCACTACTGTTTAACATAGTGTTTGAAGTATTAGCCAGTGCAAATAACTCAAGAGAAAATAATTGAAGGCATAACAATTGGAAGGGAAAAGTAAAACTATATTTATGTGGAAATAATATGATTATATATCTGTAAATCCTAAAGCAAACTATGGAAAACTGTCAAATGGTAAGGAATTTAGTATAACAAATTTAAAAGATTTTATTTATTTATTTGAGAGAGAACTCACAAGCAGGGGGGAGGGGCAGAGGGCGAGGGAGAAGCAGACGTCCTGCTGAGCAAAGAGCCATGTGGGATTATAACCTGAGCCCAAGGCAGATGCTTAACCAACTGAGACACCCACCAAGGTGCCCCTATCAAGAAGTTATTACCTTAACATACAGAAAATAAGTAATCATCACAGAAACAAACAAAAAATCAGAATCTAAAATGGAGCAGATCCCATTTCATGATATCAAAATGGAAATTGAATTCATTTGTGTAAACTCTACAAAAAAATCTTCAAAACTTAGATAAGAAAACGTATAAAAAGTTTCCAAGAGACATAGAAATAGAGGTGAGCAAGTAGACATGCTCCATTCTTGGATGGAAAACATAATATCATGAAGTCAGCTATCCCTAAAAGCTTAAATTTAACATAATTCCAATTAAAAAAAATCAGTCTTGGGGTGCCTGGGTGGCTCATTCATTAAGTGTGTGCCTTTAGCTCAGGTCATGATCCCAGGGTCCTGGGATTGAGTCCTGCATCAGGCTCCTGGCTCAGTGGGAAGCCGGCTTCTCTCTCTCACATTCCCCCTGCTAGTGTTCCCTCTCTCACAGTGTTTCTCTCTGTCAAACAAATAAATAAAATCTAAAAATAAATAAAATAAAATAAAATAAAAAAATCAATCTTTTTCCATAGCTAAATAAACCAATTATAAAATTTAATTGGAAAAAGACACTTATCATATGATCTCTCTGATATGAGGAATTTGAGAGGTAGGCTGGGGTGTTGTAGCGGGCAGGGAGGGAAAAAAATGAAACAAGATGGGACTGGGGAGGAAGGCAAACCATAGGAGACTCTTAATCTCAGGAAACAAACTGAGGGTTCCTGGGGGCTGGGGGGCCGGGATAGGGTGGCTGGGTTATGGACATTGGGGAAGGTATGTGCTATTGATAAGACTGATGACTCACAGACCTGAACCTTGCAGAAATTATACATTATATGTTAATTAAAAAATTTAATTGGAAAGAAAACAAATAAGAATAGATAGGAAAATACCAAAGAAGAGGAAATGTGTATACAGTGGAGTCACAGCTATCCATACTCAAAAGTAAATACTACAAAATTTATTGTAAATACTATAAAAGCTATATAGGACATTTTCTTAATGTTATATAAATAGACTGATTAGTGGAATAAACTAGAATATTCAACAAGTAACCCAGTTGAATAGGGAATTTATGTGGAAATTTAGTATAAGATACTAGTATGGAGATATTCCACAATCTGGTGGACTTGGCTCAGCAGGGGAGAGCGCAGTTGTTCCCCCCACCCCTACCCTAGGGTCCTGCAGGCATGACAGTGGCCTGGGTCACAGTACAGCTTCCCTTCTGTTTGGAGGTGTGGTCACATGTGAGTGC
Organism: Enhydra lutris kenyoni; assembly: GCF_002288905.1. Classification (NCBI taxonomy): domain Eukaryota; kingdom Metazoa; phylum Chordata; class Mammalia; order Carnivora; family Mustelidae; genus Enhydra; species Enhydra lutris. The sequence continues at coordinate 23,430,533 of NW_019154087.1, forward strand.
ACTGGTCTCAGAGGCAGTAAGCCTGGTTAGCATGAAGGAAGGGACCTGGGCCTGGCCAGGGAGGAGCTCAGGGCCCTTGACTGGCCCTGTGTGCAGCCCAGGAGCTATTTGGAGTGAGGAGCAATGCCAAGGGTGTGGGCTCCCTGTGCAAAGCTGTCTCTGCCCTTTGGGTGTGTTTCTCTGCTTCAACCCGGAATTTTGCACACCAGCCCTAGGCACCCAACCTGATCACCCCTGGCAGGGCACTGGCCAACCTACAAGCCCAGCCCAACCTGGGCGGCAGACTGCCGATGCCGCTTCAGTCTCCCCGGGGACTCAGAGGGCTACAGATGACCTCTGCACCAGTTGCCTTCTGTTTGGTGCCTTCCTGGAGACTGAGATGGGTGGTTGTAAATAAATGCCTTGCAGCTTTCGCTGTCAACCCTTAAAAAAGTAAAAATCAGAAAACCATGTCTAAATAGATCTGTGCAGTTCAAATCCATGTTGTTCAAGAGTCGACTGTACATATGTCCTCACTTTTTGACTCGGCAAAATTTCCACTTCTAGAAATCTATCGCTATAATACATTGGCAAGGAAACAAAAAGATTTATGCATAAGGCTCTTTACTGCAACACCCAATAACAAAAGATTGGAAATGATCTAACTGTTCTGTAGTAGAATGAATTGCCTTCTATCAGCATACTGGAGTACTACGGACCTGTAAGGAGGAATATACAAATTTTAATATACTGTTGTGGAGTGATGTCCAGGATTATTGTTAAAGGAACAAGAAAGATGGAAAATGTGTATGGCATGCTATTATTTTTCTAAGAAAAGGAAACTATATTGTTTACATTTAAAAATGAGGAAAAAGCCATGAAAAAGGGATGAGAATGCCTAGTGGGTCACTTCTAGTTATTAGAAGTGGTGCTGTGGATGATGAGGGAGAGAATAGGCTAGAGGTGATATGGATGAACTTGGACTCTTTTAACATATTTTGTTCCAAGTATTTGACTTTAGAACAATGTTAGTATTTAGTATAATTAATGCAAAATTAAACAATTAAAAATCCTAGGATTGGGAGGGAGACAAACCATAAGTGACTCTTAATCTCACAAAACAAACTGAGGGTTGATGGGGGGAGGGGGGCTGGGAGAGGGGCGGTGGGGTTATGGACATTGGGGAGGGTATGTGCTATGGTGAGTGCTGTGAAGTGTGTAAACCTGGCGATTCACAGACCTGTACCCCTGGGGATAAAAATATATGTTTATAAAAAATAAAATTAAAAAAAATTAAAAAAAAAATCCTATAGTATCAAAAAGGATACAAATGAATTGTGCCTCCAACTGATGGTTTAACCATAAACATACACATACACAGAAGAGCTATTCTAGGTGACTTCAAACCCAATAATTGTATTTAGTGGAATATGTCCTTATGATAAAAATAATGGCAAAACATTTTTAAGTCATTTTTTAGTAATTCTATTTTTGATAGTTTTATATTGTTTTACTGAGGTATTATGTATATATTGTGGGATAGAACAGATGTTGATAAGTGGTTTTTATGGTATGGGAAAAGAAGATACAGTTGTAATATATGTAAATTAAAATATAGGTAAATATGAACTTGAGATATTTTACTTTTCTTAAAAAATACATTTTGTATGTTTTGTTCATTAAAAGGCCAAAAACTCAATAGCATGGAACACCCCGATGCCAAAATTATATTTTCTAACTACCATTTCCTGCTAAAAGGAACTAGGTTTCTTAGAGAAAACAGTGATTCTAGTTGAGGGTAATGTACAAGATAAACTTGGAATATCTTGTTATATCAGAAGCAATATTATCAACTGTATGGGTTGCATTAAAAGGGCTCAGGAGCCAACTTGAATAATCTCCCAGTGGCCAAAAATGGGTATTAATTTGAGCATTTTGAGTATTAATAGATATTAATTTGATTATTAATAGATATTAATAACTGCAATGAATCAATTGAAATATGTCATAATTTTTTAGATTATGAATTCATAATAATACTTTGAAAATCTTTAGTTGCTTTTGGGGACTGTTAGGAAACTAAATCATTACTTGAAAACACATATCATTAATTTGTTTTTAGCTCTATTAATCCTTATTTATGCTTTCTTTTGGTTTACTTTTTAAAAATTTTCTTTTTGATTTACTTTTTCTAGTTTTCTGAATGGAATATTTAATTTGTTTTCATTTGAAATTTTTATTGATATAGATGCTTAATGCTATAAACTGATAAAATCCATTATTATCCTTTCTTTTCTATTATCTATTCCTCGGGGTACAAATGAAAAGGATGGAGGGGACGTGGATGGAACTCAGACTTCTTTTATTATATCTCATTTTAAGAATTTGACTTGGGTGGTGCCTGAGTGGCTCAGTTGGTTAAGTGTCAGACTCTTGATTTCAGCTCAGGTCATGATCCTAGGGTTGTGTGACTGAGCCCTGCATTGGACTCCAAATGGGCCTGTAGCCTGCTTAAGATCCTCTCCTCCCTGTGCCCCTCCCATGCCCTCTCCATCTCCCCTTTTGTGTGCACTTTCTGTCTCATAAAAAACAAACAAAAAAAGAATTTAATTTGACTTGGTTACAAATGGTTGGATGACCAAATAATTTATAATGGGAGGTTCTCCTTGTAAGACTATTGCAATTAATAAATAAAGAAGAAATGACAGAAATAGAATAATACCATTTTGTAAATCCCCCAAATTACTGGATCTCAGTGATAATCACCAATGGCTGATAAAAAGCACACACACGGGGTGCCTGGATGGCTCAGTGGGTTAAAGCCTCTGCCTTCGGCTCGGGTCATGGTCTCAGGGTCCTGGGATCGAGCCCCACATCGGGCTCTCTGCTCAGCAGGGAGCCTGCTTCCCTCTCTCTCTTTCTCTGCCTGCCTCTCTGCCTACTTGTGATCTCTCGCTCTCTGTCAAATAAATAAAATCCTTAAAAAAAAAAAAAAAAAAAGCACACACACACAAAAAAGGAAGACATCCAGACACTGTGGACCTTCTAGTGGAAGTACAAAGTGTTGGCTGTGAAGTAAGTAATAGTGTCCCATCCACCACTTCCCCTTTGGTCTCTTGTTCCCTTCCCCCGACCACTGCATACACAAAACCCAAACTGTAATGTGATTAAGCCTCTGGCTCTAACTAGCAATTCATATTCAATATAAGAGATAAAGCAACATGTTAAATGACACCATGGAGTTGTAATCAACAAAATCTAGACTGTATGAAACTATAGGACAGACGATCTGGTTGTTTGTTTATTTATTTATTTATTTTAATAAATAAATTGCAAGGGGGAAAACACAGAATTGGAGGTGAAAACTCTAACAAATCTTTAAAAATGTCAACCAATTTAAATAAAGACCCTATTTGAATAATGATTCAAACAAATAGTGTAAGTAATTGGAAGTCAGTCATGGAAATATGAATAGCGACAGGATTTTTAATAACATAAGGGATTTTTTTAGGTACAATAATTATTTTCATTTTACTGAAAAAAGTGCTTATCATCCAGAGGTAAATACTGAAATACATATAGATGAAATGATATGATGTTTGTTTTGAAATTATCCACTGAGAAGGGAAGGAGTAGGGAGTGGGGGAGAAATGAAACAGTATTGGTCATAATTACTGAAGCTATGTGATAGGTTCACATGCTATTTTCTTTAGTTTTTATTTATTTAAAATTTTCTGTAAAAACATTTTTAAAAACTTCATGAAATATAATCCCTCAGTAAGCAATAATAATTCAGGCTTTTAAAACAGTGTTAACCTCCCAATGAACAATACTAAAATTCTTTCAATTACAGAAAAAGACATATATATGTTCTTGATTGTGAGGACATCAGAAAACCTTAAAGACTGTGCTTCCTCATGAGGCAGATTGGAGATTATTGGCATGGTATCAGTGGTGTGATGATAAATGTGTAACAACCAAGCCTCCAAAAATGGGAAAAAATAGTGATTGTGATGTGTAGCATTTGCTAATTTTTCTGGTGTAAATACTTCCTCCATGGCCAGTTTCAAGCTACCGACTCAGTGTCACTGGATGTGGAATTGGAAGCTCTGTGCACAATGACCTGATCCATTCTCATGGCCAGCCAGTATAACTTGGCTCCAGCTCACCACTGCCCAGCCCCCGTTAAAAGGCCTAGGAAGTCCGCAGACCATTATTGGAGCACTTCATGTTGTTGCCATGTACCCCCTCCACATCCCCTCCACATAACACAATAGGCCTCTCAGAACCCCAGTTCTGTCAAGCCAAATCTCTGGCTCCTTCCTAAGTAGTTTTGGCTCCCTAGATGTCCAATGACCAGTTTAGGTTTTTGTACTGTGACATTTCTTCTAATATGTTGTGTGATCATCCATCAAATATTTACATGACTTCTGCTATATGCCAAGCCCTGTGCTAGCTGCTGACATCGTGTGATGTGCAAAAGAGACTTTGATCTTTGCCCACATTGAGCTTAGAGTATCACTAAAGCCTGGAAGCATTCATGAAACCCCTCTTGAATATGTAATTACAATCAGTTAGTGCTTTCAAAGAAAAGGATCAAGATCCTCTGTCAGTGTTTACGTGAGCTGCGCTGACCCATCCAGTCTGGAGTGTCAAGAGAAGCTAGCTTCGTTATGGAAGCAGTATCTGAAAGGAGATCAGAATGTTTCTGGAGAATTAACATTAAGAACATATTAGTATCAATTAATATGATATTTTATGTTATTTAATATCAATATTAAGAAAATATTAATTTTTTTCAGAACACTTGGAGATGGAGCATTCTATGAGGAGGACAGAGTCAGTGGGAAAATCCCAAAGTGGAAGAAGGGATCAAAGGAAAGGAAGGGAGGCCAGAGAGGCAGAGAAGCAGTCAGCAAAAAAGCAGAGCCATCAGAGATGTGGGAGAAGAGAAAGTATAGGTCTTTTTCTGTGCTTGTGGGAGTGTGTAATGTGGCAACTAGGATGGGACCAATGCAAAGCCTGGCAGTTTTATTTATAAAATATTCGAGTTTACCAAAATACCTGCTTTTAACTCCTAAATGTTCACAATCCTGTTGATATCTGGAGCACTTCCATTTTATTATGGATTTCCTACAATTTAAATTCCTGAGATAAGTATTTGATGAGTATTTGCATTATCTATATATCTGCAGTGTCCTAAGGTCTAGGCAGAGGGGCCTCTGCTTTGGCCTTTTGGTCTGGCCTTCTTATAGCCATTCCTCTTGTAGAGGGGAAAAGTCTGTGAGGCCAAGAGTTGATGGCAGTTGAGAGCCTCGCCCCTTACTCCTTATGAATTATTTTCTATGTACCTGGCAGCCCAGAATATTCTGCTCAAACAACCCCAAAACTGCTGTCTGGGACAGCACAGGAATCTGATGGCAGCTCTCCAAGAGGCTGCTGTTTGTTGGGGGTGGGAGGGTGACGGTAGACCATCTGAAAGTAGGAGCTGGGTTAACTCCATACTTGGATGTGAGGACCCTCCAGCGTGGGTCAGGCTGGGAGAGAAAGAGGAGGGGAATGGGGTTGGCTGGGAGGAGGGGTCTTTTGTGTGCGTGTGTTGGTGTGTGTGGTGATGGTAGTGGTGAATGGCCATTCAGCTGTTCATAGACAGCATTTAAATTATTGTGAGAAGTTTAAATTTGATATCTGGCCTTGTAGGCTATTATGAGGTATATTCGTCAAACAAGAAGGATAGAATTTTTATTTAATTTAATAATTTAAGTTTTTAAGCCTGGAGACATAGGATACATAGTTCTCCATTTGTACTTTCATTCAATGTGTTAATGAGGGCAGTTTTTATACCTGTCTTAGAAGTGCTCAGCTGTCACTACAATGGGAAAAGCAGGCATTTTACATATGCATGGTTATTATATTATATCCTTAATACACTTTGAGATACTTAATGGATCCCAATTACCGTTGTGAGGAAGCATCAGTGATAGTTTTGTTGGGTGCTCTGTGCCCAACAAAAGCTTAGTTTTAAGGACTTTAAATGTATTAACTCATTCATCTCTCATAACAGCTCAGTGTGATGGGGACTGTGATTTTCTCCATTTTACAGATGAGAAAACTGAAGTTCAGGGATGTACTGAATGGTGGAGCAGGTTTTGAACCCAATGACTTTGCTCAAATTTGTGCTCAAGTTACCACACTGTTCTGCTTTACCGTTTTTTCCTTGAGAAGGAGATAAGGCTTACCTTGAATTACAATGGCCACTTTTACTGTGGGAGGAAAAACATTTAAATGGAGAGGAGAAGGGAGTTGAGGGAAATTGGAAGGGGAGGTGAACCATGAGAGACTATGGACTCTGAAAAACAATCTGAGGGTTTTGAAGGGCCGGTGGTGGGGGGAGGTTGGGGGAACCAGGTGGTGGGTATTAGAGAGGGCACGGATTGCATGGAGCACTGGGTGTGGTGCAAAAACAATGAATACTGTTACGCTGAAAAGAAATTAAAAAAAAATTCACTCTGGAAAAAAAAAATCACTGTTAGTATTAATTGGTAGTATCATAGATCATAGTTTACTTTGCTAACAGTAAATACTTTTTACTATTAACACTTTATTCACACAAATCTGACTGTAGTACTTTGATATTTTATGGCCTTACAATATTTTGAAGGTTAATTTTTATTCCCATATAATACATGCTTACTGAGAATAAAAAAATTAAAAAGTAAACAGAAAAAACCAAAAATCTGTTTATAGTCCCACCAACCAAAGACAAACACTGTCAACATTGTAGGACTTTTTTTTCTAGAATTATCTTATGCGTTATAAAACAAAACATATAGTTGAGTTTATATCCCATGTAATCTTTATTTTAGTTTTCAGTTAACATTATAACAAAGTTTTCTTATAGTCTCAAAAACAATGATCACAAGGTAAGCCATAATTTGTTTACTCATTCATTTATAACTTGATTTAGAAAGTGTTTCCTTTTCTTATTAACTGATTTATTTGCCATTATAAATATCACTGCATTAAATATCTTAAAACTTTGTCCACATGTTAACTTATCTCCCTAGGCTAAATTTCTAGAAGTCAAATTATATGAGCATTGTTAAGGCCTTTAGAATATATTGCCATATTTAGTTTTAGAATTTTATACCCTTTAAAATTTTAAACACCAGACTATGAGTGTGTTGACTTCCTTGCATTTTCTCTAAAGTTGAGTGGTATCTATGAATAAAACTCTGTAGTAGTAGTGTTTTTTGTGTGTATATGCATTATCTGTCATGGTTCTTTCCAAATTTGTTAATGGAGATTTTGGTGTTTGTAATAATTTCTGTGGGCTCTTTATATGGGAATAATATTTTACATCTTTGATATTTTCTGTGACAATTTCCCCCTAATTTATTGTTTGCCTTCTAATTTTGGTTAGTGTAATTGACAAACAAAATTTAGAATTTTTATGTAGTTAAATTTATCTTATATATTGTAGTTTTTTCATCTTTTTTTTTTAGCTTGATGATTCTCCTTTACGCAGAAATCATATTATACTCAACAATGTTTTTATTTTTGTAGTGTATGATTTTTATAGTTAATTCTTTAGTCCATTAAAGGTTATTTCAGCATAATAAAAACCTTCATTGATCCCACATTAATTTCCACCCAAGAGCTGTATGCTTCTCTTAATTCTCCTGGTTGAGCAAATTATCTTTGCCCCATTGGTTTGTGATAGTTCTCTTTTATCGGTTTTAAAACACTACATCAAACTCTATATTTTGTTTCATTAATCTGTTTATTTTTTTGAACAAGTATAGGAGTTTAAATTATCTTAATGTTAAAGTATGTCTATGCTGTCCTGTTATACCTTAGTTAGAGAAACTAAGTCAATGGTCATGTACCTGAGAGATGAATTAGGAATAGAAGAAACCCCCCTCCTTAACACTCTAAACACACAATGACTCTTTCAGGGGAGCCACTAGATTTTTATATGCGTTTGGACTCTCTCCACAGGGTCCAGTAAAATTCTGTCTACACTGTGCAAACTCCCATAATATTTTCTATTGTCTGCCTGGTCAGAGGCCAGCAAGAGAATTGATTTCAGCAGCCATTTCCAGAGAGACTGTTGAAGTTCTTCTTTGAAAGCTTACCAAGATCTACAGACTTTTTGTCTGTCTCATCACACGTCCTCTAAGATCTTTGGGAGAGGCCACTGCTATTCTGTGCTAAGCTATTAAGTATAGAACTTGATGAGATTTTACATTCACTTCATGTGAATGTGGGATGGGGTATGGATATCGCCACAGGAGGCATGGATAAAATATGGCAGGGGACAGTAGAAAGAAGTGTGATTGGATTGATGAAGAGCTGTTTGGTGCATTTTGTTTTTATTTATTTATTTATTTAGATTTTATTTGTTAGAGAGAGAGAGTGTGTGCATGAGCGGGTGGAAGGGCAGAGGGACAAGCAGAATCCCTGCTGGGCGTGGAGCCCAACATGGGACTTGATCCCAGGACTCTGGGATCATGACTTGAGCAGAAGTCAGACACCACCAACCGAGTCACCCATATGCCCTCTCTGCTGCATTTTAAAGGCTTACCTATGAAATCAAAAGCACAGCCCTCTTTAAACTTTGCATGCATATGTTAGACACAGTGATAACACTCAAACAATTCTAAATTAGAAAAAACCCTGAGAAATCATCTAGTCCAAATTACTTACTTTATAGATTAGGAGAGAGAAATGCAAAGAAACTATGTTTTCCTGGCTATACAATTAATTAGAAGAGAAATCTACCTTCCCTTTCAGTCCTCTTTTTATCACACCCTGACTTTGATGATTGAAATGACAGTGACAGTTGGAGCTCTTCTAGTACTCTATTGGAGTACTTCGATACTTTCCTTTTATATAATATACAGGCAGAGAATTCATGTTTAGAAAATTCCTGGTGAATTTCAGTGGGCCTAAAGTTTTCCTGTTTTAATTCTGTATCCAATCCTAATAAACTAGGCCATGAAATCAATAATTCACTGGAATTTAATAGTTTTTCTGTTTTGTTCTGCAGAATCTCATAAAACCTAGCTCTAAACTCACACGCATGTCATATGCTTTCTGATGTCACTTTTAACATAAAAGTTAAAAGATAAATTGAAGCTGCTGACACATCTTGTATTGTAGTCTTTAATCCTGAATTATGACATGCTCCACCTTCACCCCTCATGCTATGAATCATACGTGTTTTCATTCATTTGTTTGTTTGTTTATTTATTTAGAGAGAGGAAGTGAGAAAAGGAGGGGCAGAGGGAGAGAGAGAGAGTATCTTAAGCAAACCCCATGCCCAGTGCAGAGCCTGAAGTCGGGGTTGATCTCACTACCCTGGGATCACTACTTGAGCCGAAACCAAGAGTCAAGTGCTTAACCTACTGAGCCACCTAGGTATCCCACTTTCATTCATTGTTTGAAATTTTCTCATTTTTTAAAGTCCCTGTCTCTTAGAATGAAAAGAAACGTTTGTTTAATTGGAAAAGTAAAATGTAAAGTATGAATCAAGACAAAACTATGTGATTTTGAAATGTGTGGGAAATATTGGAATCTATATTTTTTCTTATTTTCAAGAGTAAGCACTTGCTTAGCATACTGAAAAACCATCTCAGATAGCAAATAGCTAAAGGCATGTCTACTCCGTGTACCATAAATGGCATATAATTTAAAGTAATAACACTGCTACCAAGTAAAGAAATGGTTCTACATTATCTAGCTGTGTATGTCCCACCTCCTATTGTTAGTTAATCAGATGTGAGATTTTCCTTTTGAGGAAGTTTTTGTACTAAATTGCTTGGTGAAGATTTGCTTTTGTGTTTCTTATAAAGAAATTCAACGAATTTAAAAAAAAAAGAAATTCAATGAATTAAAATGTTCCATGGATTAATGGGGAGCCTAGACCTCCAAATGTCCTTTCTTTCCTTTCTTAGTATTAATATCAGAGATCTAAGGAAGTCATAAATTCAAGTCTTATCAGGATGTTTTCTGTGATTTTGATCACACCAAAGAAAGAATTCCTGATGTGGCAACATCAAAGCTTAAACTATGAGGACTTACTGTATTTGCTAGAAGATGATACATTTAGTTTTTCTCTTTACAGAAGGAAGCATTTGGCTATTGCTTAATGAGTTGTATACATGCTGTCTTTCATGCTTTGAGTTTGTTATTGCATCTGCAATTTATGAAAAGCTCATCTTTTGGGTTTAGCAGATGGACTCATTTGAATTAGGTTTGCTGAAAAGTCTTTTCTGAATTACATTATGTAAGAGACTAAAGCAATACCTGCCTCAAGATTTTCTGGACCAATGATTAGGCCCAAAGACTCTTAGGACAAAGAATAATTTGTGGTAAGAACACCCAGAGCTCTCTCAGGTGGGAGGGGCAGAATCCTTCTAGGAAAGGCATGGTTCCTACCTCAAAACAGTCCATTAAAAAGAGCCCATTGTTTTTCTTTTTTTTTTTTTTTTTTTAAGATTTTATTTATTTATTTGACAGACAGAGATCACAAATAGGCAGAGAGGCAGGCAGAGAGAGAGAGAGAGAGAGGAGGAAGCAGGCTCTCCACCGAGCAGAGAGCCCGATGTGGGGCTCGATCCCAGGACCCTGAGATCATGACCCGAGCCGAAGGCAGAGGCTTAACCCACTGAGCCACCCAGGCGCCCCCAAGAGCCCATTGTTTTTCTGACTGACTGACCCAGATTCCTCAGCTGCAGAGCAAATAGCCTATGAAATTTGCTTTTGATTTTCAAATGAAATGCTTTTGAGTCAGAATCCCAGCATACTGTTAAAACCCACCGAATCTGTTAAATGACATTGACTCTACATAATGTACATGTGCTGGAAAAATTTCATGGGATGTGGTCAAATCCCTCAGAAGAGAAACAGGTTCAAAGAAGAAAAACAGACCCTCAGGTGTTTTTAGAGTTTTATAAGCTAAGTGGAAGAGTGGTCACAGCGGCCTTAGGGTCTTGGTAATCCTGGCACCAATTTGCTTTTAAAAGTAGACGTTGAGAACTTCTATCTTTCTTCTACTTTTTAACTGGAGGAATATAGTCTTGTACAAAATTTCTGTGAACATAAGATTTGAAAGAAACCTCAAGTCTTAGAGGAAAGAATGGAGGGTGGGGTTGATGGGTTGAAGGAGAAAAGAAAGTCTGAAAGAGACAAAACGAAGGGTTACTAATATACCCCAAGATCCAACTTTTTAAAAAGCAGTCTAGGAAAAAATAATGAAGCAGAATTGTTGAGTAGAGTAATTTCGTTCTATTCTGGGCAAGTGAAGTAATAGGAACATGAGATAGTATGACTTTTTTCTTTCTCCCACTCTTTCTTTCTCCTTCCCTCCCTCCCATCTGCTCTCCTTTCCTCCCTTCCTTTCTTTCTCTTTTTCTTCCATAACAAACTGAGAGGACATTATAAAAAAAGGGCATATAGATGAACCTGTGAAAAGCAAATCAACTTATAGTTATCCTTTGGTATTAAGAAAGGAGTGCTTAGTCTGGGGACCCCTCAGGGATCTAAGGATGAGATTTGGTGGTTTATGAATTCCTAAAATTGTCAACATGTGTCTATTTGCATTTTTCTAGAGAGAGAGTACACTCTTATCTTCCACTAGATTCTCCAGAGGTTCCATGGCCTACAAAAGTATGAGAACCACTGATAGAAAGTATTTGAAGCAAGAGCAATAATTAGATACTACCACAATTTAAAAATGATATTTTGATATAACTGTGGTTTTCCAAATACATATTTTTCCTTCAGCTCCAGGGCTGGAGATCAGGATACCACCATTTTCTGTAAACTTTAGGTTGTGATCATTCCTATAGCACTATCGAAATGCAAGGTAGAATCCTGGTAGGATCTTGAAACAGTAAAAGGATGTTAGTGAAAAAAAAAAAGTGAAATTTGAGTAAAATCTGTAATTTAGTTAACAAAATTGTACCAATGCTAATTTCTTAGCTTTGATATTGTACTGTGGTTATAGAAGATGTTAAAAGGAGAGGCTGAGTAAGGAGGGGGTATACAGGAACTCTAGAAGTCTGAATTCATGACTCTTCTAACTTTAGCTCCAAAAAAAAGAAAAAGTTAAATGGCATCATCTTAACTTTTGGTTCCAGCTCTGCTTGAAGTCTGACAGTTCTCTCCTAACATTGCAGTTAAGTGAGATAATATACTATCCTTTTTTCTTAAGAAGATTTATGCAAAATAAAATTCTCTATCTTACCTTTGTCAGTCTGGGCAAGTTACATGAGCCCCTTAATATATAATGTCCTGAAAATGTGGTAAATTTGATCTTTCTTTTTTTGCTTTTGCTGAGTTTTTTTTTTTTTTTAAAGAATTTATTTATTTTAGAGATAGCTCAAGAGTGAGTGAGCAGGAGGAGGAGCAGAGGGAGAGAGACAAGCAGGCTCTGTACTGAATGCACAGACCAATATGGGGCTCAATCGCATGACCCTGAGATCAGGACCTGCACCAAAATCAAAAGGCAGGTGCTGGGACGCCTGGGTGGCTCAGTTGGTTAAGCAGCTGCCTTCAGCTCAGGTCATGATCCCAGCGTCCTGGGATCGAGTCCCACATTAGGCTCCTTGCTCATCAGGGAGCCTGCTTCTCCCTCTGCCTCTGCCTGCCATTCTGTCTGCCTGTGCTTGCTCTCTCTCCCTCTCTCTCTCTGACAAATAAATAAATAAAACCTTAAAAAAAAAAAAGGCAGGTGCTTAACAGAGTCCCCCAAGTACCCCATTTTTTTTATAGATTTAATTTTTTTAAGGATTTTATTTATTTATTTGACAGACAGAGATGACAAGTAGGCAGAGAGGCAGGCAGAGAGAGAGGAGGAAGCAGGCTCCCTGCTGAGCAGAGAGCCCAATGCAGGGCTTGATCCCAGAACCCTGAGATCAAGACCTGAGCCAAAGGCAGCAGCATTAACCCACTGAGCCCCCCAGGTGCCCCATTTTTGCTGAGTTTTTAATACATTCTCATTTGATAGAGACTCCTGGACTCTATTGTGCTTTACTCTTGATCTTGGGCACAGATGTTACCTTTGTGTTACTTCTAGGCAGCATCATTAAATAAAATGTCTAGCTATTTCTTTTCCCATCTTCCATAATTATTAGAATCTCGGTTATGATTTTTTTTAGCATTAAATTTGAACACATTGCCTTTTCTCTTTTTCATCATTTCCACAGAATTCTTAGAATTCTTCTTAGTAGTAATACTATATAATTTACTATTGGACATCCAACAACTGTCTGTGCAAGAGGATATATATATAGGTTATCTTGAACTCTATACCCCTACCTTTCATTCTTTTAAAAAACACTTGAGTGACTATTATGTGTTACAAGCTACTTTTCAGCTGAGAATAATACAGGTAATATCCCTGCTAGATTCTCACCTTCATACCTTCATTCCAACCCAAGGGAAGGGGGAAAAAGGGAGTCCAGGACAAGTGGCTTAACATTTTTATTTATTTATTTTTTAAAAGATTTTACTTATTTGTTTTTTTAGCCAGAAAGAGAGTGAGAGCATGTGCAAGTGAGGTCAGGAAAAGGGACAAACAGACTCTGCACTGAGTGCTAAGCCTGATGTGGGACTCAATTTCACAACTCCAAGATCATGGCCCTATGATCATGACGTGAGCCAAAATCAAGAGTCCAATGGATAACTGACTGAGCCATCCAGGCACCCCAAGTGGGCTTTGCATTTTGGAAATTACTTGGAGGTTACACCCACCTCAGTTCTGCTCATATCCATTAACCCAACCATAGTCATATGGCCTCACTTACTTTGCACAAAAGAGGCAGATTAGTTTTCCTGCTGAGCTGCCTGTACTCCCTAAGACTTAGTGGTGGTGGGACTATCATTTTAAGGAAAATGGAGAGAATAAGAAGGAGTCTGCCACTGTGGATTTTAAGTTCTGGAGTCATATATTCTAATATATGTCTTTAAAAATTCACTTTAATAGCTTAGTGGAGACAAAAGTGGAAATGTGGAGACCAGGTAGGAGGCTATTTGTAGTAGTTCAGGTGGCATGTGATGGTGGCTACTGTACGCTGGCAATATACATATTCAATTTTTAACCCATAACTACTGTTAGTTTTTACTTGCTTAAGGAGATCATTGTAAAACTTAATTAAATGTAGAATATTTATTATAATTATGATTGCCTTCACATAATCATTCTTTTCTCCACTTGGAATTTGATCACATTCTTATATATATAATTATTTTACAATAAATATAATAACTTACTTTGGCTTTGTTTTGGCTACTAAGCTAAGAGTTCTCATTTACTTTACAACATGGCGTTAGCTGGGAGATGGCCTAGGGTGTCTTTGTGGTAGCACCAGTGAGAAATAATAGTGGCTTAGACGAGGGTTATAGCAGTGCAGATGCAGAAAAGAACAATTCAGGATATATATTTACAGGCAGAGCCAACAGAACTGGCAGGTAGAGTATGGGAGGTGAGAGAGAAGCTAATAATGACTCACAGGTTTTAGCCTTGATTGATATGGCCAATGGTGCTGCCACTTACTAAGCTATAGAAGTCTGATGAAGAAATGGGTTTTGAGGGGGTGGTGAGAATCAGGATTTTGCTTTTGGTTATGTAAGTTTGCGATCAGAAAAAGAAAAACCAAATGGATGTCTTATAGATGATTAAATCTAGGTGCCTAAAGTATAGGTGTCAGGTCAGGGGAATCTATAAATTGACTGTGAGTTCATACTGGAAAGATACCCCTGGAAAGTCTGAAGGATGTGTTGAGGCATGTAAACTGAGGAGAAAAGAGAAAAGTTCCAGGGGATCTGCCAGACAAAGAATGGTGAAGAGTCTGAGAATGAGTAGGCTGCTTAACTAAAGGCCCTGCTCTTAGTAGCATTCACAGATGGAGAGAGGCCTATCTCCATAAAATACTTAGATTTTCATTGTGACTGCCTAGCTAAGTGGCTATTGCTACCAGTGGACTGGAATGTCCTAGACAACCTTCTTTTAAACAGGGCTTCAAAGAATGTAGTTTGTAAGCCTCTAACTTCTGCTTATGTATAGTCTCTATTCTTTTGGCCTGTGAGGTCCTTCTTCTTCACTCCCCAGAGTGCTACTGAGACCATGCAAACATTCAGAGTCCCTGATATGTTCATCAGGATAGGTTTAGTAGGACTTTGTAAACATACCATAATGGTTGGAGTCTTCACTTGCATATCCTTGAACTTGAGACTAGGTCCAAAGGCTTTAAAAGAATACTCTGAGCTCTTTGGAGCTGGCCTTTCATCAGGTAATGACAACACTCTTGTTAGTCAACACCCAGGAGTAAAATTGGGAATGATGAAGGTTACTTTGCAGCGCTTGCCACTTTCAACTTTTTATTTGGTCTCCTGTAGTCTATTCTTTTGTGTCTTCCCTTCCCAACCCCCTTCTATCCATTTGTATCACTTTTTAACAGTTCATCACAGAAAGTAAGACCTGGATGGTCTCCCTCTCATTTTCTAACACTTTTGACTAAAAGAGGATCTGGGACTATAATCACTTCCAGAAAGGATGTGAATTGGGTGCCAGTAAATGGACTCTGGCTTCCAAATATGTGCGTGTGTAGAGACATGAGGGCAGGGGAATGACTTTTTTTTTTTTTTTCCTGCTGGCAAGACAGTGCTATTTGCTTGTGCTCCTGGTCTTTATTTTGGAGCACCAAATCTGCTATCTGGTGAAATATTTTAATAATGCCAGAGGACAATTTGCCCATTATTTTGGGTTCTCTCTCACTTGGTCCTTAAGTTTCATGCATTTACTTAAAAATCAATATAGAAAAGAGTATCTCTTCCTTTCTCCCTCCATCCCCTGCCCAACCAGCCAGCCAACCATCCATCCATCCATCCATCCATAATTTTTTGTTCAGTCATGCATCATTTATTGAGTGGGTACTTACGTTTTCTCTCCTGTAGAGAGAATTGTAAGAACTTTTAAGAGATGATTTTATAATCACTGCTTCTGTATGTGTATGATTTTTTAGGGTAGCTTAATTTCCATGTATTGATCATCTAAGATATAATTCTTAGTTAATATTTGCTTAGGTTTGTGATGGGGGTGAGTCAATCTGAAGCTATACTTAGGAAATTAAGAATGAAAGAAAGACTATGGGGTTAGTCACTGGTAGCTTTTCATAAGACAAAGTCTTAAAGTGGGCCTTAAGGAAGCTTAGGGTTTGAAGAGGTTATCCAGTGTGTGGATCCCAAACCTTCACCACATGCCAGTCCTTCTTTACTCTGAGAGGGAGAAAAGACAGTCTTGGTTCTGATTTTTATTACTATGTTGAAAGCTATTCGTTACTTTCTGTAGCATGGTTGCTTATTATATTCAAATTTTTTTCTACCCATACTAAGCATCTTAATGATAAGCTCTATATCCTCCTGACCTCAGTATCCCCCTTGGCGAGTGGCACAGTACCATACATGTCATAGACACTCATAAGGGCATCTAGAAGAGAGTTAATGTTGAAGAACACAGACTTTGGAAATGGGATACTAGGATTCAAATGTGAGTTGTATTAACTTTTCCTAGCAGTGCAACTGTCTCTCAGTTTTCTCATCTTAACTTGAGGATAGCAAATAGTACTATTGGCTTCATAACATTGTTGTGAGAATTAATGATGTATACAAAATGCTTAGAAGTTTCGGGATATCATCATCCTCATCACCAAATGCTTATGGGAATAAAATGGAAGCATAGGGACCATTTTGAAAGAGAAGACAGATGGGTAGTTTAGGTAGGGATAGCAGATGAAATATTTTAAGTAATAAGTTGAGTAGTTCAGTAGATAGAAGTAATCAGCAATAATGGGGCCTCTGGGTTGCTCAGTTGGTTGGGCATTGGAGTCTTGGTTTCAGCTCAGGTCATGACCTCAGGGTCATGGGATTAAGCCTGGTATCAGGCCCTGCGCTCAGTGCAGAGTCGCTTGAGATTTTCTCTCTCCCTCTACCCCACCCCCTGCTCGAGCTCTCTCTCTTTCTCAAATAAATAAATAAATTTTTACTTCTTTCTTTTCAAATCAGCAATCATTTGGGGGGTGGTTTTATCATCAAGTCTAGAGGCCAATCATTCAGAGTTAGAGACTCAGGGCCACAGCTTGGTTGCGATGGTGGAGGAGGCTATAGTGAAATATGCCAAAGAGGGCAGATAACCAACCATGAAATCATTACATATTTGGTGTGCTGAGAGTTCTTTATATCAAAAGGAACATTTGTGCCTGCATTTATTTGGTAAACATTAAATTAGGGTATTCTGCTAGGCAAGGCTATCAATTAAATAACAGCCACTATATCTCCCCTCATGTTATTTATGGTTTTGTGGGTGGCCAGTGTTTAAACAACCTCAATAAAGTACAATGGGTTTAAAGATGGAGAAGCCCAGAAGGTGATAGGAGGTATCTGCCGGTCTGTTTTCTCTCCCTGGCCACTCCATTCTGCTAATTGCATTTGGAAGCCTTCAGAATCTTGTTCAAAGCCTACCTTCCACCAGAATTCATTGTTTCATTAATTTTCTTTTCCCTTGTCCTTAATACTATCACTTTACAGACATGCATTGATGCTCTTAAGTTTTCATCTTCATCTGAATCTGTACAGCTTTCACTCAAGATGATATAGGAACAGAGTTCTGAAATGCTAGCTCTACTCCTACTTTCCTGCATCCCTTTCTGAAAATCCTTCTGGAATTAGGGATTGATCCCTCAGAAACATACTCATTCATATCTTCTTTCAGAGATCTTTTGAAGTCTGAGGTATCTCTCTGGAGTCAGCATTCACTTATCACTTTTCACCCACTTTTAGTAGTCTTTCCTGTATCTTTGCATTTTGATTAATGTATTTTATCTTCCTTTTATCTGGGTGAGCCAAGTCCATGATGAAAGTTAGGAAGTCGGATATCCTGGCACCTTGAAGAAGTAGTCAGTTCTGGGTCTCATTTGCAGTGCATTTTTCAGCGCTGAGCACACATCTTTTTTTCAAAACATGGCCAAGAAGGTAGGATGTATATTTGTTGAACTACTGAAAAATCTCACTTATTATAGAGGCAAAAGGAAAAAAAGCCCACCTCTTATTGCAAAATAAATGAATAGACTTAGTGCACATTATTACTAAAATTGAATCTTTAAACAACAGCCTTTTCTTTAAACAACAATCTCCTGAAACCTGATGTGGTGTGAGATAAGAGTCACAGAGCAGCAAATCCAAATTAACAACTAAAACCTTTGAATTGCATGCTCAAAGTGGCTGGTTATGAGAGAACTGATTTTTACAAGATGGTGAGACAGGCAATTATCTATTGTCTCTTACACTAAGACTAATCTTTGCACTGACTCATTTTAGACCCTTTCTCCCTCTGGAGAATACCATCTGCACAGACTGCAAGGTCTAAGATAGCAATGATCTGCTGAACATATGTGGAACAGATGGTTGAAGAAATTATCTGCCCATTCAATTGCTACATTACTCATTTCCGCCACCTTGCTGCCCATGCAAATACAAGGCTGTATAAAGCTGGTCTTTAGGTCATTCCCCATGTTGATTCATGGAGGCCACTTGGCATGGCTGCCTGTGGAGGGGTATAAGGGCCAGCATCCATAGACAATGTTTCCTAAATTCCTGGCAGAGCACGTTTAGGGAGTAAGAAAAAAGTCAGATGATGTCATTCAGGTGATGTCCAAGTTACATTTTCAGTTTCCCTAAGGTGTTGTTTGGGAGCTCATTGGGAATGGACTGCAGTCAAAGCTCTGTTTATTCAGTTTACATTCTGTGTCAGTCAGGTTGGAATGTCTTGTCCCAGACTAGGAGTAGATATCCAGGAGCAGAGAGAAACTGAGGAGTAAGAAAAAAAGCAATTGGTGGCGATGAAGTGGCTCTTGTTGACCTCAACTGTTGCTCTCATTGTCATCCCCATGTGTAACAAAGGCCAAATTTTGGAATTTGAATGATCTAATTCCTCAGTGAGGTAAATCACAAATCGTTCCATTCAAATATTTCTTAATCTACATCTTATGCCATAGATCCAGGAAAGAAAAGAAGAAAATCCCCCAAAACCCAATGCTATGGAAATTGAGTTTGTAGTCCCTTCAGTTGACTGAATTTTGGAAAAAGTCATACTCAATTCATGCATCCTTGCATTAATTAGGCATAGTAACAGGATGAAAGCCAGGTGAGTTGAAAAGGTCATGTTGAGAACCCATGGTCTTTACCACAATATTTTCCTGTTTCCATTTAATTGAATTTTAAGTGGGTTCACAATGAATGGGTAAAACCACTGTACTGTTTCTGTCACTTGGTTTTAATTAGCAACTGGGAATAAAAAAGTCTTGGTTT
This sequence comes from Enhydra lutris kenyoni, assembly GCF_002288905.1. Lineage (NCBI taxonomy): Eukaryota > Metazoa > Chordata > Mammalia > Carnivora > Mustelidae > Enhydra > Enhydra lutris. Next base: position 23,449,883 of record NW_019154087.1, read on the forward strand.
AATTTAGCAATGAAAGGGTTATTTTGAAGCTTGAAATGAAATGAAACAATATGCCGTATTAGGTTTTCTTTTGTTTGGGGCTATTTTTCTGTCATTTCTTTGAATTTATTATGCACTAGTTTTGTGCCAAGCACTGTGCCCTGGAGATGGTACCCCTGTCCTGTGGATCTTACTCAGTATAAGATCACTTTATTTCATATACTTAAGTAAGAAATCTTTGAGAAAAGAAAACTCTAGAAAAAAAAAATCCTGATTTTTTTTTCACTCACAGTAAAACAAATGTGAGAGCATGATAGATTTAGTGTAGTCTTCCACTTCCATTTTTATAAATCATCATTTTTCTGACCAAAATGTTTTCCTGCTCATTGAAAATATTGGTATATATTCTTTTAAGATAGTATTCAGTGTAAGAAATACAAAAAAAAACTCATTAATCAGCAAAATCAGTAATTTTTATATAATTTGTGTAAAAAAATAGCATATGGCAAAACAATACTTGTGACTTTGTAGTTAAGTGGTAAGAAGAGACCACAGAAGGCAGGGATTCTAGTAAAGGTTTGCAGAAACCTCATAGGTATTTAAACAAAAGGAGTCTAAAAAAGTTGGCTTATATGGCTCAGCCATACTTGTTTCTCCCTTTTCTTCTTCACTCTATTTTTTTTATCTGGAAGATACTAGTATGGAATAATTAACGCGGTGAAGTGGCTTTGCTTTTTACAGTTTCCTAAGGCTATGACTTTTTTTACAGAAATTCATTCCACTGGAAATCCCAGCTTTCCTGTTTTTATTATCTACACTTCACATGGTGGTTTAGACTCAATTGGGCATTGCGGTGTTTGGAGAGCCGTCTGTTTAACACAGGGAAATGCACTGCTACTTTCATACCCATCTCTCACAAGACATGCTCTGGGCTTGATCCAATACACAGTCATGAACACTGAAGAAACCCGTCAGTATCTCATTTTCCCCCAACTTTGAAGTCAGCTCCTTTAAAGAGGTTTTACTTCAGCTATGTTTATTGGGCCTAGTTGAGTGGATATCAGAAAACAGGTAATGTGGAAGGAGAGATGACTACTGAAATGTAATATCCCTTTCATCAAGAGGAGCTCCTTCAAAATTTGGACCACCCAGCTGCTCCCAGAGGTGCAGAAGGCTCAGTGGCCTGCTCGCATTGCCTGCTGAGCCTGTGCTAGAAAAAGCAAACATCTCTTCATGCAACCATATCATGATAGCCAGAGTAAGTCCCCAGCCAGCTCTCCTAAAGAGAATTTCTCTTCTAGAGGATTGGCCACATATTTGGCAAAATATCTACTGCACATGTGCAGTAATTAAGCTAGCCGACAGCAGGAGAAATGGTAATATTTACACAGAGGTTCATAATAACTGTTAATAGGTAGACACAGCAGATAGCCCCAGTGTGGAGTAACCAGGCAAAGGTGGAGAGAGAAGGTGAGGTTTGGAGATCATTGTGATGAGACTGTGGTGTGAGGTGAGGAGTGAAGGGGGATGGCGAGTCCTTGCATCCACTCAGGGCAGTGTCAGCCGCCTGCTCCCTTGTCAGGGGTGCAGACCAGGTTAATGGTCCAGTGCTGCAGCTGGTGTCCGCTCATCTGTCTTCCCAACAGATATGAACCGTCCTGGACTCAAAACTCCTTGCAACGATTGCTGTTGAGGTTTTTCTTCTGTGTTCACAACTTTGACAACACAGTAACTTGTTCAGTCCATAGATGGTGGAGAATTTGGAAAACAAAACCAAAAGCAGTTCAGTCACTGTCAGTGGAGATCCCCCAGTCTCCACACATTTCAGGAGCTCCAAGAGCAGTATGTGCATGTTACTTTGACTGTAAACTCAGGCAGTTTGGTTTTATTTTTATTTATTTTTAAAATTTTTTTATTTTTTTATTAACATATAATGTATTATTAGCCCCAGGGGTACAGGTCTGTGAATCACAAAAATATGGAACGCTTCACAAATTTGCATGTAATCCTTGCGCAGGGGCCATGCTAATCTTCTCTGTATCGTTCCAATTTTAGTATATGTGGTGCCGAAACGAGCACAGCAGTTTGGTTTTAATGTTGGAGACATTGTTGTCCTCATTTTATAAGCAACAGAAGAGGGTTGCTTTTAGAGTAATCAGTGTTCTTAAATCTGGGTGATATTTGCTTTTTTTTTTAAACGTAGTCTTTTTTTTTTTTTTTTTTTAGATTTTTATTTATTTATTTGACAGAGAGATCATAAGCAGGCAGAGAGGCAGGCAGAGAGAGAGGAGGAAGCAGGCTCCCCTAGAGAGCAGAGAGCCCGATGCGGGGCTCGATCCCAGGACTCTGAGATCATGACCTGAGCCGAATCTGGGTGATATTTGTAATGCTACAAAGCCTTTTTGCAGTTTTCAACACCTCCTTGTTTTCCCTGACTGCTTCCTCTTTCTGGTATTATAACTGGGTCATGGTAAGGTTCCAGAGAACCAATGAGTAAAGAGAACATATGGGGGAAAAAAGAGAGAGAGAGACAGAGAGAGAGAGAGAGAGATGCAAATCAGAGAACAGACTCTTAACTATAGAGAACGAACTTTGGGTTGCTGGAGAGGAAGTGGGTGGGGCTGGGCTAAATGGGTGATGGGAGTTAAGGAGAGCACTTGTGATGAGCACTGGGTGTTGTATATGAGTGATGAACCACTAAATTCTACTTCTGAAACTAATATGACACTGTATGTTAACTAATTGGAATTTAAATATAAACTTGAAAAAAGAAAAAAAGAAGAAATGATTAAAGAGGAGCCAACCAGTTGTAGTATTGTAGAGAAGGATGTGATCCATCTGAATACATTTTGTTTGGGCTGGCTTTCAGAATCCTCTTTTGACCCACAGCCAAAAACTAAGTTTCAGCTGAATTTACAGTTGTGCCCCTCTGCACTTAGACGGTTTTACTGCTATGTGTGCGGGTGCATGTGTGCAGGCATGGCTGAGGTTTTGCTCTTGTAATTTATAATGGCTCTATCTATAGTATAGTCATTTTATCGAAGTTCTGTAGAGATGCTAACGTGTGTCATCAGTTGTGACAGACGCAGCTGTTAATCTTCAAAGTTTCTGTAACTCTGAGAAGAACAAATGAACCTGAGAATTATCACTGGTTCCAGTGACTTGACAACACTATGATTGGTAGGAACTGCAACTGTTTGCAACATATTTGGATCTTCTCACATTTGTTGTTTTGTTATTTACCAGTAATAGAATGGGAAATCATTGAAATTATCCACAGGTGCCTCTGATGTAGGAAAACTAATGCAAATCCCCATGACGTGAAGGAGTAAATGAGAAGGTGGGAAAGAAACTGTGCTCTTTATTCTTTCCTCTGAGTAATGGAATAATAAGCTGCAAGTGAAGGGACCAGGGTTTGTGAACATCACCTGTGTTACAAATAAGCTCATGGTTCACATTTTTTCAAATGCGCATTTGTGAAACTAAGCATCAGTCCCTCTCCTTAGGTCCAACTGCACTCGGTGATATGTGGCCATGATTGGTGAGTGGAAGGTGAGAAGATAGCTCCTAATTTCCCTCACATGATTTCTTTTCTCCCAAGATTGGACTGGGGGCAAATCACAAGAAATTCCATGCTTTTGTGAGATATGACTGTTGAGCAGGTGAGGTGGGAGGAGAAGAAAACAGATTTAGTACTCCTCTGAAGTGTAATAGGATAGGGACGAAGTGGACAGAATCCTGGAGAATTAGTTGAGATACAGAAGCAGAAGAAATTATATCCACGTGTTTCTGGGATTTGCTGATTACACCAGAGGTTGGAAGGCCAGGGTTCCAAATTTCCATTCTTAGCTGCTCTAGTGGCCTTGAAGCATTAGTTACACATACTCAGTTTACTCAAAATTTATTTATTGAGAAATATTTCAGGGGCCTATTAGTTTGTTTTTGCTACTCATTATGGAAACAGTATTTTTTACTTTGTAAGGGTAGAGAGTAGACTAATGATAAAGTAGAAAAATTAGTAAATATGGACAAATTAAAATTGTATCATTATAATACTTTTAAATTTTTTGGTGTTCATTCTATCAAATTTCTAAGTGTAAAATATGTTAATATGTTTTTTGCAACGTCTGTATTTGTCCATATATATTGCCTTATTTTAAAACAACATGGGCTGATAACATCTAGTTGGTATACTCTGGCATGTCAATATTGGTAGTGAAACTATTTAAATAAATAAACTATTTAAATAGTTTATATTTATATAAACTAATATATTTATATTATATTTATATGAAATAAATTATTTAAATAAACTATTGAAATAATTCTGAATAGCTGCTGCTTCATCTCCCTGTTGAAGCTCCTTGCTTCTTGCTGACCCAGCTCAACCAGCTCATGCAGCCCCTCACTGGGACTCCCACCACTCCTTCATTCAGCCTTGAAATAACATAGAGCAAAACAAAGTCCTCTGGAGACCTTGTTACTATAGGATGCTTGAATTTGTGTGGTGCCTGCCATATCAGTTGTTAAGTATTTTAAATATCACACTTGAACAAGTAAGAAAGCATCCTCCATAGCTTCACCTTTGCATTAGACAAGCAAAAGTATTAAAAATCAAGGTCTTGTGCTTTCAGAACTTTTCTTTGAAGGAATTTACTATATATTTTTGTAATCAATAACTCTTATAATTCTAAATTTTTAAAGGATTTTATTTATTTATTTGTCAGAGTGAGAGAAAGGGAGCACAAGCGGGGGGGGGGTGGCAGGCAGAGGGAGAAGCAGGCTGCCCCCTGAGCAAGGAGCCAGATGCGGGACTCAATCCCAGGACCCAGGATCTGAGCTGAGGCATATGCTTAACTGACTGAGCCACCCAGGTGTCCTATTATAATTCTAGTTTTTAAAGTATCCTTTTAATACTAATGTTCTGCCTTGTTAATTATTTCTTCCCATAGCAACTCAAAATATTTGAGTATCAGGTATTTGTATATTATCCATATAAGGTAGACATGGCAATATGTTATCCACATTATGGGGAACTCAGGCTCATTTTGGTGAAGTGCTTGTAGGTTTAGAAATTAATCAGGGTGTTTCCTTTGTTTTCTGACTATGTGCACTCTTAGTATATATATGAAGTCATTAGCAGTTAAACTGAAAAAATAATGCTTCTATACCCAAAATATTTCAAGTAACATATTTTCTGCCACTTTCCCACTTTCTCCATGGTGATTACATGAAAACATTTCATATACAGACTTACTAAAGTAATTTTCAACTTTGTAATAGAGCCTGAAGCCCAGGATTGTGAAGCCACTGGCTTTGATTTTCTTTTTCAATATTCCTTTGGCTATTCAGTGTCTTTTCTGGTTCCATACAAACTTTAGGATTATTTGTTCCAGCTTGGCAAAAAAAACAAAAACAAAAAAAAACAAAAAAAAAAAACCCCAAAAAACAAAAAAAACAACTGATGATTTTTTTTTAAAGAGAATCTTTTTTTTTTAAGATTTTATTTATTTATTTGACAGATAGAGATCACAAGTAGGCAGAGAGACAAGCAGAGAGAGAGGGGGAAGCAGACTCCCTGCTGAGCAGAGAGCCCGATGCAGGGCTCGATCCCAGGACCCTGGGATCATGACCCAGGCTGAAGGCAGAGGCTTTAACCTACTGAACCACCCAGGCACCCCCTGATAATGTTTTGATAGGGTTTATAGATTGCTCTGGGTAGCATAGTCATCTTAACAATATTTGTTCTTCTAATCCATGAGTATGGAATGTTTTTCCATTTCTTTGTGTCTTCCTCAATTTCTTTTATGAGTGTTCTGTAGTTTTCTGAGTACAGACCCTTTGCCTCTTTGCTTAGGTTTATTCCTAAGTATCTTATGGTTTTTAGTGCCACTGTAAATGGGATCAACTCCTTAATTTCTTTTTCTTCTGTCTCATTGTTGGTATATAGAAATGCAATTGATTTCTGTGCATTGATTTTATATCCTGCCACATTGCTGAATTGCTGTATGAGTTCTAGCAATTTTGGGGTGGAGTCTTTTGGGTTTTCCACCTAGAGTATCATGTCATCTGTGAAGAGTGAGAGTTTGACTTCTTTGCAGATTCAGATGCCTTTTATTTTGTTGTTGTTGTCTGGTTGCTGAGGCTAGGACTTCTAGTACTGTGTTGAACAACAGTGATGATAGTGGACATCACTGCCATGTTCCTGACCTTAGGGGAAAAACTCAGTTTTCCCCGGTTGAGGATGATATTAGATGTGGGCTTTAACTTTATGTATAGCTTTTATGATATTGAGGTATTTTCCCTCTATCCGTATACTATGAAGAGTTTTTTTTTTTAAAGATTTTATTCATTTATTTGACAGAGAGAGAGATCACAAGTAGATAGAGAGACAGGCAGAGAGAGAGGGGGAAGCAGGATCCCTGCTGAGCAGAGAGCCTGACGTGGGGCTCGATCCCAGGACCCTGGGATCATGACCCGAGCCAAAGGCAGAGGCTTTAACCCACTGAGCCACCCAGGTGTCCCTACTATGAAGAGTTTTAATCAAGAAAGGATGCTATGCTTTGTCAAATGCTTATTCTACATCTATTGGGAGGATTATATGGTTCTCGTCCTTTCTTTTATTTATGTAGTGTATCACATTGATTGATTTGTGACTATTGTACCATGCTTGTGGCCCAGGAATAAATCTCACTTGGTTGTGGTGAATAATCTTTTTAATGTACTCTTGAATCCTATTAGCTAATATTTTGGTTTTACATCCATGTTCATCAGGGATATTGATCTGTAATTCTCCTTTTTGGTGGGTCTTTTTCTGGTTTTAGGATCAAGGTAATGCTAGTCTTACAGAAAGAGTTTGGAAGTTTTCCTTCCATTTCTTTTTTTTTTTTTTTAAATAACTTCAGAAGAATAGGTATTAATTCTTCTTTAAATGTTTGGTAGAATTGCTGTAATCATCAAGACAGTATCGTACTGGCACAAAAACAGACATAGATCAATGAAACAGAATAGAGAAGCCAGAAATGAACCCTCAACTCTATGGTCAACTAATCTTCAACAAAGCAGGAAAGAATGTCCAATGGTAAAAAAAGACAGTCTCTTCAACAAATGGTGTAGGGAAAATTGGATAGCCACATGCAGAAGAATGAAATTGGACCATTTCCTTACATCATACACAAAAATAGACTCAAAATGGATGAAAGACCTAAATGTCTTTCATTAAAATCCTAGAGGATTTTAATCCATTAAAATCCTAGAGGAGAACACAATCAGCAACCTCTGTGACCTCAGCTGCAGCAACCTCTTCCTAGAAACATTGCCAAAGTCAAGGGAAGCAAGGGCAAAAAGGAACTATTGGGACTGCATCAAGATAAAAAGCTTTTGCACAGCAAAGGAAACAGTTGACAAAACCAAAAGACAACCAACAGAATGGGAGAAGATGTTTGCAAATGTCTTATCAAGTAAATGGCTAGTATCCAAAATTTATAAAGACCTTATCAAACTCAAGACACAAAGAACAAATACTACATCAAGAAATGGGCATGGGACACCTGGGTGGCTCAGTTGGTTAAGTATATGTCTTTTGCCTGGGTCATGATCCCACATCAGGCTTCATCCTCTGCTCCCACCCTTCCTGCTTGTGTTCTCCTTCTCTCTCTTCTCTGACAAATAAATAAAATCTTAAAAAAAAAAATAAGAAATGGGTAGAAGACATGAACAGACATTTCTCCAAAGAAGACATACAAATAAATGGACAGCAGACACATTAAAAAATGCTCAGCATCACTCAGCATCAGGGAAATGCAAATCAAAACTACAGTGAGATACCACCTCACATCCATCAGAATGGCTAAATTAACAAGTCAGGAAATGACAGCTGTTGGAGAGAATGCAGAGAAAGGGGAACCCCCCTACACCGTTGGTGGGAATGCAAACTGGTACAGCCACTCTGGAAAACAGTATGGAGGTTCCTCAAAAAGTTGAAAATAGAGCTACCCTTTGACCCAGCAACTGCATTACTAGGCATTTATCCCAAAGATAGAAATGTAGTGATCTGAAGGGACACCTGCACCCCAATGTTTATAGCAGCAATGTCTACAACAGCCAAACTATGGGAAGAGCCCAGATGTCCATCAACAGATGAATGGATAAAGAAGATGTGGAAATATAGATAATGAATATGTATACAATGAATACTACTCAGCCGTGAAAAAATGAAATCCTGCCATTTGCAATGACATGGATGGAACTAGAGGGTATTATGCTAAGTGAAATAAATCAGTCAGAGAAAGACAATTATATGATTTTACTCATATGTGGAATTTGAGAGACAAGACAGAGGATCATAGGGGAAGAGAGGAATAAATAAAACAAGATGAAACCAGAGAGGGAGAGAAACCATAAGAGACTCTTAATCATAGGAAGCAAAGTGAAGGTTGCTGGAGGGGTAGGGGGTGGAGGGATGGGATAACTAGGTGCTGGGCATTAAGGAGGGCATGAGATATAATGAGCACTGGGAATTATTATAAGACTGATAAATCGCTGATCTCTACCTCTAAAACTAATAATACACTATATGTTAATTAATTGAATTTAAATTAAAAAATCATAAAAAAGTAATTTTCAGGATCAGTTACTCCATATTGATATTGATTAAGCCATGCAAAGTATGGTTTGTGATGAAGGCAGCATCATATCTTGATCTAATAATCATGTTCTTTGGCATGTTAATGTCCATGTATATCGGTCCTTACAAACCAAACCCCGTATCTAGTTTACTAGCCAGAAAGGATTAATGGATTTTGAAACTGTTAACAGTGGTTAAGCGTACAAGATTAAGATCAGTCAGGTCCAAGTTCAAATCCCAACTTGTCATAACACTCACCAGGCTACTTAAATTCTCTCAGCCACCATTTCTTCATTTGTGCAATGGTAATTATAAGAGTAAGTATTTCACAGGATTGTTAGAATACTGCCTCATATAATACATGTTAATTATTATATTTTATTTCCCTTCACATTATGTGATAAGCATTTTGTATTATCTTTAGGTATTTTCCACGAGAAAGTCTAAAAGACATTCATTTTGATTCAACAGCATTTCTGAAATGCCTTTCACCCAAACTATTGAAATATTTATTTAAGAAAAAATTTCAAAAGAAAAGAATGCAAAAAAAAAAATCTTTCAGGTGTGTAGTACTTGTAACAGAATAGAAAATTTTATTCTATCCCTGCATCTGCCCCCAATCCATTGGTGCAGAGTCTGTGCTTCTTTAGCCTTAAAACTAATTTAACCTTAAAACACACTGAACTTAGTGCTCCCTATGACTCATGCTAAGGAAGACAAGAGAGTATTTGCATGTCAGTATGGATTGTAAACCTGAAATGAACTGGACCAATCTCAAATCTTTTCTTCAGGCTCTAACATATGGTTAAAGCCTAGTGACAGAGAGAGAACTCTGGGGGCAAACAGAGAGTCAAGTGTATAGAGCCAGATACTGATAGGGTTCAGGCATTCTTCCAGAGAAAAAATCAAAGTTAGCAATTTAGCAATTCACAACTGCGAAGATGTTTGAATGCATTTGTGAGTTTTCTAAGGCTCTCTACTTTTTTGTTTTGTTTTTGGCTTTATTACTTTTCCACCAAAGGATTAGTTTCTTATTCCATGTCACAAACAGTTTTATGTTTGACCTCCTATACCATCTGTTTATAGTACTGTAGTGATAAAACATATTGTATCTTATATTAAGTTCATTTTGGTTTTACTAAGCTGTAACTTTTTCTGGAGGATAGTATTATTCCTGATGCGTTTTTATATCTATTACAGAGCTGGCATCAGGCCTTCTAATGTTAAAGCTGTTGATAAATATGTTACATGGACCTGAGTGGGAAAAAAATACTGATGAGTCCCTTGAAGTCAGCAAATACCTAGAGCTCATGACGCAGTGTCTGGCATAGAGGACACATGTGTTCTCGGAGTAGCTTCTGTGATGGGCTTTGCTATATGAGCAAGGTGAATCCAGAAATCCACACATAAGTCTTTATATGGGAATGAGAGTTTGGACCATAAATCCATATTTAATTAGAATGCAAGAATCTTCTCTAACTCTAAGATGATTTATATTATTTAAGAAGATCCTGTAAATCTCATTCCTCTAACATATTTGAGTCATCAGAGTACTATTAAAAAATCATGATGACTTAAATCCAAATTATTTCAAATTGTGATAATTTGAAAATAGTAGACCTTTCCAAGAAATATTTTTAAAATTGTACCAATAATTCCAAAATCCTGAGAAAGAAGGTATAAAATTGTTAGTGGAGTAGGGACTAGAAAATATCTGTGCGCTTATATTTTGGCATCAGCACCAATCATGGTAGAAGAATCAGTATCTTAGATTAAGTGAGAAAAGGAACTGACAGTTGTCTGTGTCATTCTCATTTTAGGGGTCTTCTCATCTAATTGCCTTGCTTTTCACTTTCCTTTGTCATCCCTAAGAGTTGTGGTTTCCCAGAGGGCTCTCTGTTACAGTCTTTGGCCTGACACATAGGCTGAAGCCATGCAGAGTACACACTGGAACTTTTCAGCTCCATTTACCCTGGAGGAATCGCTCAAAACTCTTTTGCCTTGGCTCTGTCACAGAACAATAGTCCTTTGGAAGAGAAGTGCTGGCTGGATCCCTGTTATCACCTAATTTCCTTTTATTTGATGAAATCCTAGATCCCTCTTTCAAGAAGCACTCAACAGACTGACGTTGAAACAGAGTAAAATGTATCTGTGACTAAAATATATGTGAAATCATACTTACTCTGTGGCATCCTGGAAAGCGCTGGTAGCTTTGGTCACCATGTGTCTGAAAGTAGTCATCAGAAAGAGCTGCTTGATGAAGAAAATAAAAGCCCTTTGCAGTACAGTATAAACAGATTTCTTTAGTCTTGTATCAATGAGACAAGGCTTTGGGAGTGAGAAGAGGTAGGTTTGAGTCAGGTGGGTTTGGAGAATGCTGGGGGTCCAATCATCATTTTAAACTTTGAAGAAATAATTTTAAGATTTATGAAACCTGTTGATGCCATGCATCATCTCTCCTGGGCCCTCTTGAGTTCACCTGGAGGTATGATGGATGGTTTCCAGTAATGTAACTACTTCTCACCTCCTGTTTTCTGCAGCTCTCTTGGGTGTTTTCACTGGAGCCCTGGGAGTTTTCTCTGCTGATTAGAAGTGCAGAGGAATTAAGGCTCCCAATGGCAACCCTCAATCTGTGGGAATGGGAAGTGGTGGAAATATGCTCTATCTCCCATCCTATGGTGGGAATGTTCAGAAGCATGTTCTACGTAGTTTCTCAGATAGTCCCCAACAATCTGAGCCTGGGTTGCCCACAGGGCTAACCCACTCACTAATACACCTATACTGGGTTTTTCCCTTCCCTGTCACATTTTCCCCGTTCTCGAACTCCTACTTCTGAGGATCACTTTCCAAAGACACTACCCACACCCAAGTCTTTGTCTTGGAATCTGCTTTGAAAAGAACCCACACTAAGACATGGTCCTAACTTTGTTTTTAACTGGCATTGAGACTCTGAAGAAGTTATTTTTTCTGGGTCTAATTTTTTTGACCTATTCAATGAGACAGTTGGGCTGAATTGAGAATTTTCCTTCTTATTTAACTGCAGAACTCTTTAATTTTTTTATTTTAACTTTTTTTGTATTTTATTGTATTTTTTATTTTTTTATTTTTAAAATATTTTATTTATTTGACAGACAGAGATCACAAGTAGGCAGAGAGGCAGGCAGAGAGAGAGGGGGAGGCAGGCTCCCTGCTGAGCAGAGATCCCAGTGCGGGACTCAATCCCACCCTGGGATCATGACCTGAGCCGAAGGCAGAGGCTTTAACCCACTGAGCCACCCAGGTGCCCCTCTTTTTAACTTTTTTTAAAATTTTTTTTCATTTTATTTTATTTTATTTCTTTTCAGTGTTCCAAAATTCATTTTTTATGCACCACATCCAATGATCCATGCAATACGTGTCCTCCATAATACCAACCACCAGGCTCACTCAATCCCCCAGGCTCTTCCCTCCAAAAGCCTCAGTTTGTTTCTCAAAGTCCACAGTCTCTCATGGTTCATCTCCCACTCTGATTTCCCCCAACTCCCTTCTCCTCTCCATCTCCCCATGTCCTCTGTGTTATTCCTTGCGTTCCACAAGTAAGTGAAACCATATGATAATTGACTCTCTCTGCTTGACTTATTTCACTCAGCATAATCTCTTCCAGTCCCGTCCATGTTGCTACAAAAGTTGGGTATTCACCCTTTCTGATGGTGGCATAATACTCCATTGTATATACGGACCCTATCTTCTTTACCCATTCATCTATTGAAGGGCATCTTGGTTCTTTCCACAGTTTGGTGACTGTGGCCATTGCTGCTATGAACATTGGGGTACAGTTGGCCCTTCTTTTCACTACATCTATATCTTTGGGGTAAATACCCAGTAGTGCAATTGCAGGGTCATAGGGTAGCTCTATTTTTAATTTTTCGAGCAATCTCCACACTGTTTTCAAAAGTGACTGCACCAACTTGCATTCCCACCAACAGTGTAAGAGGGTTCCCCTTTCTCCAAATCCTCTCTAACACGTGTTGTTAATGTCTTGTTAATTTTGGCCATTCTAACTGCTGTAAAGTGGAATCTCAATGTGGTTTTGATGTGAATCTCCCTGATGGCTAATGATGATGAACATTTTTTCATGTGTCTGTTAGCCATTTGTATGTCTTCTTTGGAGAAGTGTCTGTTCATGTCTTCTGCCTATTTTTTGACATGATTATCTGTTTTTGTGTGTGCTGATTTTGAAGAGTTCTTTTTACATCTTGGATATCAGCCCTTTGTCTGAAGTGTCATTTGTGAATATCTTCTCCCATCCATGGGTTGCCTCTTTGTTTTGTTGACTGCACAGAAGCTTTTGATCTTGATGAAATCCCAAAAGTTAATTTTTGCTTTTCTTTCCTTTGCCTTTGGAGACATATCTTGAAGAAATTGCTGTGGCTGCTGTCGAAGAGGTTACTGCCTATGTTCTCCTCTAGGATTTTGATAGATTCCTGCCTCACGTTGATGTCTTCTACCCATTTCAAGTTTATCTTTGCTTATGGTGTAAGAGAATGGTCAAGTTTCATTCTTCTACACATAGGTGTCCAATTTTCCCAGCACCATTTATTGAAGAGACTGTCTTTTTTGCACTGTATATTTTTTCCTGCTTTGTCAAAGATTATTTGACCATAATGTTGAGGGTCCATATCTGGGCTCTCTACTCTGTTCCACTGGTCTATGTGTCTGTTTTTGTGCCAGTACTATGCTGTCTTGGTGATCACAGCTTTGTAGTAAAGCTTGAAATCAGGCAATGTTATGCCCCCAAGTTTTGTTTTTCTTTTTCAACATTTCCTTAGCAATTCAGGGTCTCTTCTGGTTTCACACAAATTTTAGGATTGTGTGTTCCAGCTCTTTGAAAAATGACAGTGGAATTTTGATTGTGATGGCATTGAAAGTATAGATTGCTCTAGACAATATAGACATTTTAACAATGTTTATTCTTCTGATCCATGAGCATGGAATGCTCTTCCATCTTTTTGTGTCTTCTTCAGTTTCTTTCATGAGTGTTCTGTAGTACAGAACTCTTTTTAAAAAAAATCAAATTAAATCATAAACAGAACCTGAAAAATATAACAATAGTTAGAACAAATGAACATGTTTTTTAGGTAATTTAGAGGTTTTTTTTCTGTATGTCAGACATTTATTTATAGATCACTGAGGCATAATCTTGGACTCCTATGATTCTTTGCAGCACAATTTTAGAGTGAGTGGACTAGAGGATCTTTAAGGTTCATGGAAAACTTCAAATTCTGGGATTCTAACTGTGGATAGAAGTTCCTGAGGTGCTCTTTACCTCTATCTTAACCTCTGGATTATTTCCCAAATTCCAAATCCACAGAGATCTAATTTGGAACCTTTCTTCCCCATAGCATTTATCTCTCCATCACCTAATGGTTATGTGAACACACATGCGTATGTGTGTATTTACATATTAAAAAAATCAGAAATATAATTGTGTCATGCCATAGTTTCCCAAGAATTTTAGTACAAAGACTATAAATTTTGATTATATGCTGACTGCTTCTGGAAGCCAAAGGTAATTCTCATCAAAAAACTTTTTTAGTTCATCATAGGACTTTCAAGGTTTTCCCCTGCTATTTCATTTATAAGAACACATTCAGGGGAGGAGTCAAGATGGCGGAGAAGTAGCAGGCTGAGACTACTTCAGGTAGCGGGAGATCAGCTAGATAGCTTATCTAAAGATTGCAAACGCCTACAAATCCAACGGGAGATCGAAGAGAAGAAGAACTGCAACTCTAGAAACAGAAAATCAACCACTTTCTGAAAGGTAGGACGGGCGGAGAAGTGAATCCAAAGTGACGGGAAGATAGACCGCGGGGGGAGGGGCCGGCTCCCGGCAAGCGGCAGAGCAACGGAGCACAAAATCGGGACTTTTAAAAGTCTGTTCCGCTGAGGGACATCGCTCCAGAGGCTTAACCGGGGTGAAGCCCACGCAGGGTCAGCGTGGCCTCAGGTCCCGCAGGGTCACAGAAGGATCGGGGGTGTCTGAGTGTCACAGAGCTTACAAGTATTAGAACAGGGAAGCCGGCTACAGAGACAGAGCCGAGGAGTGACTCTCAGCTCGGGGTTACCTTGAACCGGTCGCAGGCTCGGTCAGCTCGGAGCGCGGCCGGAGGCAGGGTGACGGGAGTAAATCGGCGCTGTTCTCCGAGGGCGCACTGAGGAGTGGGGCCCCGGGCTCTCGGCTCCTCCGGGCCGGAGACTAGGAGGCCGCCATCTTCATTCCCGCCCTCCGGAACTCTACGGAAAGTGCTCAGGGAACAAAAGCTCCCGAAAGCAAACCCGAGTGGATTACTCAGACCAGCCCCTGGTAAGGGCGGTGCAACTCTGCCCGGGGCAAAGACACTTGAGAATCACTACAAAAGGCCCCTCCCCGAGAAGATCAACAAGAAGCCCAGCCAGGATCAAGTTCCCCTACCAAGGAGGACAGTTTCAATACCAAGGAGAGCAGCAGAATTCCAAAGGAGGAGAAAGCAAAGGACGGAACTCATGGCTTTCTCCCCATGATTCTTTAGCCTTGCAGTTAATTTAATTTTTTTTCTTTTTCAATTTATTTTTCTTCTTCTGCTAAATTTTTTTAACTTTTACCCTTTTCTTTTTTAACGTTTTTTAACTAGTTTATCTAATATATATATATATTTTTCCTTTTTATATATTTTTCTTTATTGGTTTTCTTTTTTTAATTGTTTCTTCCCTTT
>NW_019154087.1:23465318-23570963 GCF_002288905.1 Enhydra lutris kenyoni
TTTTTTTTTTTTTTCTTTTTCTTCTTTCTGAACCTCTTTTTATCCCCTTTCTCCCCCTCATGATTTGGGATCTCTTCTGATTTGGCTAAAGCATATTTTCCTGGGGTTGTTGCCACCCTTTTAGTATTTTACTTGCTCCTTCATCTACTCTTATCTGGACAAAATGACAAGGCGGAAAAATTCACCACAAAAAAAAGAACAAGAGGCAGTACCAAAGGCTAGGGACCTAATCAATACAGACGTTGGTAATATGTCAGATCTAGAGTTCAGAATGACGATTCTCAAGGTTCTAGCCGGGCTTGAAAAAGGCATGGAAGATATTAGAGAAACCCTCTCCGGAGAGATAAAAGCCCTTTCTGGAGAAATGAAAGAACTAAAATCTAAACAAGTTGAAATCAAAAAAGCTATTAATGAGGTGCAATCAAAAATGGAGGCTCTCACTGCTAGGATAAATGAGGCAGAAGAAAGAATTAGCGATATAGAAGACCAAATGACAGAGAATAAAGAAGCTGAGCAAAAGAGGGACAAACAGCTACTGGACCATGAGGGGAGAATTCGAGAGAAAAGTGACACCATAAGACGAAACAACATTAGAATAATTGGGATTCCAGAAGAAGAGGAAACAGAGAGGGGAGCAGAAGGTATATTGGAGAGAATTATTGGAGAGAATTTCCCCAATATGGCAAAGGGAACAAGCATCAAAATCCAGGAGATTCAGAGAACCCCCCTCAAGATCAATAAGAATAGGCCCACACCCCGTCACCTAATAGTAAAATTTACAAGTCTTAGTGACAAAGAGAAGATCCTGAAAGCAGCCCGGGAAAAGAAGTCTGTAACATACAATGGTAAAAATATTAGATTGGCAGCAGACTTATCCACAGAGACCTGGCAGGCCAGAAAGAGCTGGCATGATATATTCAGAGTACTAAACGAGAAAAACATGCAGCCAAGAATACTATATCCAGCTAGGCTATCATTGAAAATAGAAGGAGAGATTAAAAGCTTCCAGGACAAACAAAAACTGAAAGAATTTGCAAATACCAAACCAGCTCTACAGGAAATATTGAAAGGGGTCCTCTAAGCAAAGAGAGACCCTAAAAGTAGTAGATCAGAAAGAAACAGAGACAATATACAATAACAGTCACCTTACAGGCAATACAATGGCACTAAATTCATATCTCTCAATACTTACCCTGAATGTTAATGGGCTAAATGCCCCAATCAAAAGACACAGGGTATCAGAATGGATAAAAAAACAAAACCCATCTATATGTTGCCTACAAGAAACTCATCTTAAACCTGAAGACACCTCCAGATTTAAAGTGAGGGGGTGGAAAAGAATTTACCATGCTAATGGACATCAGAAGAAAGCAGGAGTGGCAATCCTTATATCAGATCAATTAGATTTTAAGCCAAAGACTATAATAAGAGATGAGGAAGGACACTATATCATACTCAAAGGAACTGTCCAACAAGAAGATCTAACAATTTTAAATATCTATGCCCCTAACATGGGAGCAGCCAACTATATAAACCAATTAATAACAAAATCAAAGAAACACATCGACAATAATACAATAATCGTAGGGGACTTTAACACTCCCCTCACTGAAATGGACAGATCATCCAAGCAAAAGATCAACAAGGAAATCAAGGCCTTAAATGACACACTGGACCAGATGGACATCACAGATATATTCAGAACATTTCATCCCAAAGCAACAGAATACACATTCTTCTCTAGTGCACATGGAACATTCTCCAGAATAGATCATATTCTCGGTCCTAAATCAGGTCTCAACCGTTATCAAAAGATTGGAATCATTCCCTGCATATTTTCAGACCACAATGCTCTGAAGCTAGAACTCAATCACAAGAGGAAATTTGGAAAGAACCCAAATACATGGAGACTAAACAGCATCCTTCTAAAGAATGAATGGGTCAACCAGGAAATTAAAGAAGAGTTGAAAAAATTCATGGAAACAAATGATAATGAAAACACAACGGTTCAGAATCTGTGGGACACAACAAAGGCAGTCCTGAGAGGAAAATATATAGCGGTACAAGCCTTTCTCAAGAAACAAGAAAGGTCTCAGGTACACAACCTAACCCTACACCTAAAAGAGCTAGAGAAAGAACAAGAAAGAAACCCTAAACCCAGCAGGAGAAGAGAAATCATAAAGATCAGAGCAGAAATCAATGAAATAGAAACCAAAAAAACAATAGAACAAATCAATGAAACTAGGAGCTGGTTCTTTGAAAGAATTAATAAGATCGATAAACCCCTGGCCAGACTTATCAAAAAGAAAAGAGAAAGGACCCAAATAAATAAAATCATGAATGAAAGAGGAGAGATCACAACGAACACCAAAGAAATACAGACAATTATAAGAACATACTATGAGCAACTCTACGCCAACAAATTTGACAATCTGGAAGAAATGGATGCATTCCTAGAGACATATAAACTACCACAACTGAACCAGGAAGAAATAGAAAGCCTGAACAGACCCATAACCAGTAAGGAGATTGAAACAGTCATCAAAAATCTCCAAACAAACAAAAGCCCAGGGCCAGACGGCTTCCCCGGGGAATTCTACCAAACATTTAAAGAAGAACTAATTCCTATTCTCCTGAAACTGTTCCAAAAAATAGAAATGGAAGGACAACTTCCAAACTCATTTTATGAGGCCAGCATCACCTTGATCCCCAAACCAGACAAGGATCCCATCAAAAAAGAGAACTACAGACCAATATCCTTGATGAACACAGATGCAAAAATTCTCGCCAAAATACTAGCCAATAGGATTCAACAGTACATTAAAAGGATTATTCACCACGACCAAGTGGGATTTATTCCAGGGCTGCAAGGTTGGTTCAACATCCGCAAATCAATCAATGTGATACAACACATTAATAAAAGAAAGAACAAGAACCATATGATACTCTCCATAGATGCTGAAAAAGCATTTGACAAAGTACAGCATCCCTTCCTGATCAAAACTCTTCAAAGTGTAGGGATAGAGGGCACATACCTCAATATTATCAAAGCCATCTATGAAAAACCCACCGCAAATATCATTCTCAATGGAGAAAAACTGAAAGCTTTTCCGCTAAGGTCGGGAACACGGCAGGGATGTCCGTTATCACCACTGCTATTCAACATAGTACTAGAAGTCCTAGCTTCAGCAATCAGACAACAAAAGGAAATTAAAGGCATCCAAATCGGCAAAGAAGAAGTCAAACTATCACTCTTCGCAGATGATATGATACTATATGTGGAAAACCCAAAAGACTCCACTCCAAAACTGCTAGAACTTGTACAGGAATTCAGTAAAGTGTCAGGATATAAAATCAATGCCCAGAAATCAGTTGCATTTCTCTACACCAACAACAAGACAGAAGAAAGAGAAATTAAGGAGTCCATCCCATTTACAATTGCACCCAAAACTATAAGATACCTAGGAATAAATCTAACCAAAGAGACTAAGAATCTATACACAGAAAACTATAAAGTACTCATGAAAGCAATTGAGGAAGACACAAAGAAATGGAAAAATGTTCCATGCTCCTGGATTGGAAGAATAAATATTGTGAAAATGTCTATGCTACCTAAAGCAATCTACACATTTAATAAAATTCCTATCAAAGTACCATCCATTTTTTTCAAAGAAATGGAACAAATAATCCTAAAATTTATATGGAACCAGAAAAGACCTCGAATAGCCAAAGGAATATTGAAAAAGAAAGCCAAAGTTGGTGGCATCACAATTCCGGACTTCAAGCTCTATTACAAAGCTGTCATCATCAAGACAGCATGGTACTGGCACAAAAACAGACACATAGATCAATGGAACAGAATAGAGAGCCCAGAAATAGACCCTCAACTCTATGGTCAACTAATCTTTGACAAAGCAGGAAAGAATGTTCAATGGAAAAAAGACAGCCTCTTCAACAAATGGTGTTGGGAAAATTGGACAGCCACATGCAGAAAAATGAAATTGGATCATTTCCTTACACCACACACGAAAATAGACTCAAAATGGATGAAGGATCTCAATGTGAGAAAGGAATCCATCAAAATCCTTGAGGAGAACACAGGCAGCAACCTCTTCGACCTCAGCCGCAGCAACATCTTCCTAGGAACATCGCCAAAGGCAAGGGAAGCAAGGGAAAAAATGAACTATTGGGATTTTATCAAGATCAAAAGCTTTTGCACAGCAAAGGAAACAGTTAACAAAACCAAAAGACAACTGACAGAATGGGAGAAGATATTTGCAAATGACATATCGGATAAAGGGCTAGTGTCCAAAATCTATAAAGAACTTAGCAAACTCAACACCCAAAGAACAAATAATCCAATCAAGAAATGGGCAGAGGACATGAACAGACATTTCTGCAAAGAAGACATCCAGATGGCCAACAGACACATGAAAAAGTGCTCCATATCACTCGGCATCAGGGAAATACAAATCAAAACCACAATGAGATACCACCTCACACCAGTCAGAATGGCTAAAATTAACAAGTCAGGAAATGACAGATGCTGGCGAGGATGCGGAGAAAGGGGAACCCTCCTACACTGTTGGTGGGAATGCAAGCTGGTGCAACCACTCTGGAAAACAGCATGGAGGTTCCTCAAAATGTTGAAAATAGAACTACCCTATGACCCAGCAATTGCACTGCTGGGTATTTACCCTAAAGATACGAACGTAGTCATCCGAAGGGGCACATGCACCCGAATGTTTATAGCAGCAATGTCTACAATAGCCAAACTATGGAAAGAACCTAGATGTCCATCAACAGATGAATGGATAAAGAAGATGTGGTATATATACACAATGGAATACTATGCAGCCATCAAAAGAAATGAAATCTTGCCATTTGCGACGACGTGGATGGAACTAGAGGGTATCATGCTTAGCGAAATAAGTCAATCGGAGAAAGACAACTATCATATGATCTCCCTGATATGAGGGAGAGGAGATGCAACATGGGGGGTTAAGGGTGTAGGAGAAGAATAAATGAAACAAGATGGGATTGGGAGGGAGACAAACCATAAGTGACTCTTAATCTCACAAAACAAACTGAGGGTTAATGGGGGGAGGGGGGTTGGGGGGGTGGGATTATGGACATTGGGGAGGGTATGTGCTATGGTGAGTGCTGTGAAGTGTGTAAACCTGGCGATTCACAGACCTGTACCCATGGGGATAAAAAGATATTAAAAATAAAAAAAAAAATAAAACTTAAATAAAAAAAAAAAAAAAGAACACATTCAGTAACATTTTTCATCTTTAACACAGACATGAAATATCTGTGAAACTTATAAATATTTCAGTGAGCTTATGTGCTATAAGTATAATGCATCTATATACATATAATACATGTATACATATATATTACATATATACATATTATATATATAATATATGCATGTATACATATAACTTATGGATATATATATAATTCTTAAAGGTTGTTTCCCTTTCCACACAAAGGTATTTTGACTAGAGTTTTAAGATAAGATGATTTTTTTCCCTAGAAGTATCCACATGACTCTTTATTTCCTCCTTTCCCACACTTTCTGCCTAAGCTGAGATTTGGACTTTCATCAACCTGTCTTCCCCTATTATTTTCCTTAGAATACTTTAGTACATCCCATTGTCCTTCCAGGTAAACCACTAAAACTGCAACCACTTGTTTTTCCTGGGCCTGCTTCCATCACATCTTTCACCTAGCCAATCTTTCTAGGGACACTTTCTACTCATCTCTCAAGCCCTGCCCTTGTGCTTAACTTGTAGTGATACACAGAGAAAAAAGTCCTTTCTTGCATTTTTATTTTCTGGAGGAAAAGCTGTTCTCTTATTTCCATTCAAATTTTTGCCTTTGTAATCTTATAGTCTCCTTCCTTCCTTTCTACCTTCATTCGTTCATTCGTTCGTTCCTTCCTTCCTTCCTTCTTCTTGAAGGTGAATTGGACAGAGGGTCCAATTTGAAGGACTAAATTTGGAGAAGAGACAGAATAACATCTGCTCAGTTTTCTGGCAAATATGCATATCCATTAACATGTATATGAGTTCTGTTAGGAAGGATTATTTTCCTCAAATATGGTTAGTAGTTATGTTAGTTTGGCATTTCTTGGTGAAGCTGAAAGATAGTAAGAAAGAGAATAACTTATATATTCATCTTAACCCAGCCAGGGTATCCCATATTTCTGGGAGGCTTGATGGTTGTTCCTTTTACAAGTTCTTTATTTACTCAACAATTTTCTATAGTGTTCAAAGCTTTGAAACACAGGACAGCGATATGTCAGACTTAACATTTTAGAGATCACATCTCTCCCTCTCCTCAGCAAGGCTTTTCCTGAGCCCTGCAGCTATGTGTGTTGCCCTTAAATTTTGTTTGCTGGTTTTTTTCTTGAGCTCTATCTTTTCCTTCATAAGAGGTATACACTACTGTATGACTTCATCTAGATGCATTCCTTATCGAAACCACCCAGGCTGTGGAATATGGGCCTCTTGTCTCCCACACCTGACCCATAAGTTCCTGCAAGGCTGGAACTCATCTCCCAGAATTAGGCAATATGTTGGGTGCATAATAGTCCTTAATATATGCTGGCTGAATAAATCATCAAACTTCTGGAACATATGTTTTAAGAATTGCTTTTGGATGAGGCTTTATTAAGAACTTTTCTGAATGGCTCAAGATTTCATGATTTGGCTGTCTTTCAGAAGCTCTGATCAGCTTTTTTTGTTATTTCCAGTTCCATGTATGAATTATGTATCTGAAATTTCTTTCCTACTGTGCTTAGCTTTGATGGCATCCCAAACTTTGAGTTTGCCATCTTTCTTTGTCAGACTATACTTTATCTCATTCTTGGTGTGGCTTCTTCACCTCGGACACTGATGTGAAAAGCAAAATTCCTTTCATTTACATTTGTTCTGTCATGTATATCCCCATGTTTAGCTGTGCTTATATCAAGTGTCAGCCCACACCCTGTTGAGGTGACCAAAGGCTCTGTGATAGATGCCAGGGTGGTGGTATACTTACCACAGACTCCTTTGGGGACATTCCAATGAGGGAAACAACTATTTTCTTTCCCGTTTTAGTTCCAAGATCCTTCAGCAAATTAAGCCAGTATGTCTCTACATTGTGTTTCATATTATTTCTGGGCAGAAGTCACTACTGATGTGTTATTCCCTTTCATACCAATGTTCCTAACAGTTGGCCAACTTGTAGCCATAGGTATAGCACGTTGACAAGTTTCATGTGTTTCCTCATTTTGCTTCTTTATATTTTTATGTTTTGTGCAACTTCTCTTGGAACATTTTTTTCTAAATTATATAGTTTCTTCTTGTTCTTTTTTTTCATGACACCTACCAAAAGATTTTGCCATGTCAGGATCTCAGTCTGGTGGGCAGTCCCCAGGGCCATCTGAGAGTTGCATATTGTCATCATCCCTTTGGGGCACTGGGAATAGAGAGGGAGTCCTGGAAATTTTTACATTTGTTCTCTTCCTGTTTCGCTCATCAGCTGTTTGCCTGTGTAGATGACGACAAGGTTTGACAGGACCTTTCCCTTCTTATTAGTTCTATTTTTAGATAGGGACAGGCGACAACAATAAAAACTATTTGCCTCATGCAGACTTGATACCAGGCAATGTTCTATGGGCTTTACATCCATTGTTTCTTTAATCCCACAGCAAACATATGCAATAAGTATTATTCACCCAACCTCTGCAGAAGTTTCTGGGTGCTCTTCTTGTCAGCTTGTTGACCTAGGATTTCCTGCCCATTCCTGCCATATGTTAGTATAACATGTAATGTCATACATATGATACGTTGTTATGTAATTTTCTATGTCTTAATACTGGGATAATCTTCTCCTCACTTCTAAAACATCATATGTATTACATGCCCTATTGATTGACAAAGATCAAAAGGGGGATCAGAACTATTCATATAATTTCATTTTCCTATTCAGTGGTTTTGATGCTGCCTATAAATCTAAAATGGCAAAGGGAAGAAGAGGGGAAATGGCCCATAGAACTGTTTCTCTCCATTCTAAGGATCCCATCCTCCTCCTTCTTTTTACTCCTCTCATCCTAGCCGCAACCCCCAAATTAGCAACCCTGTCACCCCCTTCCACATATGCCATGCTTGGGAGGCAGGCTTTTCTCAACATGCATTTTAAACACACAACTTACTGTGAATTCTCTTGGCTAGTCAGTGAGGAATCTGAGGAACAGAGTGGTGAAACGACTTGCCAGTTCACTGAAATATGCTAGAGAAACACGTGAGCTGTGGGGCTTATCCTCCTTGAGGTCTCGCTCAAATATTACTCCCTGTCTGGAATCTTCTGTGAGGCCCCCTCTGCTTTCTTGGAAGGCAGAGCTATTCCCCTTGCCTGTTATCTCATGTCACTTTATATATCCCTCAGCACAGCATTTATCTCAGGATATTGTGACTTGGGGTTTATTTCTCTTCTCTGTTATATTGTGAGATCCTTTATGGGAAACACTATGCCATTTATCGATGCATCCCCTGGGCCCAGAACAGCACTTGGCATGTTGTAGGTGCCGGACAAGCGTTTGTTCTGGGAATGACTGCAAACATGCAGTGCAGTTGGCTGCTATTTTTATTCTTGTTCCCCGATTACTGCTTCCTCTGGATCCTGTTGTTTAGTGGGTACTGATATAGGAGGGCTGTCTTATTGAGGACCTATGGATTCTGGCTACAGAAATTTAATCACCAGGATTCCATTTTCAAGTTAAGAACCTTGAGTTAAAAATAGCCTTAATGCACTCATGTTATGGAATCTGCTTTGTAAAAACTATGAAATAATTTTAAACATGAAGGTCAAATTTCAAATTAAAAGTTCAACTTTCTGGTCAGTATTTTCTCAAGGCAACAAGAATTTTGTGTATTTGCACATTAAAAACACATACACTCACTCTCACATCTACTGCTTGAGGTCGTTTTATGTGGTTATATCAGCTTTCAAGGTACACATGAAACATGGCCAAATTGTTTACATCGATGGATTTCTGACATGATTTCAGCTTGACCTGTGGCACATTTCCCCATGTAGGCACAGAAAGAGACACACCTCCATCCCAGATTTCAACGCACAAGCAGAAGTAAGTTATTAGAGTCTGAAGAGAAGCAAAAGAGAAATAGCTATGCTTCTAATAGAAGAAAGAGGACAAATGTTGATTTAATCAATTGACTTAACTTTTAAGTCAGAGAACAGATGTTTTCTGTTAGGTCCCTGGTGAAAATTCAGTAGGCGCCAGTGATACTTTAGGACCAGTGGCTTCTGATAAAATCTGAAACGAAGGTCTGGGCTGTTCTTGCTAAATGGGCTTTTGCACAGCAGGCCTGTCACTGTGGTGGTGAGATTTTTCTCTTGAGCAGGAGTTTGTTTGCTCTCTCTTCTTTATGCTTTTGTTCCTTGTCTTTTCACTGCCCACTCACTTTTCTTCTTTATCTCTTAGCATAGGAAAATCACATTCCATTTTTTTACTGTTACATTGTTTGAAAATAATAATTATGAAGAATTTTGTTCTCTACCTTGAAAGAGGTCTTTGAATCCTGTATTTTCTGGTCCAGTAGAATCACCTGTGCTGTGTTCTAATCTCACCTTGTTCACAGCCTCCTCTTTGAGCCATGGAGTTCGAAGAGTGCTTGAAGTGCTAGTTACCCTGATGTTGTCTTCAGAACCTGTCCCCCAGCCTCATCATGGAAACGGTAAGCAGAACCCCCCTCACTAAAACTTCAAAGGGGTCCTCTAAAGGTTTCTAAGATTCTACATTCCCAAAATGCCAGCTTTTCTTTTTCAGCTACTTGGAAATTGATTGTAGTGATATGAGCCTATTCCTTCTCATAAACACTCCAGTGATATTAATATTCTTGGAAGTTCTTTACCATATACAATTTGTTACTATGTTTTCAAGCAGTAGGGCATCTTCTTTGCCATTCTTTTTGCTCACATAGCCCCCATCTCACCCACCATTTGACAAACAGCGCTGCAGGACCATGAATTGCTTATGATCAGGGAATGTCCTCTACCACCTTAGATCCCCTGCAGAGCTTGGCTCCTAGCACACAGTGGGAGTGTAGTAAATGCTTGCTGAATGAAGCCAGATAGCTCCCTTATACTCACTTAATGGAACCCATGTGTAGCTAGGTTATCTCAGACTATCATAAACCCCACTGAGGAAATCAAGATGGCTGAATAACCAAAGAAATATGTTCCTTGCTCACATTTTTCATAATGAATTCTCCCATCTCACCTATGCATTTTGTATTATCCAATGATCTTGGTTTATATATCCATTTGCTTACAAGCAGTTTATTAATATACAAAAATGGTAAGATCTAGAACTAGGCAGTGACTCTTTTTTTAGAGTAAACTGGTCTTGAAAATGGATATCATGGCATTAGAAGGCTAAAAAATATTTCACAATCTAGTAATTTCCATTTTATGGGAGATAGGATGAGTGACCAATCTCTGCCAGCAGAGACTGGCACCTACTTGGAACGGTATCTCATTGTTTGACTCACTAAAGTGGAGGGGATGTTAAAATGGATACCATTAAGACACATGGAAGCTCTTCCATGATTCCTTTCTCCATGCAGCTGTCTCAGGTCTGTGCTGATTTTCTCCTCTCAGTGTCATCCTTTATCCTGTCCCTCAGACTAAAACATATGTGGTAGGAGCAGGAGAGTGTTTCTGAGGCAGGAGACTGAGGAATGCTTATTTGAATGGGCTGACTTCTTACCCTCCCCAAGGGGCAGAGGTGTTGATAGTTTCCATCAGTAATGACCTCATAGGAAAGTCCTGTACATCTCAAAAGCCACCACCACAGCTGGCACTGATTCAGGGGGAAGCTGGAGCCTGAGTCTAGGTGATCACTGAGACAGAGCTACAGTGTCTCCTTTCTGGGTAATCTGTCTGCCCCATTCTGGAAGCAGATTGGGGAAAAACATAGAAGAAGACTCTTTTTAAACCATCTCTGCCCTCTGGAAACAGCACCTGATTTCCCAGCCTTAAAATATTTAACATGGATAATTTAGAAATATTTAAAACAACTTTCCTCCTTCTTAAAAACCCACACATCATTACTCTTAACTTGGGCATTCACTCAAGGCAGACATGGAGAACACTACTATAAGGGAAAAGCTTGTGAGGCAACAGGAATGCAATGGAGAGCACTGCCAGAGTCGCTCTGCCCTTGGGAAGCTTTTAGTCTGTGAAAGATAGGTCTCAATAAAATCATCACACAGCTGTACAGAGATCAGTGCTCTGAAGGGAGAACAAATTTCCTTTTTTTTTAGTTTTTACTTAAATTCCAGTTAATTAACATACAGTGTAATATTAGTTTTAGGTGTACAATATAGTGATTCAGCACTTCCACACAACACCTGGTGCTCATCACAAGTACACTCCTTAATCCCCACCACTCATCCCCCAACTCACCTCCCCTCTGGTAGTCATGTTTGTTCTTTATAGTTAAGATTCTGTTTCTTGGTTTGCCTCTCTTTTTTTTTCCCTTTGCTCATTTGTTTTGCTTCTTAAATTCCACTATTGAGTAAAATAATGTGGTATTTGTCTTTCTCTGACTTATTTTGCTTAGCAAAATACTCTCTAGCCCCATCCATACCATTGCAAATGGCAAGATATCATTCCTTTTTTATGGCTGAGTAATATTCCATTGTATACATATTTTTATAGTTTAGAGCCAGGAAAGGATTGTCAAAGCTACAACTTTCAAAGGAAAATAGAAGTAAACCAGATGAAGGGTGTGGACAGACCTTTCCAGGCAACTGAGGCCTATGGCAGGAAGCAGCATGGAATATTCAAGAAATATGCAAACATGATTTCCATGAATCTTGGTGGGTAGGCAGATGCAGACAATGCAGATACTTGCTCTCTGTCCCTCTTACAACCCAGCTGTGGTTTCAACTCCCTTCCAGTTTTACACCAAAATACCCAACCTCCAGTGGAGGACAGGGCTGCTGGATAAGCATGTGACCAGCTAAACCTTTGTTTCTTCCTAGCACAGTGTAAGGAGCAGTCATTGAACATAATAATCACCAAAATTGATGATAAAACTTTTCACAGAATTAAAGGATACTTTTCATAGAATTTAATCTTCCCAGCTGAGATCTCCCTGGATCAACCAGTTCTCAGTGGTCTGCCAGTTGGCTACAGATGCGTGTGTGAACCAAGATCACTCAGCTGAGTCCAGCATAAATTGTTAACAGCAGAGCTGTGAACTAAATAAATGGTTCTTTTAAGCCACTAAATTATAGAATAATGTTATACAGAAAAATATTTCCCAGTAGTAATTTTACCCTATTTAATAATTTTTAATCCACAAAGTATGAGAACAGTAAATTATTCAATAAGATAAAAATAGGTTGAACATCTTGTATATTGTGTATTATTGTGTACCTTCTACATGCAAACAGATGTTTTAGGTTTTAATGGGATACATGGGTAAATAAGATGTAGTATCTCTCTACAAAGGAGTGTGGTAAAACCCCTAAGAGGAAATAAACAAATGCCTACACCAGGTCAAAAAGTACTAAATTTAGCACAAGATTCCAAATTGGTGTGATAGTTAAGTGCTGCTTTAAGATCCCCTTTTCTAATTGGTTGATGGTAGATTATCTTCCAACACAAGGAAATGGTATGGAGAGATCCCAAAGCAGAAGAAACTCTGAAGTCAGTTCCAGGTGGGGTGGTCTGTGGGTCTTTCCTGAAAGCAATAGGTGACCTCAGCTCCTCAGTATCCTGTACTGCTTAGGCCAGGAGTAGGACCTACTAATAAAATGCTATCTTTTCTCATATTATGGAATTGAAAACGATTTCACGCACAAGTCATAGTGCATACTAAAATTTTAAGACATTGAAGAAGCTTTTGGGAAGGCTCCACCACTGTAAATTTTGTTTCAGGTTCATCCAAATTCCAGTTCTAAGGTTTTTTTGTCTGAGGACAAATTGACTGATAAGAAAAATGACTCTACATTTCCAACAAATGCTAAATAGCTTAGCATTTCCCCACCCCATGGTGTTCTGAGGATGATTTCAGTGACCCGTATTTGTTCCCAAAGCAATGTGGAGCACATAGTAGGGATTCAAAATAATTCAAAATTTGAATTAACTTTAAAACTTTTCTTCTTGTTAGAAGTAAAAGAATGAATATTTGACTGATTTTTTGTTGGTTTTATAGTTCAGTAATCTTTTACGTATCCAAACGGTTAGAGAATGGATTATCCTGACTTAATTATGATGACTAACAAAGGATGAATATTTACTACATATTTATAGTTTACCTAACATGAACCATAAGACTTCAATAGAAATTCTAACACTAAAATAATAGTTAAGTTTGATTTTTTTGTTCAAGTCATTAAACTTCCTTGTATAACACTATAAGCAACATATTTTTGGGATTTCTGGATGTTTGTATTCCATATAATCATAAGTTTCCCATAAAATGCTGGCACCTATAATATTATACCCATATATCCAGAAATCCTATAATCATATAATTATAATTAATCCTAAATTCTTCACTTTTATATGGCAGCACATGCTGTTTAATTGTCAAAACAGAAAGTTAACATATAACATAGAATATCTCTTCTTGTATTGAAAAGAATTTATCTTCTCCAGATGTATAACAAATCTTTTATATGCTTTTTCTATTTTATCTGTAATGATGTAGTCATGCATACCACAAATGTCAGGTTGTTGTTGTTGTTTAAAGATTCATTGTGAATTAAAATTGTCTAACAGAAAAAGAGTTCAAATGTAATTCAGGTGAAAGTTAGAAAGTTAAGTCAAATTATACATAGCCAGCTTACAGTTCAGGCCAAAATGAAGAGATTTCTACCATTACAGAATGGTTTTTAGTGAGATAGGTCTCTATTTGTGAAGCCAAGAAACTAAGAAAAACTTAAAGATATTTTATGCAAAACATTTATGATTAAAAAATGTGGGTGCTGTATTGAAGTTAGTTGATAGAGTAAGCCTCCAGGAGGCACCAGGTAAAAAATGGAAACTTCATTCAACCCACCAATTAACCAAGCAAGTGCTCAGTGAACGATGTTCCAAAGATGTTGAACACCATGCCTGTGTTCCTAGCTTGCTCCCAGATCGCAGCATGTTAGTACAAAGCCAAAGGCTTTCAAGCACTCAATTCATGGCAATTGAGTTTAGCTGAATTAAATGGTATGTATGACTTAGCCACTAAGTAGCTGTGTGTTTTCAGGTAATTCGTTTAGCCTCTCTGCGGCTCTAAAATGTGACAACATTTTGAATTATAAAATTGTAAATCTTCTTGGGACCCACGAATCATCTAAGTCAAAACATGTTCTTTATTTTCTTTGGGACCAAGTATCCTTTTGAGGCAACAGAGGAAATATTCTGTACATTTGCCAGGCTGTACAGTTGTTCCATTTATTAGCGTATCACCTAGCATGATCTTGAGGACAGGTAAGTCCTCTGGAAACAAGTTTTGATTATTTGGCACCTTGTTACTTATTTCTCTTAGCAGTTATAAGTACTATCAGACGTGGTCTGAACTCTGAGCTTCTCTGGCTTTTGCTTCTCTTTAAAGGTCACATAGAGCCGATATCGCTTTTATTGCTTGTGGATATGGCCTCTAGTGCTTTTAATTTGGATTACTTAATAGGTATACTAATTAGTATGTATAAGGTGAGCTTCCTTTTTGAAAAATGTCCTGGGAGGCTCTTGGGATATGATATGGCAAAAATTGTCCAAGACTCCCACATGCTATAGCAGGTAAATGGAGGATTGAAAAGAGTGACAATGTTTAAGATATGAGTTTTTCTCTTATATATTATCTAATTTAATCCTTACAAGAGGCCTATATGGTAAATGTGATTATCTCTATTTTACAGGAAAGGAAAAATTCAGATACATTATTGCTCATTCATTTATTTATTTGATGTGTATTTATTAAATGCCTACTCTAGGCTAGACATTGCTCTTGGTATTGGGGCAAACATAGTGGTGTTAGGGGAAGGAATAAGATCCTTTCATCTATAGAATCTCATTCTTAGGAGTGGTGGTAGCAGGAGATACTAGCATTAAACCAGTAACGAATGCCTAAGCAAATAATTCCAGATACTGTTAAGTTTATGAGGATCATACAAGGTAATGTGATAGATTGGGTGAGGGGTGGTGGTGAACCTAAGAGGAGAGGTAAGGGGTGGATCGCATCAACTCTGACATCTGAGTTGAGATCTAACTTGCCTAAGTGGAGTAACTAGGATTTATACTTAGGACTCTCCTGGTGTTAGATACTCTAAGAACATTTGCTATGGACATTAAAATACTAAAATGTTTATATTAATAAGAAAAATCCAAGAAGTCTGTAAGTGTCTATATTGCCTGCTCTTGAAATCATTAGGGTCAAATAAAAAATGAATGTAAAAACTATAAAGAATTATGTACATTAAAGCTTTCTTATGTGTGCTCTTGCAGTCTGGCTTTGAATGCATGGGGAAAAAGGGAATGAAACAAAGCAAAGGGAATGAAACGTACATGCAATTTCAGTGAAGAAATGAGCAGTGTCATGATTAGTCATAGATAAATCATAATAGCATTTAATCTCTTTCTCTCCCATATGTCTTGAAGAAACAACCTTCCAAAGATGAAAGTTTATTTTGTTCTTTTTTCAAAGGTGAAAGTTTAAATCATCGGTAATCCATCACCAAATGAAAATGGTGGTTAATATTTCAGTATATTTCTTTCTAGAACTTTTTAAAAATTAACATTTTATCATGAGTTTTTTTTCTCATGTTATTTCAACCTCATGAAACGTAATTTTTAATGGTGCCAGAATAGTCCATCATATGGCCCTACATTATTGTATTTGTCCATTCCCATATACTGAACATTTAGCTTTGTCTATTTTTTTGCATTTTGCATAATGCTGAAATGATGATCCTCACACATATTTCTATGCTTGCCTTATTATGTTCCTTGGATAGATCACTAGAGTAAAATGGTTGTCAAGAATAGTAAATTCTTGGGGCACCTGAGTGGCTCAGTCAGTTAAGCGTCCAACTCTTGGTTTTGGCTCAGGTCATGATCTCGAGGTTATGAGATTGAGCCCTGCATTCGAGCTCCATGCTCAGTAGGGAGTCTGCTTGAGATTCTCTCCTTCCTCTCCCTTTGCTCCTCCCCTCACTTTCTCTTTTCCTCTCTTTCAAATAAAAAATAATAATCTTAAAAATAGTAAATTTTTTGTCAAAACTATAAAATTTCGTTCATAAATTGCTGGGGTGACTTCAGGGTCTCTTACGAAGTCAAGTTTGACATTCTATTTTATCCTATGTTATTTTGAGTTATAGTCTAACAAGTGAAAGTTTTGACTTATAATGAAAAGTCCCAATGGGAGCTAATGGTCTAAATGTATCACGTCTGATTTATTCAGTATTTTGTTAGTGAAATTTATTTTAGCCCAACTTTGAGCCCATGTCCAGTAATAATGAAATTCACAGAGTAATACTGGGACACTGCAAAATCCTAACCAGTCATTAAAAGTGAGTAACTTACATTCAGTAGAGTTTCGTATTATGTACTTATAATATTATACATTATTTATATAGAACCGTACTTGTAATTTTCTCTTACAAAGTAACAGTTTCTTTATGTGTATATGGTTCCTTTTGACTACTTATAATAGTCAGTTGGTCACAAAAGCCCTGTCCCTAAAGTAAGGTTTAACTACAGAGTTTATTACATAGTATAAGGCATTTCGTTCCTACTTAGTTAAGCAGATTTCTTATCTGCATTAGGTGAGTCATGCCCTCCTCTGCCATTTTACTTTCCCAAAATAAACTTTTTTTAATTTTGTTTAAAATATTCTTTATTTATATTGAAGCCTGCCAGATGGCCTTAAGGGATTAGCAAATTATAATTTAGCTGAAAAATGACAATTTTAGCAGATCAGTGTTCTCCTCTAGAGGCTAACAAATATGCATCAACTACAGTAAGAAAAGGGATGTTTATTTGAAACTCATCCAAAGAATCTGAAAGCCTAGATGAAAATCTTGAAGAAAAAAGATTTTCCACAGATTTCTTCTTTCCTCTTTCTCACTTTTGGATACTCTAGGAACATAGAATCAATAACCCATCTGGCTTTGGAACTGCCTAGGTTGGGAGCAGAGCAGCAAATTGTGTTAGTGAGGGAAAGGGGGAGAGAGAGAAGATGCCATTAGAAATAATTTGAATTTAACTGATACTTACATTCAAGAGAGAAAGGCAGAAAGCATATTGTATCTTAAATGAGACATATTTGGAATGATTTGCAGTGTATAAGGAAATTTAGATACATGAAATTGAGCATTACATAGAATATGAAATAAAAGCAAGCATAAATTACCCAGTATCACCTCCATTCTTTGTCCCTTTGCATTAGGTAAGTGCGTAATATTTCACTCAATGAGGTTATTTTAAGTGAGGCCAGAGGAGAAATGATTTCCTTAGTTTTAAAAATATTTATTTATTTATTTATTTGACATAGAGAGTGAGAGAGAGATCCAAACTAGGCAGAGAGGCAGGCAGAGAGAAGGGGAAGCAGGCTCCCCGCCGAGCAAAGAGCCCATGTGGGGCTTGATTCCAGGACCCTGAGATCATGACCTGAGCCGAAGGCAGAGGCTTAACCCACTGAGCCACCCAGAGGCCCCAAATGATTTCCTTCAAAATAGCCCATTTTTCATTTAAGATTTCTTTCGAAGTCTAAATTGAACGAAGTTCAGTTCTTTTAAGATAAGACATACCATGTGATGGCATAAATACCACCTGGGATTGTGAATAGTGATTTTCCATTTACTGATATGGGACTGTATGAAAGTCATATCACATTTCTGGACCCATTATATCCCTCTCTTTAAATTGATAGTATTGGAATAGATTATTTTTATGGTCACTTTCATTACCTACTCCTTAAAAAAATTTAAACCCTAAAATTTATAGTTACCCAAGGCATCTTTTTCTCCATTTCATTGTTCTGCTTATTCTCTCCTTCCTCATATTTTTTATTTAAAACTGTTACATGTTTGGTTCCTCTATTAGAGGTAAAAAAATAAATTTATGAATCCTCTCACCCCAATTAATTTACAATGTACTTGAGTAGAGGTGATCTTTTGTTTCTTTTGTGCCTTCACATAATGTGTAATTGTATTTCTGCATAGAGGAGTTCCCAGACCTGTTTTAACTGACTGACCAGTGTCTTTACAAGCTCCCGGTGGAACAGAGTAAATAGAATAAACAGATGCATATGTAAGGTAATTGAATCCCTGTTGTTTTATTTGCATGTGTGGTGAGTTTCTGAGGTCAAATATCCAGATTCTAAATCTTAGAGAGATCAGGGTCATTGTCTTCTACTTTTTAGAGTTTCTCTATCAAGCTCAAAAAACTACCCTTTTTAGATTTCCACTATGGGCTGGGAGAAGTGCTCAAGATTAAAACAAACAAACAAACAAAGAACCAGAAAAGGTGTAACTATGACCTCTTTGGGCACTAAGGACTGACAGCATCAACTGTTTTCCTTATGATAAACCCTCCTCTGGCCTGGGTGCTCACCCTGGGGTCACTGAAGGACAGGGCTGTGATTAACCACAATTGCCACTAGAGGTCAGTGCTGACCATTCACAGAGACAGCAAAGCCAAAGCAATTGGCCTTGGAGTCCCTTGTTAGGAAGAGCATTGGAAGTTCCTTTGTGTCATTGGTTGAGATCAAATTGATGCTGGATCCATTGTGAATTGTGTATTATGTGCAGGCCTTAAGAGAAATAATTTTAATTTCATTGATGATTATAGTCAAGTACATTATTTGAATTACTTCTTATTACTGGATGTAAACCAACTGTTTTAGGAACTAACAAATTCCTGCTTTTTGGGATGTATCAGCAGGCTCTAGGTTTCCCTACTTTGCCCTCTTTTAAAATGTTGTAATGAGCATCAATCTTTAAGTGAATGCAGGGTAAATGTAGAGGACAGGGTGGTGATATTTGAGGTACTTTGATAAGGTTCTTGTACTCCCACACAATCTAAAAAGACTTCCATTTTTCTGATATGGAAGTTTGTCATTCTGCCACTAGGCTTTAGTCCCTTTGAGCCAAACCACTTTCCTACAGCTCTTCCTACTACAAATATTTGTTATTTTCATGTCATATGACAGTAACTGTGCCTTGATCTTGAGCTTCAAGTATTCACTTACTTAAACATTTCCCTGGGGACATAATGTTGGATCATGGTTTCCAGTTTAAATTTACTTGACAAAGTTTATTTTTTTAAAATTGTAACTCATCAAGCTATTGTTCTAGATCAGCCTTGGCTGTAAAAGCAGGAAGAACTAACTAATCTAATTTTCATGAAGTATTTCTTACATAGATTTTCTCATTTAACACTCACAACTCTTGAGAAAGGGGATTGCTTGTTATCTTCACTTTACAGGTGAAGGAGATTGAGGTTTAGGGTTTAACTTGTTCAAGACCACACAGTTTATAAGAGAAATGATCAGGATTTGAATCCAGGTCTGTTTTACTCCAAAGCCTATGTTTTTTCCTAAGTGTAAAATTGCCTACTACAGTATACATAATAAAATTATTGCTTATCTCCTATCACCCTCTCCCATTTCTCTACACCTTGCTGGACACCTTTGCATCAAATATGCTCAGGAGTTAATGACTTTGAATATTTACTATTCTAGTATGCTATTCTAATGAGAAAGTGTCCTGACTCCAATCCATTTGTTAGCATAGTTTAATGTCAATTACAGAATTCTGGTATTAAGTCAAGGTGTTTGATCATTATAATGTACCTCCAAGTGTCCTTATCGTTAACTGAAACCCTAAAAGCTGAAGGCCCATATTAGTCAGCTTGGGCTACCATCCTAAAATACCATAGATCAGGTGGCTTTAACAATAGGAATTTATTTCTTACAATACTGGAGGCTGGGAACAACCAGTTTGGTTCCTCTGTGAG
This sequence comes from Enhydra lutris kenyoni, assembly GCF_002288905.1. Lineage (NCBI taxonomy): Eukaryota > Metazoa > Chordata > Mammalia > Carnivora > Mustelidae > Enhydra > Enhydra lutris. Next base: position 23,485,353 of record NW_019154087.1, read on the forward strand.
TGCTCTCTGCCTGGCTTCCAGATGACCACCTCCTTACTGTGTCCTTATATAGTAGAGAGAGCACTGCTTGTAAGTGCACAAATACCATCATAAAGGACCCACTCTCAGGACCTCATCTAACCCTAATTACTTCCCAAAACCCCATTTCCAGGTGGCATCACATTGGGGGTTAAGACTTTAACACGTGACTGGAGGGATTCTAGTCAGACCATAGCAACCCTGGATATTAAATACTAGCTCTTTTATTTTATTCAAAATATGAGGAGGGAAACTTTGGAAGGGGAAATATTGGATAAGGATTTTGCTTTTGTTCTCATCCTTTATAACTTGGTGGAAATAGTAGACTACTACGATTTGCTAGGAATGGTAGTGACATAGTAATTTTACTCCGTAAGTCACTGAGCTTCTTGAGAACAGTGCCTGTGTCATTCATTTACACAAGACCAATAACTACATGTTAATTGGCATACACATGCTGAATAAGTCAGTGATCTGCTAAGGAACAGAATTACCAAACCTGCCTTTCTGGAGTGGCAAGTTGTAAGGATTATATCTAAGCTTCCTGTAGTTCTCAATTTTTCATGTTCTTTTTAAAAATAAAATTAGACCAAGTTTTTTGATGTATGATTTATGTACAGTAAAATTCATATTGTTACATGTATAGTTTGATTTTTTAAAAGATTTTATTTATTTTAGAAAAAGAGTATGTGTGTATGTGTGTGTGTGTGTGTCTCAGAACAAAAGGAAGGGCAGGGGGAAAGGAAAAGAAACTCGAGCAGACTCCACACTGAGCATGGAGCCTAACGCAGGTCTAGATCTCACAGTTCTGAGATCATGACCTGAGCAGAAACCAAGAGTTGGACACTTAACTGACTGAGGAACCCAGGTGCCCCGAGTTTGATGGGTTTTGAAAAATGTATATAATTCTGTATATTCCATCACTACCATAATTAATGAAATAGAATATTTTATCACCCCCAAAATTTCCCTTGCGCTCTTTTAAAGTCAATCCTTTTTGGGAATTAAGATCACATAATATGTAGGCTTTTGGATCTGGCTTCTTTCTTGAGATTCCTCCATGTTTTTGCATGTATCAGTAATTTACTTCTTTTTATTGCCAAGTAATATTCCATTATACAGATATATCACAATGTGTTTATCCATTCATCAGCTAATGATACTTCAGTTGTTTCTAGCTTTTGACTATTTTAAATAAAGTTTATATATATGTGTATGTAGTATGTGTGCATATATATACATTTTATATATATATATATATATATATATATATATATATATATAAATGAACTGTTTGTGCCCCATTCATATGTTGAAGTTCTAACCTCCAATCCAACGTTACTGTTTTTAGAGATAGGGCCTGTGAGAAGGTGATAGAAGGTTAAATGAGGTCATACCAGTGGTATTCTTATGAGAAGAAGGGGTACCAGAGCTCCATCTCTCTTTCCCTGAGCGTGTACAAAAAAGAGGTTACTTGAGCACACAGCAAGATGGAGACTGCCTACAAGCCAGGAGAAGAGGATTCAAAATAAAATCTACTTTGCCAGCACCTTGATCTTGGATTTAGCCACAAGAAATATGAGAAATAAATCTCTGTTGTTTAAGCCACGCAATTTATTGTACTTTGTTATGGTGGCCTGAACAGACTAATACAGTATCTAAGCACAGGTTTTTGCATGGACATGTTTTTATTTCTTTTGGGTAAATATCTAGGAATGAGATTCCTGGGTCATATTCTAAATTAAGTATATTTAACTCCATGAGAAACTGCCAAACAGCTTTCCAAAGTAGTTCTAACGTTTTGAGTTTCTGTCAGCAGTGTATGAGAATTCTTCTTGCTCCACATCTGAGCCAGTACTTGGTATGGTCAAGTCTTTTGAAGTATCAGTTATCCTAGGGAGGAGTGATATCCAGCTGTGGTTATAATTATATTCACTTAAGAAATATTGATGATGAACCTCTTTGTATGGCTTATTTACTATCATTGGTGAAATGTCTCTTAAAATATTTTGCTCATTTTAAGAAGTTGCATTGTCTTCTTCTTATTGAGCTGTAATAGTTCTACATCGTCTTCATATAAGTCCTTTGTCACATATACATTTTGCAAATATTCTCTCCCAACTTGAGTCTTGTCCTTTTTGAAAATATGTTTTGAAGCACAGAAGTTTTAAATTTTAATGGATTCCAAAATCAGTTCTTTCTTCTGTCTTTCCTCCTTTTTTTATCTGAAGAAATCTTTAACTAATTGAAGTTCACATACATTTTTATCCTATGTTTAGCTTAGAAATTTTATACTTTTAGGTTATACATTTAGGTATATGATACATTTGAGGTTAATTTTTTTGTAAGAGTCAACATTTTTGAAAAATATGAATATATATTCTCAATTTTTAAGGAGTAAAATGTAGAACTAGGACTGTCCATTTCTTACCACATGGTGAGTTAAGATTATTTTGATCATAGATTTGATGGAATTTAAAGGAATACTGACAGAAAATATTGTCTCATTGATTTTTCTCTTTCTGTATTTATAACTGAACCTATATGTACATTTATGTCTTTTCCAAAACCTGGATAATCTTCACACTTCATTATTTAGAAAAAAAAAAAAAAGAATGAAACCAAACAAACAAAAAAGAAAAAGCCAGCTGTAAGAAGAAGGTTGAGAAGGAATTTCATTCCAATATACTCTAATTCATTCCAGAATCACTGAGATTCAGAACACACTGTGTTATGGGTGAAAAAGCTTTCTAATAATCAACTGTAAAGTGCCAATGAAAATCTCTCAGTTGGAGTCCCTTGGATTTAAATGGTTTCAGTAGGAGAGAGTAAAGAATGACATTTAATAGGATGCGTGACAAGTTGTTAGAATCTGTAATACATGGGCAAATTACTTCAGGACACACTGTAAAAATAAACTATTAGATAAAAGGACAAAATGAGAAAGTAATTTTCTTCAGTAGTTACCATGACATTAGGGAAAATGTTTTTATTGTGGCTAAGTACTTAGAGACAGGAAACAAAGGGCAAGAATAAATAAGCACTTTCCTATTTGGAGGATGATAATGGAAAGATCCTCTAGAGATTATGTTTTTTTGTTTGTTTGTTTTGTTTTATTTTATTAACATTTTAGTAAATAGGCTGAATAGTAAAATCTCCAACTGAAATTAATATCAAGCTACTTTGACTAAAGGATGTCAGGCCCATGGAAATACATTTAAAGATAAATTCTCAGTTATGTGAATCTAAAAAACACCGACAGATGAGCTTAATGCACATTATATAGGTAAGAGATCTATTTCAAGAAAAAACAAAGTATAGAACTGATGGCTTCAAGGTGTTAGTTATAACCCAGGAAAGCAACCTAGGAGTGATTGCAGTCTGCTCCCCAAGGCACCAACCCAGTGGCCTGCCTGACTCATGAAGAAAACTGGAAACAAATCAGAAAGCATCATCCTACAGTTGTGTAAGAACTAGAATACTACATATTCTCCAGGTCACCACTTCTCAGACAAAATAGAGCTGGAAGAGTCCCAGAGAACAATAAGTAAAATGATCAAGGGGTTTTTATATGAACATTGATTCAAGAAATTAGGACGCTTTAGGCTTTGAAACATGAAAGCTAACAGGAAATATGATCAAAGCCTTAAAGTTGTCAAGTCCATGGGTAGGTGGAACACAGACTTGCTCACAAACTCACAAATTTTAAGAACTAAAGTCTCTGGTGGTTGACATATTGCATGTAATATAGCTTTTTGAAGTTTCGCTTTACAGCTAAGACAGTACATTCAGTGCATTTTTTTAATGATGAATTAGGCTGAATGAATGAATGGTTTCTGGGAATTTGATTATTGATGGTTGGTAGAATATATAGAATATATAGAGCAGAGAATATACAGGTGATATCTCTGACCTTTAAGAAATTAAGTGTATTACTTTTTTTCAGTAAAACCATAACATGTGTTAATTATAGAACATTTAAAAATGTAGATTAAAAAATAATTACCCATGCTGTCATTAAGGGCATACAAAGAAAATGTGATACTTTAATCCACTTTCTCTGGTGGTTTTCTCCATGTGTATTTTTTTTATGGCCCTGTGTTCATTCTATATATATAATTTTTTATGGAACATTATAAAAATGTTCTGTTATTATAAAAATTTAATATGATTTTTGTGTCCATAAAATTAATTATATGGACATATCATAACTCATGTAATCATTCTTCTATTTCTGAGCACTTAGACTGTTGCCAAACCAAGTTGAACTCTTCTGGGTGACATTTAAACAGTGATGATTCTTTAAAAATAATTCTGGGCACCTAGGTGGCTTAGTCAGTTAAGTGTCTGCCTCTTGATTTAGGCTCAGGTCATGATCTCAGGGTCATGAGATTGAGCTCCAAGATTGTGCTCAGCATGGAGTCTGCTTGTCCCTCTTCCTCTGCTCCTCTCCCTGCTGACTCTCCCTCACACACACACACATACAAATAAATAAACAAAATCTTAAAAAAAAAATCTCTTATGGGATGTCGGAAACAGAATAAGAGAGAGGAAAATTTGGGGACATGAGCTTATTGAAGGTGTCTTAGAAATTATATTTACCTCAATAATTAACTATAAATAAATAAATAGCACATACTGCAGAGATTTGTAATACAATTTCTAGGGTTTTTTTTTTTTTTTACATGCTGTTGTGTTTAATAAAATAGAAATTCATTTGAAAGTAATGGAATGCAGAGTAGCTTTTTGTTATGTATTGTCTCAAATATATAGTCACTAGCATGAGAGGAGTTCACAATATTTTTAATTAAAAGGAGATTTTCATACTTATAAAGATTAGGTAAAATTGCTCCATAGTCATCTCTTGAGTGTGAATACCAGAGCTAATGATAGTTTACTAAAAATTTCATTAAAAGCTGTCAGTATGATTGCTTCAGCATGGTTTAGGACAATTTATTTTTTTCTTATAGTACTTTATTTGAAACCATAAAAAGGGAAAAATAAAACTACCAATCCAAAAACTACTTTCCTTTGGAGAAATATGCAGATGAATAACACCAATATCTTTTCTCAGTATAATTGAAATCTAATTAGGGAACCAAAATATACACAGAAACATAAGTGATATTTCTATAATAAGTGTAACAGTAAGTCAGAGAAGAGAGACTCTGGAAAATTTTAAGGAGAAAGTAACTTTTAAATTGGACATTGAAAGATGGGTACAATTTATGTAGGTACACAGAGGTTTGAAGTCTGGTGGAGGGCAGGGTAAGCAAACCCATGAGGGTGGTAATACTGTGGTATAGCTAGAAACATCATAATTAGAGCTGGATTGGGGGAGTTTACTCTAGAAGGTAGCAGGGAATGGAGGTGGGAGTAGAGATGGAAGATGGATGAGAGATTTTTGACTTTATCCCCATGTACAATGGGGCCCTTTCAAGAGTTATTTAAAGGTCAGATGACATAATAAGTATAATATTCTTAGATGATTTAATCTAGTAATGATGTGTATAATGGATTGAAGAGTGACTGAAAGCAAGAATATCAGGAAGAATACAAAAAAATGAGGAAATAGGGAGACAAGGTCTTTATCCATGCAGGTGAATGAAGTATTACAGTTTTCATTTCCCAACAAAAATAGGTCCACCTAGGAACCATTCCATTATGGTTGAGGTTTGCTTTATCTGCCCTCTTTGGGCACCAGCGAAGTCACTGGGATTTCTCACAGCACTGTAATCTCAGGGTAGTCAAACTTCATACATGGTATCTGTCATCTCCCACTGTGACTTTTCCAGGAGAAAGGTAGAATTTGTGAGCTTCTTATAACCTACCCTCAAAGTCATGGAGCCTCACTTCTGCCATATTCAGTTAGTCAAAAGTGAGTCACAGAACTAGCCAAGATTCAAGGTGGTAGTACTATACCAGGACATGGATACTGAAATTCATCCAGAGACTCATTACCCATTCTTTGATTAGGGTATAGACTCTGTTCCCTGGGCATGATTCTCTGTCAGCCATCAATAAGGGAATGGAACCACCATGCTGATGGTCTGAAGTTGCCATAGGTAAGCTGTTGGAAAGAAAGGATGGCCATGAAACAGGAGAATAAAGACAAACTAGAACATGAGAGGACACTGCACCCATGAGGACAAACTTCTGTCTCTCACTTGCTCCAGCCTTGACAGTATAGGTCTTCAGTAGAAGAAGCAATGGAAGACTGAGATAAACAGGAGATGATGGGAGACAGGGGAGCTCTGGGCCCAGCTTCTGCTCCTTCTCAGCAAGAGGAGCTAGCAAATTAGTCACAGTGTTCACAAGCTCCAGGGATGCCTGGTGCCCACAATGACCTTCAGAGCTTCACATTCCCAGCTTCATTTCGCTTTCCAAATTTCAAACAAACTTCCCTTTTTGTTGTCTCTACACTGGAAAAATACAGGAAGGGGATTCTGGGAAACTTAGTTCCAGCTTAGTTATGTTGATATTAGGACAAACCATCATAAACTTCTCTCCTTCAATAATACAATACACTTTCTGTAGCTGCTGTATCTGTGTATTGCACTGTTGAAGTGAATTTTAGAGATATAATTGGTTTTTGGCAAGGAAAAAAAAAAAAGCCTTCTTTGAAGATACCTAAGAGAAACTCTCTTCATTGCTTAGCTATACTAACCTTCAATTATTTTCTTTTTCTCACAGCATTATATATTTGACATGAATTCTTTCACCGGGTAACTTATCTACTTCTGCTTTTATGTAGGTTCAGATGGAAAATATTTTTAAAGAATATTGCTGTGGTTAGAGCTACACTGAATGTGTTTTGGCTTAGAACGTTCTGTTACAAAGAAACAATTTTAGTACTGTTTTACTGGTCAACAAGACCTCACTGCATGAATGTTTTATTTCCTATTATATTATAACAAATTTAAGCAAGAAAAAGCAAATGAATCAATGATTAGACTCTCACTCCTATAAGCAAATATAAGGAGGAAATGAGCCACTGAGAGCTAAACATTTTTTTTTTTAAGATTTTATTTATTTATCTGACAGAGATCACAAGTAGGCGGAGAGGCAGGCAGAGAGAAAGGAGGAAGCAGGCTCCCCGCTGAGCAGAGAGCCCGATGCGGGGCTCGATCCCAGGACCCCGGGATCATGACCTGAGCCGAAGGCAGAGGCTTTAACCCACTGAGCCACCCAGGCGCCCCGAGAGCTAAACATTTTGATGGGACAAGAGGAGATGAAGTAGTGAGGAGCAAGCCGATAGGAGTGCCAAGAAATGCCTTGGTTACAAGGCAGAGAGGCTGTACTCTGTAAACAACTTCTCTTCCATTTGTAGGTGGCGATCTAGGAATTCAGCCTAATGCATAGGACCAGAGCCTTAGCATCAGGACTATCCAGTTGTGGTCCCTAAGGGATCTTTTCTTATGGCATCTACTGTAGGAGGAGATAACTGGGGCAAAGGTTGAGAAATTGGGGACGAAGGGAATAAACTCTTACTCCCTTTTTATTTTGTTCACAGTATGATTTCACTTTTTAAAAGTACCTGATATTGAGTGCTTATTTTGATCTGCCCTTATGATGGGGTAGGAGGACTCAGATAAGCGTTTGCTCTGTCCTTAATTCCTCTAGCTATCTCAGAGGTATTTGGAGCAAGATTGCAATGAGAGGCTTTATTATTGAGTTTTTTCTTCCTTCCTTCCTTCCTTTTTCTTTACTTTTCTTTTCTTTCTTTCTTTCTTTCTTTCTTTCTTTCTTTCTTCTTTAACATTTTATTTATTTATTTGAAAGAGAGAGACAGAGATAGTGAGAGAGATAACAAGCTTGGAAGAAAGGGAGAAGCAGACTCCCTGCTGAGCAGGGAGTTGGATGGGAGGCTTGGTCCCAGGACTCTGGGATCATGACCCAAGCCCAAGGCAGATGCTTAACTGACTAAGCCACCTAGGTGCCCCAAGTTTTCATCTGTTACTCTAAGAGAACATTATGGACTTACGTTATGACTTTAAGAGACTATTCTAGATTCAGTTATTACTCCAAGAGTACATTCCAGATTTGGACACTGGAAACTCTTCAAAACTGTTGACTTTCACTGAGAAAAACATGGAATAGTGAGAAACCATGGCATAGTAGAAAAAGCACAGGAAATTGAGCCTTGGCTCTGTTAACACTGTGACTTTTTAAAAAAAAATTCTGGAGCTTGGTTTTCTTTTTTGTAAAGCTAGTTGCACTAAATTTCTCTGTGGAGGTAGAATCAGTGAGAAGATGAAAATTAGCTAGAGGAAATATGGTCCAAAAGTGTGATTTTTCCTTTCAAGCATACTTAGGTTTTGTTTCTACCAAATGCTCTGTTAGTTAAGAATCAGCATGGCCTGAAAAAGGATTGCTGTGCTGTTTGACACTCCACAGCTTCACACCTTAAATCATTTCTTAAACCAAACACTCTCAGTCTGTCTACCACTGTCCCATGTCTCCACTTTCTGAGTAAAGTTGCAAGGAAGAAGAAAAGACGAATGAATGACAAAATTATAAAATCATGTGGAGAATTGTAATGATGGTGATATTCTAAAATTCTAGAAAGGATTATATACTATTTTAATCCCTTCTTCAAACATTTCCAAACTTAATTCCAGTATATACAAAATATATATTCAATGTTTACATTCCAATATACACAATAATCAGAGAATATAGTTCAGGTGGATATAAATGACTTTAAGATTTCCATAGGTGAAAATCATCCTTTCTAAATGTAATTTAACTTTCCTTTCTAAAGGCAAATATAGTTATTTTTTCTTTTGTTTGATTTCAAGAGAATATTCAAATTATCATTTATATATCAGGAACTTTTTGTTTTGGCCTGCAGTCTTTAAAAGATTAAATTAGGAACATTATTTTAATCAGCATATAGCCACTGTTATTATTTCATGAAGTGTCTTTACATTGTGATTGAACCCAATTCAGGAAGACATTTTTGGGTTGGTTGAAGTTTGGCAAGGGTTCATGTGGGGGAAGCAAAATGAGGTAACTCAATTCATTATTATTCCCTGTCCCTTCACCTTTGCATTTTTAATGATTACAAAGAGAACTTGGGGTTCCTGGGTGGCCCAGTCAGTTAAGCGCCTGCCTTCAGCTCAGTTCATGACGCCAAGGTCCTGTGACTCAGCCCAGTAGGGATTCTGCTTCTCCTTCTTACTCTGCTACTATACCTGCTTGTGTGCTCTCTCTGTCAAATAAATAAATAAAATCTTTAAAAAATAAAACAAAACAAAGACAACTCGGTCCTAAAAAGAAAAAAAAAATCAATCTTCACCAATATGAACATTACTATTGATTTTTTATGTGAAACAGTGGTCTGTAGAAATTATTTAGAAATAGAAAGATAATTAGCTCCTTTAGGTAGGATCCTTCACAACCAAACCGCCTAATTTTTACTCACTTGAGTGGATCCCTTCTTAACTTTAAAGGTCTCTTTCAGATTGAAAAACAAAATGGAAAGTACCAGAGGATGACCAAATTAATTTCTATTTGGCCCATACAACTGACTCTCTTCTCAGCCTTACTTAATCTTTTCTTTCCATTTCATATTTTATTTTTATTTATTTTATTTTATTATGTTCAGTTAGCTACCGTATAGTACATAATTAGTCCTTGATGCAGTGTGCAATGATTCATTAAGTATAACATCCAGGGCTCATCACAGCACGTGCCCATTTCACATTATAGTCTTTGGCATCTCAACACTCTTCTCTCTAAAAACAAGGTCCATTCCTTTCTCTCCCAGAGTAGTAGAGTGCTTTGCTCCAGAAATAAGAACCAAGTAAGTGCTTCCAAATGCTTAGGTCCTCTTTCCTGGACTTGTTACAACTTTCAGCAGGGATGCCAGTCTGACTCCAGGCCGCAGGAGTTATCTGGGCCATGCACGGGAAGTACGTCAGCACCAGTGTGCGTGGTTGGGAAGAACAGGTGTGGCCTGACACTGCTCACACTGACCCAGGTGGGCTGCTTCCTCATCACTGGGGCTGTATGTCAACTGTTCCCACCCAGTGTCAGTACAGTTGGGACCTCGGGCCAATTCCGTGTGTCTGTGAAAATTCATTATTGACCTTGAATCTATGTAGGATCTCTCGGGGTTGAAAAATGTTTTCACTACTGGTTAAGGACTTTTTTCTTTCAATGTTGGACACAATTCTTGCATCCAGTTCTCAAATAATCAGAGGATAGTTTTATAAAATAGGGTTTTGTTTTGGAAAAACTGAAGCTCCAGTATTGAAGTGTGGCTGGTTTTGCTCCGTATGAACTAGTTTAACTTAGTGGAAGCTCCTGAACTTAGAATAAGTGTGGATCAGCAGAAGGACCTGTAGCAGCAGAATATACTGTCTCTGTGTGATACTGGCTGAGTTAATGAGTAATTTTGCATAGGAAGATATTTAAGCAACCTTGATGATCATGAAATATTCATATAAATGTTTCTCACAGGGAAAGTAGGAGTTATAGTGATTTCTAACCATCTCAAAGGAATTGGAGTGGTGTTTGTAAGGGATTTTGAGATCCAATAGTAAAAAATGATGATTGTGTATTAATCAGGGAAGACTATCACCTTAAAAAAATGTAAGAAGAATGGGATAGTAATCTAAGGACGTCACAGTGAAATAACCCTGTCTCTATGGCTAAAGGAAGGCAGATAGGATCTAACGAATAGTGGAAAGAGGGATAGCTGTATTCCATGCTCACCTGCTGGTCCTCATTGGACCTCTGATACCAGTGCTGGTGTCAAATTTATGTGAGTGTCTGTGTGTGCGTGCACGTATTTGTGTGGTATGGGTAGTCCTGAGGAGAAAACCAAAGCAAGAATACATTTGGCATTACTTAATGATTAATTCAGGTCAAAAGATAATTTTTCTCTCTTGCAATCTTTTGGCTTTGGTGTTTCAAAGATTGCATGTGTATGTCAGTAAAGGAGTTGGTAATTGGAAATGGACATAAACATAGAGAAAGAGAAAAGTGGTTCATAAAAGCTACTAGGAAGAAGTGATTCTTGAGTTGAACCTTGAAATTATTAGGAATAAATTTGGCTAAAATGGGGAGAAAGAGTATTTTAGGTTGAGGAAATGATATATAAACAAATAAACACATAAGACACATAGAAAAGTGAATGAGAGTGATCATCTGGGCAATAGCAAATAGGCAGGGAAAGGGTATGGGTCATGACAGGAAGTAAGAAAGGATGTGGGCTGAAGTCAAATGATGAAAATTTCTGAGTTGTGCCCTCCAGCAACATGAATTTTATCCTGCAAAGAATGGGGAAACGTTGAAGCAGAAGGACATAGTTATACCCTAATGGTAGAAGTGTAGAAGATTGATTAGAGGGTCAAGTTGGAATTAGATATATGGAATTAGATATATTATCTATATATGGAATTAGATTATATATATTATCTATATATGGAATTAGATATATTATAATATGTGATATTATGATATTTAGCTATGAAATTATGAGGCAACAATATTATCTTAAACAAATGCAAATAAATTCTCATGAAAATTTTCTCCAATTAAGTAGTGGAATAGTTAATTTTCTGTACATATTGTCACAGCAATATGTTGGTTTCTAATAATGGTAGTTTAAATATCATATACACATATATATCTAAGTCATTTTTATGTGTGCATGTGTGTGTATGTTAGAAATGATTAGTAAATATGCCAAATAGTTATGGAATTCATATTTCAAATGGTCTTGTGATTCTTAGATATTAAGTATATTTATTATTTTTTATTGATATTCCAGAAATAGTTTTAATATCATTCAAATTCATTGAAGATTCTTAAATATTCTGATATCTCTTTTATTCTAATTCCTCTCAGTTTCAAGTCTTTCACTTAAATTGAAAAAGGTAAAAATTTTTTAGAATTTCAAAAGAGAACAATAATTAAATAAATGTAACATAAGCTTATCTTCCTGTTTCCTTCAAATGTAAGAAGGTTGATGGGACCATTTAAAAACAAATTAAATATTTCAGTACCACTCAATACTATTAAATAAAGCTTACATATACAATGGAATATTGCTTAGCCATAAAAAAGAATGAAACCTTGCCATTTGCAATAACATGGATGGAAGTAGAATGTGTAATGCTAAGTGAAATAACTCAGAGAAAGACAAATACCACATAATATCACTCATTTGTGGAACTCAAGAAACAAAACAAACAAGCAAAGGGGAGAAAATAAGAGTGCCAAACCAAGAAACAGACTTCTAATTATAGAGAATAAATTGATCACTACCAGAGGGGATGTTGGTGGGGGAATGGGTGAATTAGGTGATGGGGATTAAGGAGCCCATTTGTTGTGATGAGCAGTGGGTAGTGTATGGAAGTCTTGAATGAGTGTTTTGTACACCTGAAACTAATATTACACTATAGGTTAACTAACTGGAACTTAAAAACTTAAATGACATGGGTTAGCCAAAAAAAAAAAAAAAAAAAAAGAAGAGGAAGAAAGAAGAGAAAGAAAGAGAACATGCCCTCTTACAAAGTAGTCTTTTTAGTTTTTGGAAGGTGTAATTAAATAAGACTATGTTGTATACTATAAAGGATACTGGGTTTCTAACCACAATATACTTTATTTCTTTGAAACCAGTTTACAATTGAAAGAATTTCTTTTGTTTGTTTTATGAAAGGATGACTCCTAAAAACAGTTAAGGTTATTCTTTTTTTTTAATTTTTTAAGATTTTATTTATTTGAGAGAGAGAGAGAGTGAAAGAGAGCATGAGAGGGGAGAAGGTCAGAGGGAGAAGCAGACTCCCCGTGTTGCTGGGAGCCTGATGCAGGACTCGATCCTGGGACTCCAGAATCATGACCAAAGCTGAAGGCAGTTGCCCAACCAAGTGAGCCACCCAGGCACCCAAGGTTATTCTTTATATTTAAGAAAACCTCACACAAAAAGTGAAATTGTACATTTTTGTCTACATTTTATAGGAGGAATCCTTTTCTAATAAGAATGTGTTTGAACTAATGTCTAAATGTTAATTTATTTCTAAATGAAACTTAGACCTACATGAACATTTTGACCACCTATAGATGAAACAAGGGGCAAAATCAATAAAGTGACTGGTCATGGTGTCACTTTATCTGCTTGGTTCACACAGTTACTACTGCTCATTTTATGAAACCACCATTACATATAGCACCAACATATACTTACCATAATGCTTTTCTTATCCTCATGTTTGTTGCTTGGGTAGTATGTACAGTTCCTAACACAGAATGTGTATAAAGTATGGTACATGGGCCAACATCATACTAAATACATGCAAATTCTGCTAACTGGCAACACACTAAGAGATTAAGACATTAAGAGATACAGAAGAAGAAAGCTTCTTTCACCAAATTAAAACCCCACTTCCCTCCTATGTTTGGTATTTTCCATTGAGACACATTGTTCTCAAAGACAGGAGATTTCAGTTGAACATTTTCCTGAAGATCTGAAAAAGATAATAAAGGAGTCCAAATAGGAAATGTATCATATATACTCTGTACTTTCCTCTGACCCGGGCATATCAGGCAAAAGTCAAACTAAGAAACTCAACAGAGACATAATATTATAGAAGGCAGTGTTGAATCAAATAACATAAATAGGTTTACAGCATATCTCTGTGGGCCTCATTCTTTTTTTTTCTTTCATGAAACCAAATGTTAAATGAGGTTATATCAAAATCACGTGGATATAATCACCATGGAAATACTTTTGTAATTGCTTCCCGGAGAAGCTGCAGAAACATTGGAATTTATATGCATAAATGTCAAGGTTTTCCAAATTTGGCCTCTTTTGGAACACACCAAAGGCCAAATCCAATCATCATGGGTATAACAGAAATTTCTATATAGAAAAAGATCTCTGAGATCAGCCAGTGGCTTCCCACATTAAACTATAGCAAAATTCAGACTCGTCTGAAACTTAACTTTTAGGCAAACATTTTTTATATAAAGGTTATAAAAAGTCTATCAAACCTCCTTGGCATTATGTTCAGTCTTATAGACTGAAAGACTTGGTGGAGGAAAAGAATGAAGTGAGAAAAAGAAAGAATTGAAGATAAGAGAAGCTGGAGAGTAAATGAAAAGAAAGATGTAGGACTTCTTACTAACAAAGGTCTTGAGTTTCAAACTGGAGTTTATCTGTTGTGCAAGGGTCCAGCCACAGAGAAGTACTAATGGGTAGAAGGAAGCCATGGAAATGTTTTGACAAGTCAATTTGATATTTTCAATGAAAACATTGCCCTTTAGACTCTTCCTCTGTTTCTTTTGTTATTCGGTAAAATTTTCTCCACCTGCATCTCTGCACTGAAACACAAGTAGCTGGGACATACAATGGCATCTTGCTTAAATATATTGTGAAAATTACTTGCTCTTAATTTTATTATTGAACTCATTTTTATGGTGTAGGGTTTTTTAAAAAATGTTAGTATGGTCCATGCTCACAATTTGTTTTAAAACTGGGTTTTCTGGAACCAGAAAAGACCTCGAATAGCCAAAGGAATGTTGAAAAAAAAAAAAAAAAAAGCCAGAGTTGGTGGCATCACAATTCCGGACTTCAAGCTCTATTACGAAGCTGTCATCATCAAGACAGCATGGTACTGGCACAAAAACGGACACATAGATCAATGGAACAGAACAGAGAGCCCAGAAATAGACCCTCAACTCTATGGTCAACTAATCTTCGACAAAGCAGGAAAGAATGTCCAGTGGAAAAAGATGCCTCTTCAAAAAATGGTGTTGGGAAAATTGGACAGCCACTTGCAGAAAAATGAAATTGGACGATTTCCTCATACCACACATGAAAATAGACTCAAAATGGATGAAGGACCTCAATGTGAGAAAGGAATCCATCAAAATCCTTGAGGAGAACACAGGCAGCAACCTCTTCGACCTCAGCTGCAACAACTTCTTCCTGGGAACATCGCCAAAGGCAAGGGAAGAAAGGGCAAAAATGAACTATTGGGACTTCATCAAGATCAAAAGCTTTTGCACAGCAAAGGAAACAGTTAACAAAACCAAAAGACAACTGACAGAATGGGAGAAGGTATCTGCAAACGACTTATCAGATAAAGGGCTAGTATCCAAAATCTATAAAGAGCTTATCAAACTCAACACCCAAAGAACAAATAATCCAATCAAGAAATGGGCAGAGGACATGAACAAACATTTCTGCAAAGAAGACATCCAGATGGCCAATAGACACATGGAAAAGCGCTCCACATCACTCAGCATCAGGGAAATACAAAACAAAACCACAATGAGATACCACCTCACACCCCTCAGAATGGCTAAAATTAACCAGTCAGGAAATGACAGATGCTGGCGAGGATGCGGAGAAAGGGGAACCCTCCTACACTTTTGGTGGGAATGCAAGCTGGTGCAACCACTCTGGAAAACAGCATGGAGGTTCCTCAAAAAGTTGAAAATAGAGCTACCTTATGACCCAGCAATTGCACTACTGGGTATTTACCTTAAAGATACAAACATAGTGATCCGAAGGGGCATGTGCACCCAAATGTTTATAGCAGCAATGTCCACAATAGCCAAACTATGGAAAGAACCTAGATGTCTGTAACCTGATGAATGGATAAAGAAGATGTGGTATATATGTACAATGGAATACTATTCAGCCATCAAAAGAAATGAAATCTTGCCATTTGCAATGATGTGGATGGAACTAGAGGGTATTATGCTTAGCGAAATAAGTCAATCAGAGAAAGACAACTATCATATGATCTCCCTGATATGAGGAAGTAGAGATGCAACGTGAGGGGTTTGGAGGGGTAGGAAAAGAATAAATGAAACAAGATGGGATCGGGAGGGAGACAAACCATAAGAGACTCTTACTGTCACAAAACAAACTGAGGGTGATGGGGGGAGGGGGGAGGGAGAGGGTGGTGGGGTTACTGACATTGGGGAGGGTATGTGCTATGGTGAGTGCTGTGAAGTGTGTAAACCTGGCGATTCACAGACCTGTACCCCTGGGGCTAATAATACATTATATGTTTATAAAAAATTTTTAAAAATTAAAAAAAAACTGGGTTTTCTGTCATCGTATCTCCAACTATTTTGCTTCTATATGAATTCAGTATCTTAAAAATGGCATGTCCTTATTTTAGCAGGTGGCTAGAGATTTGGGCACAGTGTTTTCCTCTAGAGTTATTTTTTTTTTCTTCCAGGACTTTTTCTTCCTTTCTTTCTCCTTTATTTCCTTCCTTTTTTCTTTCTTTCCCCCCACCCTTCCTCCCTCCCTCTCTTCTTCCCTCTCCCCCTCTTTTTTTTCTTTCTTTCTTTCAATAAAATTGAAATCTCTTTCTCTAACTAAAATTCAAATTTATTAAAGTGCTTTTCTTATGCTTTTTTTTTTTTTTTCTTCCAGGGCTTCTCTTGATTTGAAAGCTTTTGGAAGCTTTATTGTATTTAAATATCCATAGAAGACAAGTTTTCAATAGACTTCTTTATACTCTAAAAAATTTTGTAGTCAAGATAGTAAACTAACTAATTTATGGAAGCAAGGTAACTAAAGTGGTTTGCTGCTTCTGCACATCATTACACTGATGGCAGTCGTTATTCTAATACCTTTTACTCTGCTTCAAAGAACTTTTATATGTGCTATCTCATTAGGTTAGTAAGGCAAATAAATCAATGTTCAAACAATCATTTTGGTAAATAAAGACTCAAAGATCCTGTCAAAGACATAATCCACACAGACCATGAGGAGCCCACTGAAATTTCCTTCCCACTCTGGGTGATTATTCTATCCAGTAAATTGAATTTGAGATCAGTACATCTCTTTCCTTCAGATCTCTTCTTGACCTTACCTCTCTCCCTCAAACTCCTTTGAGATATATGTGAACACCCATAATATTTTGCCATCTGAGATAACTCAGACTGGTGTAGTGATTTCCTTCCTCCTACAGATAGCAAGTGGTAAGGCTGGGCTTAGAACTGCAACCAAGGAGAATTTTTCTTGTTGAAATTATCAAAGGTCCGTCTACCTTTCCTTTAGCTTTGAATGTCTGTTCTGGCGACCACCAGAATTCAAACCTGCAAGATTTAAAAAAAGAAGTCTGCCATGCTCTTGGTATTTCTTTTCTATTCATATCATTTGACAGGGGGTGAGGAACATTTCTTTACAGGCTTCCCACTTTTTTTTTTCAGGCCATTCATAAAAATGACTATGTAGGAAAATGGTAAGACCTGGGGCATAATTGTGTCTATTTATAGTATATCTATTGTGTAAAAGACTGCATTGTTTGTTTCAAATATACGGTAGTTACAGGGGCCCTGCTCTGGTGCCCTTCTCTCTGGGAGAAATATTCTTCTCCACCCAAATTTATCAGTGTTGGCTGCATGACTTGCGTTAGGAAAGGGAATGTGAGCAGAATGGACACATCGCATTACCAGAGCATGAGTTTCAGACCAACTACATACACTGCCATTGTTCGTCACCTCTTCCTACAGAAGAACATTTCCCAGATTGGGGCCACTTCTGCTTGTTTGTGGGAATAAAGCAAAGCATGTGGCAGGGCCACAGCTAACTAACAACTGAAGTCACATGAGTGAGAAATAAAACCTTTGTCGTAAGTTACTGGGGTGTGGAGGTAGGTTGGTATTACAACACAATATAGCACGTGCTGATTTACAACACATACTGCATTTCTCTGTGGCCACTGGTTGCATATATAATGGCTTCTGATACATTTTTCTATGGATAATTTTGACACAAATAAATTTCTCAATCAGGTAATTACATCTGGTACCCAGAGCAGATGTTGTGCCAACAGCTAAAGCTACACATCTATATTGCTATTCACTGATCTTACAGAAAGAAAGGAATGTGAGCTTCTATTTTAATAATGCTATATATTTACTATCATATTATAGATGATAAAACACTTTCATATACAGTATCTTATATTCACAGGAGTTCTGTGTAATAGGTATTCTCATCTCCATTTTATAGAGGGAACACTGGTGAAATTTAGAAATGGAATACATTTTCCCAAAATTCTGCATTAGTAAAGGTGGACGAGGCATTAAAAAAATAGGTCTCCCTATTAATATTAATAGGTTCAGCACTTCTCTCCCTGTCCACTATTTCACAATAGTTACCATTATGGGTAAATTTGTTTTATGATTTTTTTTAAAAGATTTTATTTATTTACTTGACAGAGATCACAAGTAGGCAGAGAGGCAGGCAGAGAGAGAGAGAGAGGGGAAGCAGGCTCCCCACTGAGCAGAGAGCCCAGGACCCTGAGATCATGACTTGAGCCGAAGGCAGAGACTTAACCCACTGAGCCACCCAGGTGCCCCTAGTTTTGTTTTTAATAAGTTTATACAAATACTTAAATTTGCAGATGGCATTTGTAAGCACCATATTGAAAACCATTTAGATTGACAAATATGGGAAATTTTAAGTATTTGGTTCTTTTCCCTGCATGAAATTTAAAAGTAATGGGATCATTAAGGTTAAATGAAGTTTGTCCATTATACAGTGATCAGGATGCCACAGACATTCAGAAATTAGGAAATATTAATGTTTTGTCCTGCTCTTATGCTCAGCCATCACTTCTTAGTGATGGTGACAAAATTACAGCAGTGGAATTGGACTAAAACATGCATGCATCCTGCCTGATTTCACCAGAGCTGGTATGTGTTGCTGCGGCAAATAGCAAGAAGATGACAATGCTGGTCATAAATCGTATGTAATATTAAGACAGCTACTGGTAAATCAGAGCGAGTCCTATTCTACATTTCTATAGCCAGTTTATTTTTGCTACATAGGCTGTAGTATAACAAAGTTCAATGAATATTTTAGTTCTGTTTTGTTCTCTTTCCTTTGTCTTTGTGTGTGTATGATTGTTGGTAGATGAAGAAGGTATAGGGAAACTCTGCCATGGAAGTGATAAAATTGTTCTTTTCTAGAAGTAAGTTGTGTGACCTACAAGTTGACATGCATGGTAAATGTGCATGCTTTTAAAAACATGCCTCTTGTGTCCCACTACGTACATAAAGACCTGTGCACACATGTATGTGTACATGTTATGTTTCTAAAATTGGCCCTGTTACTGCTTTAAATTTGTCTTGACTATTGTTGCTATGTGTAGTTTTTATATATCATTTTACATATAACTGTAAATTTTGATAATTTCAAACACACATTATGATATTACCAAAACTCTTTTAAATGTGGTAAAAGTTTCTTAGCCAGGCTAAAAATTAACTAAATGTATTTTCACCAATGTATTTACTTGTTATCATAGAACTTCTTCCAACTGAATATTCATAATAGGGCAGAAAGATCACAGTGACAACGTAAAGTAAATAATGGGCAAATTTTATTTGTTAAACAATGTCACTCAAATCTGTATTTGATCACGTTATGTACTAAGTTCAAAGGACAATAATTAATATGATGAAAAATGAGAGGCTATAAACAATTAGCATATATTATTGTATTATATCCAAACATCCTGTTATTAAGGGTTTCTTTTGGATGAGTAAAAGCCCACCCTAATAAATACTTAGAGTATCAAACTAGCAGATTATAAGGAGAGTACAAGGTTAAGAGTTTTGATTTGTTACTCTAGCAGAGAATGGGAAATCATTTGTTTAGGTGGACCCCACTATATATACATATATATGTGTATATATACACACATATATGTGTGTGTGCATGTGAGTATATATTAGGCACTATTATACACACTTTATTTTTTTGTCTTTTATTTTATTTTTTGTCTTTTATTTTTTCATTATTATTATGTTCAGTTAGCCAATGTATACTACATCATTAGTTTTTGATGTTGTGTTCAACATTTCATTAGCTGTATATGACACCCAGTGCTCATCACAACACGTGCCTTCCTTAATGCCCATCACTCTGTTACTATATTTTATGTTGAGATAGTAAAATCCTGTCAGATAGAAGCCTTCTGAAAGACTGTTCCGTTGTGAATGAAAGCATCAGTAGACTGCAGCTTTAGGATTCAGAACTGTTCATTTTAGTTCTAGGATCATGTTTCATCTACCAGGAAGTGCTTTTATCTTTCATTTAAGGAAAATATCACATGAGCAGTGATGGCACAGCATGGCCAGTAGAAGGAATTATACATGACACATAGATGCTTGAGGCTTGTGTAGTGTAGGGATGAAGAGTGTACATAAAACTGAGGTGTTGGAGCTAAACAAAATCAAATACTTTTTTTTTTTTTTTTTACTATTTTTTTAAGGATTTTATTTATTTACTTGAGAGAGAGAGAGAGCACACATGAGCAGGATGAGCAGGTGGGGCAGAGGGAGAAGCAGGATCGCCGGACCCTCAGATCATGACCTGAGCCAAAGGCAGATGCTTAACCAACTGAACCACCCAGGCCCCCAAAATCAAATGTTAAAATGAGTTTTCCTTTTGCTAATTCCAAGATTTTTGTTCTTGTAGAAATGATGAAATCCAGATCATTATGGCTCTCCATTAGTTGTACTTTTAGATTCCTAATAATAAGTATTATCTTATTACATAAGACATTGTCTCTTTTAACTTCAAATCATGCACATTAGTTTTCTTGTATAAAATATTATAGAATATAATTTCAAGTTAATTTGCCTTATCTTGCTGCTTGATTGATTTTAATCATATAACTCATATTTCTAAATGTTTGGAGATTTTTATTGTGGTTCATGATTGTCATTATATGCAGCTAGACTATAACCAAAATTTTGTCTATCCCATGTACTAGGCTATAAGAATAGAGGTATTGGTCTATCTGTTGTGATATTGACAATAGAAAGGTAAGAAAGAGTTTCAACTATGGGCTAGGATGACACTCTGTCTCTAGCATTCTCTTTTCCATATTGATTCAGCCAAGAGAAAGGAACAACAGCAAACTTGGCCAACCTGGTCTCTATAAGCATGCATCACAGGTAACTGAGAGAATCATGAGTGAGGCTGTTTTCCCCATTTTATAATATTATTATAATTCTGAAAGCTAAGAAGATATTTTGCAAGGAAAGACACTCCTTGTTTACTGGGACCCCTTTCTCTTATCACCATCTAAAAAATAAAAATAATAACAGAATGAAGTTTTATGATGTAGTTCATAATTTGATTTTGATGGGATTTGCAATTAACCCAAATGAGAGTAAATTCAGCATAATATATTAAAAAATTCAGATAAAGATTTACTAAAAATTTATTAGAGTTTATATTTTTAAAGTTTTAGAGGTATAGAAAATTTTAAAAAGATTTTGTAGAGGGGCACCTGGGTGGCTCAGTCGTTAAGCGTCTGCCTTCGGCTCGGGTCATGATCCCAGGATTCTGGGATCGAGCCCCGCATCAGGCTCCCGGCTTGGTGGGAAGCCTGCTTCTCCCTCTCTCACTCCCCCTGCTTGTGTTCCCTCTCTTGCTGTGTCTCTCTGTCAAATAAATAAATACAATATTTAAAAAAAAAAAAAAAAGATTTTGTAGAGTTCCCACATAACCCCTTCACCCAGTTTCTCCTATTACTGATATCTTAACATTTGTATGTTATATTTGTTGAAATTAATGAGAATATATTTATATATTATTATTATCTAAAGTACATATTATTTAAATTTCCTTAATTTTTACCTGATTATTTTTTTCTGTATCAAGATCCAATCCAGTATCCCATATTATATTTTCTTGTTATGTCTCTTAGGCTTCTGTTGGCTATAACAGTTTCTTAGGTTTTGGTTGTTTTGATGTTCTTGACAGTCTTGAAAAGTACTGGTAAAATATTTTATAAGATGCCCTGAGTTGGAATTTGATATTTTTCTCAAGATTAGACTGAGGTTGTTAATTTGGAAGAAAAAGAGGACAGAGGGAAAGTACTCTTTTTATCATGTCACATCAAGGGTACATATTATCAGCATGACTTATTACTGATGCTATTAACCTTGAACACCTGGCTGTGGTAGTATTCACTAGATTTTTCCATTGTGATATTACTCTGTTTTCCACTTCCCTCCATACTATAAATTTGGGAAGGAAATTACTATGTGCAGTCCATTCTTAAGGAATAAAAAAACCCCATAAATTATTTGGAGTTCTTCAACATAGAGATTTACTTCTTCCTCCATATTTAAATATTTATTTGATTATTTATATCAGTATGCACTCAAAGATATTCTTTATACTTTGGGTTATAGTCCAACTACTTCATTTTCTTTGTTGTTCAAATATTCCAGTTTTGGACATTGAGATTGCTTTTATTTGGCTTCTGTTCCTTTGACATACACTTACCAATGTAATTTTCTTTTTCTGGAGCATTTCATTAATTTCTGACACCACAAAATAGTCTGGGATTATCTTGTAGATTTTGTGCCCAGTCTAAGAATCAGCGATTTTTTCCAACAAAACCTAGTTTGTTTGCTTTTTTTTTTTTTTTACAGGAGAATGGTATTAAAAAACAAGATCTGGGGTGCCTGCGTGGCTCAGTGGGTTAAGCCTCTGCCTTCGGCTCGGGTCATGATCCCAGGGTCCTGGGATCGAGCCCCGCGTCAGGCTCTCTGCTCGGCAGGGAGCCTGCTTCCTTCTCTTTCTCTGTCTGCCTCTCTGCCTACTTGTGATCTCTGTCTGCCAAATTAAAAAAAAAAAAAATCTAAAAAAAAAAAAAACAAGATCTAGGTATAGTGCTTTTGTTTCTATTGAGATGTCATTACTTTAAAGACTTCTCAGCTGACAAAACAAGAGGTATGTGTGTTTATACTAACTCATGTATATGTGCTTATCCATATGCCTATATCTATAAATATTTGTGTGTGATCATCTGTAGCTATATTAAGCTAAACATAAGTTCAGACTATGTCTCCAAATCTAATCTAATACATGGATCATTCTAGCCTCCTCCTCATGCTTATCTGAATTCCCAGTCCAGTAGTGAGGAATCTGGGTCCTACCATCTAACATCCAGTAACTAAATTATTTTATTGTGTTCGTACTTTATGGCTCAGCACATGGTCTACCATGGTGCATGTTCTATGGGAGTTAGAAAAAGAATGTGGATTTTTCCATTGTTGGATGAGAATAGTCTATAAATGCCAGTTAGATCCACTTATTTAACAATTTAACATTTGGTAAGTAAAATTCCTGAATTTTCCATTTCCAGGAATCTTATTTTTCTTATGGAAAATAATCCTCACTGATGATAGCTGAGAGATAAAAATTTTGAAGTCCATGAGAAAACTCATTACCATGAGAGAAAAACCACACATATAAGAAAAGGAAGTACTTGAGGAACAAGAGTAACCAGAATCTATTCCGAAAAAGACTTTAAAGCAAGTTTATTTAAAGGGTTAGAGAATAAAAGAAATAAAATCCATAAGAAGAGTACATGACTATATAATAGAATGAATACATAAATTTACACATCAAACATAATTTTCATAATTAAAAATATAAATTTGAAATAATGTAAACAGTAGATGAATTAAAGCATTGACTGAATACAAGTAAAGAAAGAAATAGAACATAAATCTGAAGAAACCACTTAGAATACAGCTCAGAGATTAAAAGAGAAAAGTCAAATGACAACTGAAGGAGGATACAATGAGAATCTCTAATATGTGTCTAGAAGGAGTCTCAGAAGGAGAAATTAGAAGGGGAGAGAAGAAAAATTTGTAATGTTGTGATTCCAAATTTCTAAGATTCACAAGGGAATATGAGTCTTCTGATTGTAAAAGCATGGCAAGTTCCTAATAAGTTAAATAAATACAAACCCATTCATTAAAAACATCATAGAAAAATTGCAAAACATTAGAGGAGAGGATAAAAGGAAAATTTTAAAGGCTACTAGAGAGTCAAAAAAGAATACCTATAAATAAATAACAATCATAATGACAGAAGATTTCTTAGAAGCATCAATAGATCTCAGAAGATAAAGGACAAATATCTTTAAAGTACCAAGGGGAATACCTGTTTATTTAGATTTAGATACCTTCCCCACATAACTATCAATAAAATGAGAAGGTAACCTACAGAATGGGAGAAAATATTTGCAAATCATATATCTAATAATCATATATAATATAGTATAATAAATATTCAGAATATCTAAAGAACTCATACAACTCAAGAAAAAAAAATCCATTCAATAATTGGTCAGAGGAATTGAACAGACAGTTTTCCAAAGAAGACATCCAAATAGCCAACAGAAACATCATTAATCAGGGAAATGCAAATCAAAAACACAATGAGACATCCCCTCACACCTGTCAGAATGGCAAGTGTTGGCAAGAATGTGGAGAAAAGAAACTCTTGTGCACTATTGGTGGGAATGTAAATTGTGCAGCCACTATGGGAAACAGTATGGAGGTTCCTCAAAAAATTAAAAACAGAACTATCATATGATCTAGCAATTCTATTTCTGGATTTTTATCAAAGGGAAATGAAATCACTATCTTGAAAATATATACCCCCATGCTCATTGCAACATCTTTTTTTTTTTTTTTAACAATAGCCAAGACATGGAAACAATCTAGATGTCCATCAATGGATGATGGATAAAGAAAACATGATCTATATAAACGCACACACACACACACACACAATGGAATATTATTCCACCATAAAAAAGAAGGAAATCCTGTCATTTGTGACAACATGGATACAACTTGAGGGCATATTATGCTAAGTGAAACAATTCAGATACAGAAAGGCAAATGTTGTATAATCTCATTTATATTGAGAATTTTTAAAAAACCTGAACTCATAGATAGATTTAGAGAACAGATTAGTTGCTGTCAGAGGCAGGTAAGGGGGTGCAATAGGTGAAGGTGATCAAAAGATCACCAGTTATTCCAGTTATAAATAAATCCTGGGGATGTAATGTACAGTGTGGTGATTGTAGTTAACAGTACTGTGTGATATATTTGAAAGTTGCTCACAGTACAAATCTTAAAAGTTCTCAGCACAAGAAAAAATATTGTAACTATGTGTGATGATAAATGTTAACTAAACTCATTGGGGCAATCATTTTGCGATATATACAAATAATTATATATCAAATATATATCAAATAATTATGTTGTACACAACACTAAAAATATGTAAATTATATCTCAATGTAAAAAAATTACACATTTAAGTGAGATCATTACAAAAAAAGAGAAAAACTTTTCATATATTTCACAATTTTTTGTACCCTTTTTATATCTAATGGTTAGGAAGATATGTAATAACTTAAAAGTGACTGTGTATACAGTAAAACAAAACAGAGTTTGTATTGTATTCAACACAACTGTACCTACATACATTTGAAAGATGATATAAATCTTTCTCTTTAATATGTGATATGTGTAATATGCAACATGTAATATTTGTTTAACATATACTAAGACTATGTTTTGTAGTCAGTTCATGGTCAAAGCTTAGTGCATGTATATAATCATGGACCATTTGCTGCAATTACCCACAGTATTTTTACATACCACATCTCCAAAGTCATGGCTCTATTTTGAAATTTGTTTCTTACAATCCTAGAAGTATACGATTTAATATTGAGTTTCAGCCGTAATGGTCAACATACCTTCAAAATATATTATGTTCTAGCCTTTGCACATTAGAACAGATATGCCCGGACCCCAGCTGCTGTGATTTGCTCTGATGGAGATTTGGGCTGCTGTAAGATTTGGTGTAGTACTTCTGGAATGCAGGACACACTTTGGATCTCAGAGCAGTGTGCATACAATTGGCCAAGGATCAGAGTTCTGGCTCCAATGGATAGATCAGGGCCCTCTGAGAGCAATTTTAATTTCAGGTATCTTAGATGTTGGAGGATATTGCCAAAATATTTTTTATTCTTTCAAAACATTCAGATTTTTTCCCTCCCCTCACTTTTTCAATCTAGAAAATCCCAAAGGAACTTTAAAAATAAAATATATTTTCAAAACAAAATATTTTCTCCCCATCATAGGAGAAACAGCTGTTTATCACTGGGTTATTCAATCAGAATATACTATATATATGTGTATGTGTATATATATATACCACATGCACACACATATATGATATATAATTTATATACATTTTTTTTAGTGTTAAGTGCATATATATATATATATATATATATGTATATATATATATATGTCTATTTTACATTTTGGAAGGGTGCAAGTAAATGATGTGATATACTTTCAGCCAGGACTTTGCTCTGAGATTAAAGAAAATTTCGTGTCATTTCCCTCATCATTTACTAGCTCAGGAAAAGCCCTCGTGATTACAAACTCTTGCCCAACTATCAACTTCTTCTCATACATTGGGAATGCAGTTCCCCAAGGAATAACTTACAGGAAAATGTTCTATTCTTTCAAGCCTTGGTTTCTTGTCTTTGAATCTCCAAACAGTTTTTTTGAAAATCCAAGGCATATCTTATTTTTTCAGCTAACAAATTCAACAAATTTGGTTGATCTCCACTCTAGGCACTGTGCTAATCTGTGAGGACTCCCTGACTAGTGGAAGAGGAACAGCCTCAATGCCTTAATACCAGATTCTTGTCTTCAATGATAACACTCATTTTCCTTTTAAAAGTATCAGAGGTCCCTCTGTCTTACGTATCATGCAGGATTCCTCACACAGAAGAGTGGTTAGCCCCCTATCATAGCTCAGCCCAGATCTTTCTGAATGACTTCTTGTTGCTGTTTGCCAGTGGCAGAACAGTTCTATAGAATGGGTCCAAGGGTATCATTTTCCGGAAAGAATTGAGTCAGTGATACCCGTTAGTACACACACAGTATTATGAGCAACGGAAAAGCAGACATACCAGTTGCTCTGTTTTAAATAAAATGTAAATAGGCCTTTTTGCAGCAGAGCTTAGTAGAAAGAACTTGGACATATAGCTTCCTTCTAATTCTGTCATTAGAGCTATATGACCTTGAGCAAAGTCCTCTTTTGCCCTCAGTGTCTGCATGTACTAAATTGGAATAATATGACCTGACTTATATGGTTAAATATTCAGAAACAGTACAGTGCAGCAATAGTAGATATAACTATTATATATAAATATGCACATTTTATATTCCAATATGACTTATGGAATCAGTATGGATTAACCTGGACACAACTTTATTTGCCAGGTGCTCCTATTTCTTTATCAAATAGCAGTTTATTCCGTAATCTCTCTAAACTGTGGGGTGTGTGTATGTGTGTGTGTGTTACATTTGCATATAACTTGTTCTAAGCCAAAAAATGGTAGGGGAAATAAGGAAATCTAACTTCAGAATATAGCATTTCAGAGGCTTGAAAGAACTCCATGTCATATAATTTATTGCCCAGAAGGGAAAAAGAAGATAGTTTAGCAAAAGAGAAGCTTTATTGCTATATTTGATTTTCATGCACCCTTTTTCCTCTTACGTAAAGTTGGGGTTATTTTGTACCTTTTGACCTCTAATTGCATGCTCCAATAGCAAACAGGGCACTAGTTCCATGTCCTGTCATGCAAATGAACACAGTAATACAGTATTTAGCATAAGCTGGTTGCCTAACACTTACTAGGAAAATCATTGTACTTAGAGTTATCAAAATTTAGCTTTCCTTTTTCTTAAACATGGAGAATATTTTTAAACTCATTTCAGACCTGAGAGACACCTAGGTTTTTATATCTATGACTGGCTTTGGTCCAAATGTCATGTAAGGAATTTATTAATATTACTATAATACTTCAGAGGACTGTGGAATGTACATTCTAGGCAGATTTTTTAGGCTCTGTGGGGGGAAAAGGAAAGAGCAGAGATGATGGTGTGGTGGAATTCTCTTCTCTGCAGGAGGGAGGAAGAGAATTTTCTTTATGCCATTCTTTCCAGCTGAGACTCCACAGCACTGCCAGGGACATCCTAACCTAATACTAAATTATTCGTTTTTACATGAGGTACTTGTATCTTTTCAATGATCCAGAAGGAATTTAATAAGAATTTAAAAAATGTATTTGTGACAATGAAAAAGTAGAAACCAATATATTTTGTAAACATATTTCTTGGGCAAGCCAGTACTATTTTAATAAAATAATAAAAATATTTCATACTTCATTGTGAATACTTAGAAGGACACATTATTTTTTTTGGTTTTGTTTCAGATATTTGGAAATATTATTTACTATCTCCTATAGATATAAAGAAAGTTTTATTTAATATTTGTAAAGTTCTTAAAGTAATGGGAAAATTGACATAGGTTAATCAAAGACATTGAGAGTACTTGGTGTATTTTATGAGAATTTGCTCCAACATTCACCCATTTAAAAACACTTCATTTACCTTAATCACCAAATTCAAAGGTCTTTGCCTGGTCTGTTTTCCTTGACCTATTTCCAGCATTTGTTGGGAGTTTTCCTCTCCTTCCTTATTGAAACCCCATTCTTCTTTGGCCCTTAGAATGTGTTCCTCCGTAGATGTGCTGATTATTTACCTTTTGTCTCTCAGCTCCAATAGACTTTTTGACTCTGCTACATGAGGCTCAGCATGGAGCTCCACAAATTAACTTTTCCCAGAGTTTTTTTTTTTTTTTTAAGATTTTATTTATTTATTGACAGAGATCACAAGTAGATGGAGAGGCAGGCAGAGAGAGAGAGAGAGAGAGGAGGAGGCAAGCTCCCCACTGAGCAGAGAACCTGATGTGGGGCTCGATCCCTGGACTCGATCTCAGACGCTGGGATCATGACCTGATCTGAAGGTAGAGGCTTTAACCCACTGAGCCACCCAGGCACCCTTTCCCAGAGTTCATTCGCTGACTTCCTCTTAGGCTCTGCCAGTAGGGGGCCACAGAGAGAGGGGTTGGAAAGTGAGCGCAGAGAGGGGTTTTATTTGTTTGTTTTTAAAATTTTGAGTATCCGTGACATGCAATGTTACATTAATTTTGGGTATACAACATAGTGGATTTTTTTCTCTTTTTCCAATCCACAGAAGCGTTGTTCCCGCAAAAGCAGTCAGCTCCACTCCAACTTTCAGCTTCTTTTGCCAATTTTAGCTCCTATGGGTAACCGGAACGTGCTTCCTTCAAACGCTGGAGTATGAGATGCTCCTGTATTCCCTCACACACTGGGACAGCCTCTTCCAGGCATCTGTTGAGCTGTGTCCCCTCCACAGAGTTCCTGGCACTTGCCAGACTAGAGGTCTGAGAACCAGCTTCAAGGAGATTTCCCCAAAGGACCAAACACCAGCTCTCTTGGGCTCCTCTTCCAAATTCTAGGATCTAGCACTACCAACTCTTCTCCTTTGTTTTTCCGGCCCCAGAGACAGTAGTCCCTTCTTGCACTTAATTTCTGTGCAGGCTCAGCATCTTTTTTCTGTTTCTGCAGCCATCTAATGCCTGTTATCCAATTCCCTGTATTAAAGTCCATATCAGAAATACCTAGGACACTCTCTGTTTTCCTTAGTGTGATCACAGTTCTCTCTTTGCTCTGCCTCCTTTATGGACCCTTCTTCTGCTGCTGCCCGAGGTTTCTCTTCTTGGCCTATTTTCGTCCTGCATGTACACCTGAACATTAAAATCTGTATGTCAAAGTTCTGTCAATTTCATAGACATTCTGTATATCAAAGGTCTGATCCACACCCTCAGCTTCAAACATCACATCTCTACCAGTTCACATTATCAACTGCTCACTGAACATTTTTGCTGGGATTTCCTATCAACTGAACACATTTAATATACCCCAGGTCAAATACTCTTGTTTCACATGACATTTCTATGCTTTGGCATGTAACTCCTCCTCAGATTTGCTTGCTTTAATCAATGGTACCTCAATGGTTCCAGTCAGGGAGACTCATACTTTGCAATTTTAAAATTATTTTCTTTTACTAGACTGTCATATATGGTGAGTAATAATATCTAGATTATTTTTTATACTATATATATTTTTAAATATTTTATTTATTTATTTGACAGACAGAGATCACAAACAGGCAGAGAAGCAGGCAGAGAGAGAGAAGAAGGGAAGCAGGCTCCCTGCTGAGCAGAGAGCCGGATAAGGGGCTCGATCCCAGGACCCTGAGGCCATGACCTGAGCCAAAGGCAGAGGCTTAACCCACTGAGCCACCCAGGCGCCCCTACACTATATTTTTCATTTATCCTTTACTTACCCACTACCACCATACTACCCTAATTTAGATCCTCATTACTTTCACTCCTTGATAACTTAAATTTACTTGTTTCCACAATTGTTCTCTTCTGTACATTGCTACCAGCCTAATCCTCAGAAACCCTGAAATTCTCTTCCACAAACCTTCAGTGGTCTTCTCAGCCCACATTAAAGTCAAAACCTTCCTGCTGGAAATCTCACCTCAATAAATGTTTGGCCTTGTCTCTCACCATTACTTGCAATGAAATCTCTGCTTTAGGAAAATTGGTTTTCTCGGTGACTCCCACTTTTCTCTCCTTACATCTCTGTAGAATGCTCTTCTTTGTGAAGCCTTCCAGAAACATGTCAGACAGAACTGATCTCTCCCCATGAGGGACTTTGCCTGGGAATCACTTCTCTGTATCACCTATTTGGCACTAGTTGTGAGTTGGATGCAATATTATAATGAGAAAAGAGGGAAGTATATGTTTAACAAATAACACAGTCGTGCATGGCTGGCTATGTTGTGTATGTCAGGACCCTTAGGGACATATCTATCCAATTTTATGTCAATAAATTAAGAGGCAAAAAAAGTCTCTGAACTTACAATTCATTTTACTTCTTGATAATAATAAAAATGTTCTTTTTATTTTGAAGTCACTGAATGGATCAGTTATATTGCTTTAATAATTTTTAGATGTGGAGTTTATTAATAAACCTTGATATTTCTTATTTTATGAAAGTATGTGCTCCGTCATTAATAATTCTAAAATTCTTGTTGTTTTTTTTAAAAAGATTTCTTTTATTTATTTGTTTTAGAGAGAGAGAACGTGAGCAGGGGGAGGAACAAAGGGAGAGGGAGAAGCAGATTCCACACTGAGTATGGAGCCCCATACAGGGCTTGATCCCACAACCCTGAGATCATGATCTG
This sequence comes from Enhydra lutris kenyoni, assembly GCF_002288905.1. NCBI lineage: Eukaryota > Metazoa > Chordata > Mammalia > Carnivora > Mustelidae > Enhydra > Enhydra lutris. The sequence goes on from NW_019154087.1 coordinate 23,516,397, forward strand.
AGCTGAAATCAAGAGTCAGATGCTTAACCGACTGAGCTACCCAGGTGCCCCTAAAATTCTTGCTTTGTATCAAGAGATCTGGATGAAATAAGAAAATGTAACAAAAGCTGATATTAATTCCAGTACTTCTTAAAGACATATAAAATATTTTGGGGAAGTTTTGTTTGAGAAAATTTTCCTGCCATAGCGTATGTCCTTCTTTTCATCCAAACATGCTATAGTGACTCTTGCTCCTGAAAGCCAAGATTCTGATAGTGTCAGATTTTGTGATCAAATCCGATAATGTCAAATCTTACCATTAATTTGACATGCCAGATAAATATCAGGTTTTGTAGCATATAGAGATTCTGAAGGCTTCAAAGGAAAAAGTTCTAAGGGAAGAGTGTGTACGATTATATTGTGGGGTGCCTGGGTGGCTCAGTGGGTTAAAGCCTCTGCCTTTGGCTTGGGTCATGGTCCCAGGGTCCTGGGATCAAGCCCCACATCGGGCTCTCTGCTCAGCATGGAGCCTGCTTCCTCCTCTCTCTCTGCCTGCTTCTCTGCCTACTTGTGATCTCTGTCTGTCAAATAAATAAATAAAATCTTAAAAAAAAAAAAGAAGATTATATTGTGAAAAAAATACCACCAACAAAACAGTGTGGAGCTACTCTGCCTCTACTTTCCTGAATAGCTTTCTGTAATCCAACTTTTAGCTGTGTATGGACAAGCTGAAGGAAGAGTTCTATAGAGAGGGCCTCAAAATAACTGGAAAGATATCCTGAACTTGTAGATTTGGAAGGAGTCTAGAAAGAACAGCATAATCTTTTGCTTTCAGAGACCTATGTTATAACCACGTAATTTTAAAACACACGAAAGCTAATCAAGCTCCTATTATATTGTAGGCCAGTTAATTATAAGCAGGGGCAGTGAGTCCCCATGGATGGAAACTCTACACCTCCCACAGGATCTATTTTTGCAATTAATATTTTAAGAGTCAAGATGATCTTGTTATATCTAATAACTGGATAATGAAATTTTAATTCATATAAACATATGTTCAATGATTAGATAATGAGCCCAGTGATTACAGAATCCTCAATAAATATATAAATAAACAATAACTAAAGTCTATACTGCTTTTATGCTTATCTGGTCTTCTATGGGTAGGTAAGCAAATATAAATATTTTTCATTTTTCATTTGAAATTCTTCATACACTTAAGGTTAGCAGATGGTCTTTGACTAATATAGTGAGCATGTTGCTGGTTTGCCCAACGGTCCCAGCATAGGTCAGTTGTCTTGGCAGAATCTGTAATAGCCACCATCTCCCTTTCCTCTGAAAAGTTTTCCAGACTTAAAATCTGGGAATTATGTGGTCAACCTACCCATTAATCTTCTCTCATTCTGGCCAAATAACCCAGTATATAAGCCCTTTTTTAAATGATCTTCATTGTTTTTCTCTAAATCATCTCAGTGGTGGTGAAGCAGGTTGCAATTTTTTCCCCTTAACAGTGTGGAGATATTTCAGGGCTCAAGGTAGCTTTTTTTGGAAAAAGGGGGCCCAAGTACAGTTACTGAAAGAGGACGATGTAGAGCAAATGGCAGGGGAGGAGGGTTTGTGAGTGACGGTACTCAGAGTGAGGGAGAAAGGGTGCCACTGAAGAGTTTATGATAAGCAGATGAATTCTAGTTCAAGAAATCAAACACCACCTATTTCAATTCCCATCAGAGGTTCACTTAGAAATAGAATCCTTCTTTGCTTCCTGCCCCACACTGGTGTGTTGTCACGGGCCACGCACTGTTTAAACAGCTGCAGAGTCTCACCTCAGGGGTGACTGAATTGCAGTGGTGATGTTGATCCCTGTATGGAGCTAAAACTGAGAGGAAACTTGATCATTTGTGGAATGACTTAGGAACTGAGGGTGACTTATGTGCTCTGTGTGAGGATAATGAGTTAAAGTCTAAAGAATGTGTAGTTGTAGTACCACTTTTGCTGAGGAATCCTGATGTCAGACTTCCTCTTTTCAGTGCGAACTGAGAATGAAGAACAGCATAGACACAAATGTGCAAAAAGTAAATTTTAAAAATTAAACCTATGAACACTCGAATCTACATTTGAGTCCCTGGTATAAGCAAATGGAAAGGTATCAATTGCTTATATTCTTTTTCTGCACTTTTCCATCCTCCTTTTCACACTCTGCCTCTATTCCTAGAATTATCACCTCCCATTTAATGCACTTATGAATGAGCAGTCACCTGCTCCTCATATCGATATGATCTGATAGCCCACTGGCTCTCAAGCTATATCATGTGCTATGAACACGACAGATCGTAAGGGCCCCACTTCCTGAATTTTTGATTCTGTAGGTCTGGAACAGAGCTCCAGAACTGTCCTGTGTCCCATGTTCCAAGATGGCACTGTTGCTGGACTCTGGGGACCACACGTGACAACCACTGCTCTAGAAATTCAGTATCTTACTGAAAGGTTTGGCAAAGGTAAACTACTGAGAGGGAAAAGGGAAATGCAAATGCAATGCATTCTTTGGGAAGAGGTAGGAGGGGGAAGCCCTGGCTACCTCAGTCAGTCTCAGGAAAGGCTCAGTACCATCACTCCCGCCATGATGCTCTCCATCGACCAACCTTGCCTCCTTCCTTGGACTTTGTTGCTGGGGGTCACTTCTCAAATCATTCTGAAACAAATGCTTGCCCTGTTCACTCAATTTGAATTTATTATGTAAGTGAATTCATGGATATGAGAATATTAAGTAAGAGTAACTGAATTAATAACTGGATTTGAAAAGTTTGGTGATGTATTGTCAACTGTTGTGAACATAACATACATTAAAATCAACCTCTGTACATGATGGGATGAAAGACAGTGACCTGACCTGGACTTGGTCTCTCCCAGAAACCTTGTGACATTGCACAGGAACTGTGTGCATTGTTTAGGGGCCACAGTACTTGAGTGGTTTTCCTGCTGTGTGTGTTCAAAGTATTCAATTTATTCTCAGACCTGTAGACGTCTGTCTTTTGACTTTTATTTCTTTTCATTTGTGACATTCTACTCTGTATTGTTTTTTTCATCTTTTTGTCAGAGTCTCCTTCAATCTTACTATGTATTATCCTCAAATTCTTTACTTTTAATTTCACTCGTTATTACCTTTATTATACTCACCTTTAGTGCTCTAATGATTTTTCCATCACCACTTTGTCTTACATCTTCTACCCCACTCATACCTTTTTCAGTATCTTTGACAACACTGTGGGATATTTGGTTATTTTTCTTTCTTTTTAGCTAGAATCCATCATGTGTAACAAAATGTTTTGAGATATCTTTCAGTGATATACAGAAAATCCAGAAACACAGGCATTAATTAAAAAGTCAAGACAACTAAAATATAGAAGAGAAAAGCAAATTCATAGAAATTTAGAATTAAGAAATGTTTACTATAAAGATTTAATAGTTTCATACTTTTAATGAATAAATTTAACTCTGAGCTTCTTGGCAGCTGAAACAAAAGGAGCTACAATCAGTTTACAGGAATTATATTCTTACTTAAGGAAAAGACACACTAGCTCATTGTAAGGTCAAGCCAATGTCTTGACTGGGTCTTTGTATGCAGGATTCTGGGTTATGTAGTGGATGACATTTTAATAGTGTTATTTAGTAACTATAGTAGTCTACTTCATAAAGCATTTTTTAGGGTCTCCATTAGTGTAAGCCAAGGGCATAATGTCAAAATACAACAAAGAAAATATTTTGATAGAGGCTAAGAAAATGTAGTTCCAAATGTGCAGCTTTATGATAGCACAGCATGATTCAGAAGTTAAAAACAAGAATTATAGAGACATGCATTTCATTTTTTCAAAACAGTCTCCAGAAATGAAATCACTTTCACAAATGGCTTCTGATAGAAGTTAGCTAGCAAATAGTTTGAAAGTATGTTCTCTGTTAATGAAGAATTCCTTGTTACTGATTAAGGACAGACTTTGTATTTTAAAAATCAACTAACTGAACAGGAGAGTTGACGACCTCTTGTGAAAATGAGACCAAAAATCAACACTATTTTTTGAATAGATGGCCACCTAATTTCTACATAGAGGTGGGCCAGTAGAGTAGGGAGATCCAAGAGTTTACTTAAGAAACAAGTTTCTGAGGTATTTTTTTTTTCAGCATATGAATGAGTGAATTATTAAGTCTCCAAATTCTTCACCATACAATGTGATCAAGATGATTTAGACTGGAACATTCTCAAAGTATAAGTTACCAGTCACCCACCATGACTATAGGAAAAAAAAAAAAAAAAAAAAAAAATATATATATATATATATATATATATATATATATATATATATATACATCTCATAGCAAAAGCATTGATGGAGCATCTGGTTTTAAGAAACTGATTTCCTTGGTGAATCTACCTGGATGAATTAATTACAAATGCATGCTTAAGTAACTAAATTATCTTGTTACACGGTATTGATATGATCAAGTACATTTTGAAAGATAATTGACCTAAATAATTTTTGTTTTAAAGTGAGTGATCTTAAGCAATCTTTTCTGATAACAGCGAGCAAACAGAACCAATTTCTCCTTGTGAGTCCTGATAGTTTCTGACATAGCCATGTCATTTACATGTAAAAGGAACATTTGAGTTTCAATACCAGACATAGTCGGGCTGACCAAACAAATCAATGAAATATATAAAAAGGAAACAGGTGGAATTAGAACATGGGAGCTTTTATGCTCTTTAAAATTATTAGTTTTCTAGGCCATTTTTATTATTTTATTAGTTTCTAGGACATTTTACCCAATCTTTATTCTCCCATAAAAGTTATGCAGATCTACTGCATAGAGCACCAGGACCAGTACCAGAAAAACACTTAGCCAATATTAACCATTAGTTTCTGCCTGGAGTAAAAGGCTAAATAAAAGCCAACAAAAGTATGTTATTATGAATGGACTTTGTCATAAAGTGGCTTAGACTAAGACAAGATTCAACAAAATTTGTAACATTGGTCCTTAGTAGAATAATCTTGCCTTCAATCTATTATTTCTTATATAAAATACTGAGCCAGGAAATATCTATCTGTAGTTTGTCAGGGAGAAAATTGGCATGAAGTTTGAAACAGAATGTATAATTAATGATAGCTCGTTTCAGAAATACTATGGCTTTGTGACTCTTTTTTTACAGATTTATATATATTTTTTCAAGCCTAAGAATGTTATAGTTCTGTTAATGGAACAAAGAATTCTTGGTTCTCAAAGAGAGATGCGAGTGACTATGCATAAGAACTGGAATGTTTCTTTCTTATATTCACTGTAGTCATTTAATGATAACCAAATGTCACTGAAGCTTGGGATACATGTGAAATGTACCAAACTAATTTTGCTAGAAGGAAATCAATTTTAACACCTTTAAGGAACATGACACAAAAAAACCCTATAAATAACTGTGACCCATCCTAAGGTAGGTGAACATATCTTCAAAGCAACCACTAAGATGGAAAAGCAGAAAAACAATTTCATGTTTGTACTGCTCAATAGAAAAATGATAAAAGATACAAAATGTATTATGCCTTTTGACTCTGAACATTCTCTCTGAACATTTGACTCAAAACATTCTCTTTTGTTTCTTATACATATTTTATATATATCACTTCTTTAGTGTAATAACTTATGTAAAACATGCTTTTTCTTTTGAGTAATTATCCCCTTTCCCCCATGAGATTACTTGAGTAGTTAATTTATCTTAAGGATAAGTGATATGTGCTTAGTAATAATGAACTTTTTTTTACTAATACAAATCTTTCTCAAATGAGCCAAGAGACAATATTAAAGGTATGTGCATGAGTGGGATTCTAAAAAAGAAAAAAAAAAATTGTATCAGTGTTTACTTCAAAGGTAAAGAAAAATAAACATATAGAAGACATATTCTAACTTTCTGTGTTTATTATATCTGAATGGGCTACATATGTTCTGGCAACCCCAGTAGATTTGCAAAGTTAGCAGATTTACTAAGCAGACCAAGAATTCCTCCCCAAGCCCCTCATTCCCTCCTCCCAGTTTTCAGTGAACTTTATATGTATAGAAAAGTTTGTGTGACAGTCTTCTGGAAACTTGGAAAGACTGAGAAATCAGCCCTTTCTCTGAAGTTGTCTCTTGAGATATATTTCTTTTCCTATTGTGTCTCTGAGATATAAAGTTCCTGCTCAATCCTACATACCATTTTATCCTTCCTTCCTTGAATTGAAAGGAGGCATGTTCCAGGAAAGTAAAAATATCATTTGGCATGTAGCCATATATTGGTGTTCCAAATGACATTTCTTCTACAACTTCTTGGCTTCCATGATTAACCAACAGTTCATTGCATTTCAGAACACATAACCCACAGTGCGTCATATGTATCTAAGGAATTTCTTTTGTTTACATTTGAATGTAAATAGTCCAATCACCTGTATATCCTACAACAACAGTACTTTGTATGCTTTCTTACAGAAATAAGTTGGAATGTTTCGGATTCAAACATAGTTACTTTATTAGTATGTTGATAAATAAAGCTCAGCATTAAGGCAAGAGATTCTTAATAGCCTATAGAGTTTAAAAAGCTCAATTTTCTATCAACTGTCCCAAATGCATCTCAAAGGAAGGTCACGTTATTTTGACTACATTCTACATGCAATATTTGTATATGGTCCAGCATTACTTTAGATAGAATTTCCATGAGACAGTCACTTGGAATCAACTAATTTTACAGAATTATTTGTTGTAGTCATCATTGAAAACTTGTTTCAAAGAGTAACTCAGGTATAATGTCACAAACACTCTCAAGGCATAGAATGATCCATTCTTCTCTCATGGGATAAATAAAACTTAGTGGTCTGGCCAAGATTCATTTAGAAATTCAGAATTGTTTGATTTGTAGCTTTGGGGTGTTAGAAACATTTCAGTGCTTCAGCGCAATTATAATAAAGGTGAATCCTGCCTCAGTCTCTAAAGTCATCAGTAAGAGGCACATACATATAAGTCATAGCATCCACATTGGTAATTGTACACCTGCATTATTGGATAGAGAACCTTAATACAAGTACAAAAACTGGGAGGATATTTCATTTGGTACCAATAGAGAACTGAGTTAGAAAGAAGGTTGTTAATCTCAGAAGAATATAATATATTTCTTAATTGGCCATATGGAATAATAGTAAGAACCGAGACTTCTATTTGAATCAGGTTTCAACATAACTACTACACTGGATGTAGAATTGCATTATTGACACTATTTGCCTTCCATTCTCTTCTAATTATAAGAGAATCCAATTTGAGACCTGTCTCCTACTTACACTGTGAATGCTAACACCTTCTAGCACAGAGGTGTAAACACACTGACTTCAAACATCTTAATGTCAAAAAAAAGGGGGTTCTATAAGTATCTATATCTAATTTATTTCAACTTAACACATGCCCATTGAATTTCCAGGCAACCTTCTAGGGTATAAGTTATAGAGATGAATAAGCCATGGTCCTGACATCCAGTAAAAGAGACAAACATATATTCCACCTATTATAGTGCAATAAAAGCTCTATTAACAGTGTAAATAAATTATTGCAGAAACACAGAGGAAGAAATGATCATTTTATTAGATGGAAGATTCAAGAATTGATTCTCAATAATAAAATGTATGAGTTTCATCTTGATATGAGTAAGAATTTTCTTTTAACAGATGAACAAAAGTAAAAGCATTTCCAATAGGAGAAACAGAACAAGGAAAGATATGGAGACATAGAAGTCTACCACATTGTGCAAGTTATATTGAGTATTTTAGTATGGTTAGAGTGTAGGCAATGAGTATCTTAATATGGTACTGTAGAGTGTATCTTAGTATGGTTAGGGTGTAGGGTAGTGATAGGGAGAGATATTTTTGAATAAATGCATAAATGAATGAATGAAGAGTGGCATATATTGAACAATGCCACTCAGAGGATCCTTTAATTAATCACTGCAGACCACATGGATCTCCTATAGATATTGTTTAAGATAATGAAAGCACGAGGGGCACCTGGGTGGCTCAGTGGTTAAAAAGCCTCTGCCTTCGGCTCAGGTCATGATCCCAGGGTCCTGGGATCGAGCCTCACATCGGGCTCTCTGCTCAGCAGGGAGCCTGCCTCCTCCTCCTCCTCCTCTCCCTCTCTGCCTGCCTCTCTGCCTACTTGTGATCTGTCTGTCAAATAAAAAATAAAATAAAAAAAAAAAAGATAATGAAAGCACGACAGTGTGTTTTAGAAACCCTGGTAGGCAGTCCAGAGCTGGATGAGAGAAGGAAGCTATAGGAGTATAAGAAATTCAAGGAAATAACCTCTTTTTGCCCAAATTATCAAATAAAAAAATTAACCAATTTTGTCTAAATGAAGCACATAGATACAGTTGGATGCATTCCATTATATTTATATGTTTTTGTTTTTGTTTTTTAACTGAAGAGAAGCCTCGGTTAGAGTCACTTCTTTTATCTATGCAGATTTTATGCCCATGAAGTAAGGAGAATGGTATTTTTCCCCTTATCTGTCTCCTGGTTCATGATATATTATTTATCAGAGGCTTTGAAGTCTTTGAAGGAGAATTCCATGAAGATCATAGAGTATTATTTTCTCTCTTGAACAGACACTTGCCACATTTGCCTTGTTTATACCACCTTTGGATAAGGACCCAGAAGATACCAGCCGTTGACCCATACTTTATACAAGTTTTCTTCTTGAATAAATCAGAGGATGATTTCCCAGGACCCAATCCAGCAGAAAATACTGCCCAATGACAAAATTTCTTGCATGTCAATAAGAACACCATTTCCTCTAATGACAAATCTACTGGAAAATGTCTGGTTCTTAGTGATATTTTACTACGAATATACAAGTTATTCTCTTCAAGTAGAAAGGGCCTTTCTAGAAAATTGTATTGGTTTTAGCAATTATTTATATTCCTTCCTAGAATGCTTATTAAACACACTTTCTTGAACATCTCTACTGTCCATAGCTTTCAAATAATATGCTTTCCTAAGCATCTCCTTATTTCCTGAAACTGCTGTTAATGGAGCTATGTTTCTGGGCCTCTCCTAAATTTCTGGCTCTTAAATGAAACAGATCTCTGGCAGTTTGATCTCTTAAAGTAAGTAAGGCATCTTTGATTTGCTTGAAGGAAAAACTGGAGAGAATCAAGAGGGCTTGGATCTGTTTTAATGTGACAATGCTTTGGCTAGAGTTTCCTCCCTGTTCATTTTCTGACTCTATAATAAAAATCATTCCTTTCAATACCCAAAATTTGAAGACCTCTTAAGAATGAAATGTTTTAACCAGCAATTTTTGCTCTGTAGCAGCCCCTAAAACTTTTTTTTTTCACTTTGTTGCAAGTCATTTAAAAGCTATAGAGATACAAAATTTTAGTTTATTGTTTAGGCACGTATCATTCAGATGTTTCTTCAAACATTGCAAATTCAGTGCTATAAATCAGCACACCTGGTATAAATTAAGAATTTGGGCTTTAAACTATTTAATTTTATGTTGTAATTAAATACATTTCAACAAATCTTAACTTTTTAGGACTAAATTGGCAAAGAAATCTTTTTACACATGCTCACATGTCTCTATTAGATGTATATACCTATGTATGTGGTATGTAAGTATGTGGTATGTAAGTATGTAATCAACAATCTTGAGATGCATTTTCCACACACTTTAAACTCAAAATAACCTGAAAGACGAAGTCAATGTTAGTACTCTGCTTTAGCTACTATTTATTCACATTTCCCTTTATTTAGTAAACATTTAGGAGCCCCTACTCCTTCCTAAGCACTATCCTGCATTTTAAAACAATGAGAAGTTAGGTTTACAGTAGAGAATTCCCCTGAAAAATTTCATTAAACCATTCTTCTTGTGCACACAGTCAATAGTAAACCAAAACACATCAAAATTCAAGTTACTCTGTGTCTGCTGAATTATAAACCAGTAGAAAGTGGGTAACTATCCATGTAAGTATTTATTTTGGAGTAATGACTCAACATTAGGTATTTCATCTGATTTTCTATGGCAAGGTGATTATAATATGATAAGTTTATTTATCAATAAAAATTATTTCTACCAGTAATCTAATATTTTGATTGTATTAGTTGGTGTTATAACCAAGTATCTACTGCATTTGCAACATTTTATTATTAAAAATGTCCAACATAAACAAAAGTAGACAAAATAGTAAAATAAACACCCTGTACCCACAACCCATGTAGCATTGCCTTAAACATTATTTCTCCTGAAGTGCGTGTGTGTATGTATGTGTGTGGTGCTGTGGGGGGGCGGGGATTAATGCATGTGGAGGTCTTTCTTTGTCCATCTAGTATTCCATTTGAAGCTCGTGGGATGTCATCTAAGGTACAGCAGCCTGAGCTTGTTGGTTCAAAGTATCTGAAAAAAAAAAAAGTTTTAAATTTAGGCTGCAAATGCAACCATCCAATGAGGATTAATCCCTGTGGTAGATAATGACCTTCAACACTTCTATCACCACCAACACTTGAACAGTCAAAGCAAAGCAGGAAGAGGAGTATGCTTAGTCCAGGATTAGTGTGATTAGAAGAAACCTGTTCTGCTTGTTTTCTTCATCTGGGTATTTGAACAAGGAAGGTAAAAAATAGCTCCTATCCCAAACAATTAAAGTACATTTACCCACCCCCCACCCTCTTCTAGATTCACATGTAAGTGTCCTAATTGTTGATATTCTTTGTATATGAAATAAAAAATGAAGGGAATTCCAAGTTTCTACACTGGGCTTTATTCTCAGGACAGAGGGGAGGCGTTGCTCTCCTCTCATCCACGTCACCAAACACATGACTGTAAATAACAAGGCACAGCTGATGGCACAGCCTACTATAAAAATCAAAAACTACCGATCTTCCATCTGAACCTGGTCCACTAATTTTCTGGTGTGTGGCCCAAACGAAGTCCTCAGACCCTTTTAAGCCCACATTAAAAATATGGAGATGGCACATAAAAACCTTTTAGTTCCAACTTCTCTTGAAAAACTAGAAAGTCTGGTGTCACTGCACTCACAATGGCCAAGTGATCTCTGTCCCTTTGGACAGGCACATTCCCATAATAGACCATAGTCTCCATCTGGCCATGGTCATTCACCCATGTTCCTGTCTGAAAGAACTTGAGTTTGCTAACCTTCGTCTGTAACCATGAACAAGTGCTGCCCCCTCCATGTAAACTGACTGAACCAAATGAGCGGGCTCGCAGGGACAGAAGCCCTATTAGTGACTGTAATTAGATTTTTACATCAAGGTATCTTGATCAAGGTATCCAGACACAATAGATGTGAATTTCTAACATGTTAAAATATGAAGAGGAAATTTCCACACAGATGTCCCAGAACCAGGTACAGTTAAAACCCTTGAGGAATATTTAAAAAGAATAAGAAGGGATGATACTTCTCAGAGTGCTATTGCTGTTTATTGGCCATATTTGTCCTAAAGAAGGAATGCTTGGAGTGTTACTTTCTTCAGCTCAAGATGGGGGATTCCATGAGATCATTCGAAAGCTTGAAATATGCTCACCATGGTTAAAGGGCATCATCAGAAAATGCCTAATTCATGCCAGAGATGGAGAAACAAATTCTGTTTGAATCATAACTCACTTCTATTGAGTGTGGGGCAAACCATGCAGTTTCAGTGAACTGGATGTGGGCTATGTATGCAAGAGAGGACCTGTTTAGAATTCCCTTGAGTGGGGAGGATTAGGGACTCTAAGGGTGAGAGCTTGTGAGGGGTGGACAAACTGAGGGAACAGGATGAGGTTCAAGTGAGTGAGGGGGAAGAGGGAAGCAAATAAAAAACTGGCCACCTGTTTTATAATGGACTCCATAGGTTCTAGCCACCTGAAAAGGAGAGAGTATTTAATATTACATGAAGTTTAGAATTATATTCCACAAGATTTGGCATTTCACTTAAGAAAATGATCCTGTCTTTACAATTTCAAGTGACCTTAAGACCATTATTGCCTGAACATGATCATTAAAAGCATGTGATTTCTTGAAGTCTCATCAGGGTCAGGAGAAGATTACCACAACTGAATACATTTTAAACAGACAATGGAAAAAAAAAAACAAAATTGTGTTTTGATTACGTTGGGCGTTGTACTTGTTTGTTGAATTGGATACAACACAACACTAACAGCACAGCAAAGTAAGCAACCGGGCTCTGTGGGGTGATTGGCATATTGTCTTCATGCTCTTAGACCTTCCGGTTTTCATGTATAGCTCTATAAATGTGCTGATAGTCTGATCATCCAGTATCACTGGTATATTTACCTAGTACATCTTTCTGTAATTTTCCAAAGGTGTTGAAACCATAATTAACATTAATTTTCCTTATTATTTTATTTTTATTTTTTTACTTCCATCTAATCTCCCTTAACATTTTAAATTCTATCAACTTGTGGTTATTTTTGCCAAAATTAACTTTTGTTTTAATACTCTCAATAATTTTTTGTTATTGCATAAAGACACCTACAAAGTATATATAAAGCAGAACATCTTCACCTACAGATAGTCACTTAGAAGCTATGAGAAGCAGTCAGTGCCTTCTTCCCATTGTTGGTGAGTTCCTGTCTGCAGATGGCATGCTCTAGTTTTGGGGTTTTTTGTTTGTTTGTTTGTTTTTTGTTTTCTTTGGAGAGGGGTAATAAGAGGAAATAAGTGTTTTGCTATTTCATAGAGGCTTATCTCGAGTTAGAAAAAGAGAAGTAAGTGAAAATGAAAGGTGTTGAAATTAATAAGGTGACAGTTGAAGCACCATAATTATAAAGAATCAAGAGAGACCTAGATTTATTAGCATGTTATTGACGTGCATGTGAAGTATATCCTTAGCAATTTCCTGTAAAAGAAAATCTCCAACAACAACAAAAAAAAATGTAAGAAAAATGTAGGTTAAGTCACCTAGGTCAGAAGCAATTGATACTTAAGAATCATAAAATTAATTAATTGGACATATTTATTGGAAAGAGAGCAAAAATAAATCAATGTATAATTCCCTTGGCATTTATTTAGACTTAAAAATATGAAGATGGACATTAAAAAAAGAAGACGAGAGGGAAGGGACTCTGGAAGGAAGGACCTTTGGGAATCATGAAACATTCCCTGCCCATGTGTAGCCGAGTAGTTTATATGTTTGAGAAAAAGTGAGACAATAAAAAATGAAAAATTAAAGTGATGTTTTAAAAATTAGTTATATATCTCTTCCTTCTCAATCCACAATTATATCAGAGATATAATTGTTTCTCAAATAGTTAGAAACACATATGCTATTTAAGACATGGGTTTTATTTACCAAAACCTCTATTATCAGGTAAGAAGTAGTAGAAAAGCATTGCTTTAACAATATATTCTTAGCACCTAAGGAAACAGAGGAGACTATAAAAAATACGTGAATGCTGATCCATTAGATTGTGAGTTGTTTGGGAATATTATAATCTTTATAGCCCAGAGCGTAAAGAGACTGGTGCTAAAAAAAAAATTACAGAGAATGAATGAATGGGTGGATGAAAGAAGGAAAAACTCGGTGCGTCACCTCAGAACTTCTCAAAAACACACATACACATCTGATTTTACTTCTCTCTTCAAGGTAGATTCTTTACTCATGGATTTACTGTTTGTTTGTGGAATGTTAACCCTAGATTAAGGAGCTCTCAAGGGTGCCTGTGTGACTCAGTGGGTTAGGCCACCAGTGGGTAACTCTTGATTTTGGCTCAGGTCATGATCTCAGGGTCATGAGACTGAGCACCCTAGCGGCTCCGTGCTCAGCGGGGAGTTGGCTTCAGGATTCTCCCTCTTCCCCTGCCTGTACCACGGCTCAAATAAATAAATAAATCTCTCTAAAAGAAAAGAGAGATCTCAGAAATTTAGTCTGACCCTCTGGTTTCACAAAGGAGAGATCTGGGGGTAAGACAGTTAAGGTAACACCGTAGAGGCCTGAAACTAATAGAGTACTGTATGTTAACTGGAATTAAATAAAAACTTAAAAAAAAAAATAGACCACACACCCAAAAGAGGGACTATATTCAGATCTGATGCAAGCATAAGCAGTGACCCTGATTTCACTTAAAGTTTCTTTTTTTTTGCTAAGAGTATATTGTTAAAGTTGGAAAGGTAGAAGGTATAGGAGAAAATTTCCTGAGGCCTGATGAAGACTTACAGTTAGAAAATGTGGGGAATTTATCAATCAGTGTCCTAGAGAAAATTCCTTAAATACAGGCACTGTCTTAAATTTACTTTTGGGGATGCCTGTGTGGCTTGGTTAGTTAAGCGGACCACTCTTCAGCTCAGGTCATGATCTCGGGGTCCTGGGATCGAACCCCACAATGGACTCTGTGCTCAGCAGGGAGTCTACTTGAGGTTCTCTCTCTCACTCTCCCTCTGTCCTTCCTTCCTTCTCATTCAATCTCTCTCTTGCTCTTTCTCAAGTAAATAAACAAATATTTTAAAAATTTCCTTTTGAACCTTCTAATGAGAATCCTAAAAATAAAATAAGGAAATCTTTAAGTGGAAATGGATTAGCCCATAGTTTTTGTTAAGAATCAATGCACTTTTATTCAAAGTATTTGCTTTATTGTTTAAAAAGCACCCACATTGGGGCGCCTGAGTGGCTCAGTGGGTTAGAGCCTCTGCCTTCGGCTCAGGTCATGATCCCAGGGTCCTGGGATCGAGCCCCGTATCGGGCTCTCTGCTTAGCAGGGAACCTGCTTCCTCCTCTCCCTCCTGCCTGCCTCTCTGACTACTTGTAATCTCTGTCTATCAAATTAAAAAAAAACAAAAAAAAAACCCCACATTTATCTTCATCTCAGTGAATGTAATTTGGTATCTTACACAAGACTGACTTTGAAAACTATGACTCCAGCTTGCTCATCAATTAAAGCAATTCTCATAATGGCCAAAAAAAAAAAAAAAAAACACAAAAAACAAGGCTAATACTACAGTATTCTCATAAACAATGACTAACAATGACAGGATATAAATGGGAAAAAATGCCACTAATGATAATGCAATGGCTTTTAAACCCTTGTGAGGGAGTCCAATTATAGTATCTCCTGCTACCTTCTGCCTTTCAGTATAACCCTACCACCCATGAATGGGAGCATGTCACTTCCTCCAGAACAATTCCATTCAGTTCAAACATGAAGAAAACCTCTTTTATGCAGATCCCCCACTTCCTTCCCTCTGATGTCCAGATCTTTCAAGCTCACTAAGTCTCACAGCATTTCTGTGCATTGTTACCTCCTCCTCAGTGAGGCTGTTGGGAAACACTTCAAATGGTCTGTTCAGGAGGGGGACAAAACTGGCAAGGGGGCAGGGGAAGGAAGGGAAATCAAGTCACTGCTTGCCGAAACAATGAAAAAAAAAATGTGGGAGTTGGTGATGGTGGTGGTGGTGATGGTGGAGGGGGAGGAATCTTGACTGAGCCAAATGAAATGGTACCTGAGAGAAATGTTTAATCCATACTAAAGAGAAAAATTGACTTAGGTGTTAGGTAATTACTTTAAATTTGTGAGAATGCATAACTTGAAAAGCAGTGTTAAGAGAATAATTTGGGGGTGTAAAAGACCTGAAAAAAATGTGGAGATGACTTTGCCATCCCTAAATTTTGCAAACTTTGCCATCCCTAAACTCTGAATTTCCATTTTAACTCACTGAGACACCAGGCGCTATAGCATCAGTGCAAAAGACCAAGTCTGGACTCTTACATGGCTGCATTTGTTCAAACATAAATGCCTGTGTAGAAAATTTCTTTCCAAGACATGTTCCCTGTAATAAAAACATAACAACACTATAGATATGTATAGCATAAAGGCAGATTGTTTTTAAACAGGGGGCTTTTCAAGGTTTACTGCAAGGCGTCAGCTACTCTTTAAGTTAAAATAATGTTTGACAGGTCAGTAATGAGACATAAAAGATTAAAAAAAAAAAAAGACAATTTTGTACAAGTAAAGGGGCAGAAACAGAAACATCAAAGCCCAGGAACTATATACATTGCACAAAGCATTAAGAGTTTCTGTTCTCTTTAACATTTTGACATACACTGTACAGTGTGGTTAGAATTATTAAGAGAATGCAAACTTCTCTCCTAGCACTTCTTTTACTGCTCACATCTTTCCCTGGTCATGCGAAGGGCACTTAGAAGTTTCCCAGGAAAATGAGCAAGGTACTGCTGCACTTTGCTGGGTCTGATAACTACCAACAGAAAATGCTGATCAAGATGTGCAATACAATCATCTAAAAATTAAGCAATATTTATGCTTGATTTAAATATAATTTTGGGGCGCCTGGGTGGCTCAGTGGTTTAAAGCCTCTGCCTTTGGCCCAGGTCATGATCCCAGGATCCTGGGATCAAGCCCCGCATTGGGCTCTCTGCTCAGCAGGGAGCCTGCTTCCTTTCCTCTCTCTGCCTGCCTCTCTGCCTACTTGTGATCCCTGTCTGTCAAATAAATAAATAAAATCTTTAAAAAATAAATAAATATAATTTTGATCTTGTCATACAGGGATTCCAAAAGAAATCTCTAGTCCTTTATCGTCATGCAGCTCTCTTAGGACTGAGATCCACTCCTAGGTTTGAGAAGACTTAGAAGATATCGCTTCTTGGCCTTTTGGCTAAGATCAAGTGAGAAAAGTTAGATGTTAGTATTGGCAGGTGGACTGTCCAGTGAGAGAAGTGTGTGTAGAGTACCTTCCAACTGATAGATGTTAAACTCCAAATAGATTAGGAAGGAATTTTCATAACTCTTACATTCTTCTGCTTGATCATGTATCATTCGATTGGATGGTTTTTCATTTAGCTTTAGCTAATTATCAAAAGGATTTCTTGGATGGAATAAGATAGGTATGATCATTTCTGAAATTGAGTTTGAACACTTGGCGGAAATGCTTTTGTTGAGGAATGCTTCTTAGGGCTCGTTATAGCTTAAGAGACAGAGAAACCTTTCAGTTTTCTCATAAATAACTGTTATTCTGAGCCTGATTTCTGGAGCCAAGGTGTTCCTTGAAGTCAGCATCTTGTAATGGAAGAAACATGGGCTTTAGAACCAGACAGTTGTAGACTTATACGTACCCTCCGCCACTTACCGGCTGGGGGACCTTGAGAAAGCCCCTTAACTTCTCTGGGCTTTGGGGTTTTTCAACCATTAAAATTGAGATAATGACACTAATTTAATGGAGGTTTATTATAGGAATTAAAACGCAATTTATGTAAAGCTTTAACATTTGACAAGTACCAGTTCTCCCATTCTACCTTCAATAGAAGGAGAATTATTTGGAAAAGCTTCCATTTGGGAACCAGAAAGAAGTATGCTCAAAATCACAAGAATGGAAACTATTCTTTCTCTTTACACTAATGTTTACTCTTGTAGTTTCAAAACCTACCTTCCCAAAAGTTTGCATTTGGAATCAGAACAAATGAATGAGCGGATTATGTGGACTTATTTCTCTCTACTCCTTCTTATTATTTCGAACTTCCCACCCCCAGCATAGCTTTACAAGTAAGCCATATGGGGGATCGGCATGAGCACATCAAGGGTGAAGACAGATTCCTGAAATTCAGCTTGTCTAACCCTGACTTTTTCTGCCACCACCCAAGCTAAAACCCTAGCTTTATCTTAGCCATCCTCTTCAGTACTCCCTAAATACAACCCACCTACAAGACCTTTCGTTACTACTTTTCATCAGCCTCATTTCAGGTGTTTTCTTTCCTTCTCCTTTGACTCCCTCTGAGTTTCAGTACTCTTTAATTCTTGCTTGGAGAGGGCCTTGGAGGCAAGGGAATTTTAATTAATGTCTTTTTCTCTGGTCTCAATTATTCCAAATACAAAGCAATTTTTTGGTAACTCTTCTGCTAGAACTATTGAATGTCTTCCTGTAACCTTAAAATTGAAGTCTGAATTCCTTTGTATAGTGAATAGGTCTTTTATGCCATGGCTCTAGCCTATGCATTTACCCCTATGTCCTGTCATGACTCACCTTGCTCCAGAAGCTCCATCCACACAGAATAACTTGTGGTTCCCTTACTGCTGCTAAATTCTACACTTGTGTACCTGATATTCCCTCTACGCAGATCTCCTTATATCCTATTTCCCATTAGAAAATGTCCCAGTTCTTCAAACTTCTCTGAAGCACTCCTTGATTCTCATGGTTTACCGCTCCTTGACCCTCAAAACCAGGGAAATGAATCATTCCCTTGTCTATACTCCCTGAGTCTTGTATAGACTCTAAGACTGCACTCACCCTATTGGATAAGATGTATTTCCAGTCCCTGGACTATGAACTCTATGAACAGTGAACATGTCTGTTCATCTTTATGATGTCATTCTGTTACTCATAAGATATTAAGGCTGGTTAAACAATTGAATTTAGGAGACAGGATCATTTATAAGGATGTGGCAGCATAGGAGAAAGATAGGATGAGACTAGGCCACATTTATAATCTGGGAAAGAAAATAAGAGAAGTTCTGTATTATTTAGGGTAATTGTATAATGAAAGTCTGTCAGTAGTATAGAAAGATTAGTGAAAGAAAATTTAGTGGCAAGTGGTATATTTGTTTCAAAATCCCAATGACTTGACCCTTAAACTTTTAGATCTATTGCATCAGGATATGGCCCAAACTGTTGTAAGAGATAGACTCCAACTTGCAGTGGCTTAAATAAAATAATAGTATATTTCTCATGATTCCATAGTAAAGTATTTGTAAAATATCAGGAGGTAGAGAAGGAGTGATCACTTTGACAGTGACACTGGGAGAGGCGTTGCAAAAGAAATGAAAATTGGGTTGAAATTTGAAGAATGCTTAAAAGATAATCAAGAAAAAGACTCTCTTATAGAGAGAGTAGAATGAAAAAAGCAGCTTCATGAAACACATGCAGTGTCCAGAGGAATGCAAATAATTTGGTACGATGAAGTGAGAAAGTGGTGAGAGATTAGATGGATCAGGATCACATGGGAACCACATTGTGAAAACTTAAATGTTAAATCAGATAGTTAGGGTTATGGGAAACCTACATGGAATGTCCCGAGTTGGAAGCCATATAAGGCTTTTGATCCAAATGGTGATGTGACCATATCTATAATATACAAGGATCCTTCAGACGGCAGGAGGTGGGAAGGAATGGTTTATTACTATATGGTTATATGGCATCCTGATCATTCCCATGGCACATAATCTGGTAAAGAGGGTTTCCCATGGATAAAGGTAGATTTTCCTAAGTCCTGACAGAGAGGAGAACTATTTTGTCTGATGTAACATGAAAGCTGGAGTCTCATCCTCATTCAAACATCAGAATACCTGGGGGAGGAAAAGTTTAGAAGGTAAGTGTCTCCTTCTAGGCCTGGTGGGAGGAGCAGGATATAATTATCTTTATAAAATGAGACACACCAAGAGTTGAATGGCTCACTTAAAATCCAAGCAAACTTAAAATGCATGACTCTAAACTACACGCCCCCCAGTCTATCCACAAAAAAAGATTTGGCTGTGTACTATTTCCTTGGGGGTGGGGAAAAGAATATAGTATATATTTCTTCACACATCTAAAGATTCCTTTGAACTCGTTTTACTTATATCCCTACACAATTTTATTTGAAGGCTGCAGTGCCCACAAATCCATGCAGATAATTTACATTTTGATGTAAGCAATTTCGTAAAAACTTTTCCTCTCTGTATTTTGGGCCAACATTTTTGGTCAGAGAGGAATGAGTCATAGGACTCATAAAAAAGAGACATTTGGGTCATCAATGATACTACTTCAATGCTGAGTCTATAACAGTTTTCAGATTTTAGTTGGTTACTTTTCAACATCCAAACCTGTACTGCATTTTGCCGGGCTAAAGAAATTTAGTGGAGATCCCTGCTAGCTTTTACCACATCCCTACTGGAACCTTATTTCCCAAAGAAGCAGTGAAGCCCATGAGTTCATAGAAAGGTGATGTCACTGTAGAAAGATCACTGTGAATTTTACAAAACCAGACCAAAAAGAAATTTAGGCTTTGGGTATATAGCATAAATGTAAAGATATGGCCTGTAGGATGAACAAGGTATAGAAGGAAAAGCACACATCCTTTCTTTCATTTATTCAGAAATATTTAAGCGTTTACGAGGTATTAAACAGAGCTAGGTACTTAATAGGTCTTGAAGAGCAGAGAAAGATAAACCAAGAAAGGTAAGTGAAGGGTAGGAGGTGAAGGGCACCAGGTAGCTAGCTAAGACATTTGTAATTTCTCTTGGGAGCAATAATGAATCACACAGAAGACTATCATGTTTGAAAGATTAATCCAGGAGCATCATTGGATGATTGGGGAAAGGGAAGAGAAAGAAAGCAGGAGAAGAGTTAAGGGAGGATCCTGTAGTAGTTTCATCAGGAGGGAACAAAGGTTCTAGGAGGTGGATGACTGAAGGATGAAAAGGAAAGGAAAATCAGGAGATAACAGACCAAGAAAGAAAGAAGAAATTGGTGACTGATGGATGGAGGACATGATGGAGGAAGAAGGAAAATATTTTGGAGGGGGCATTTTTGCATAAATACTATTTATTATAATATCTACCTGGTACATTCAGGTCCTAGGAATGTCCTCTTTCCCCCACCCCTCCTCTATGAACTCATTACATTATGTCTCATCAGGTCTAGAATAGTTAGGAACATGACTAGTCATCTAGAGAAACTTACATGAAAATTTAAATGTAGAAAAATGATTTTCCTTTCATGTTACCCTGTAGAAGAAAGATATGAAAATATGTTTAAAAACAAGTATAGATAATTTCTCAATATAAATAGAAGGCAAAGTTTTGTTAAACTATATCCTAGAGTCAAATATTGGCTTAGAGATTTTTTTTTAACTCCCAGAAGGTAACATGAATATATTCTTTTTTTCTTTTAAAGATTTTATTTATTTATTTGACAGAGAGAGACACAGCGAGAGAGAGGGAATACAAGCAGGGGGGGTGGGGGAGGGAGAAGCAGGCTTCCCGCCCAGCAGGGAGCCCGATATGGGGCTCGATCCCAGGATCCCAGGATGCTGGGATCATGACCTGAGCCAAAGGCAGAGGCTCAACCCACTGAGCCACCCAGGAGCCCCATGAATATATTCTTTACTTGAGTCTTGATTACAGAATTTTTAGAGGAAGATTTCTCTGCCGAACTGGTTTAAAAAGGACAAAATTAGTGTCAATGAACCAGATATTAGAAAAAAGATATTCCTCTTACAGCAAGAAATACATGCCTTTCTGCTGAACTATCATAAATAGCTTATTTAAGATTAAGGTCATCTGGGATTAAAAGGGTTAAAATGAAGATTTGATTTTCCAAACCATAAAAGCATTGTGGGATCTGTGATCTTACTTATTTGAGAAACATGGAGCTCCTGGTTTTAGAGCAAGCAAATGGGAAGAGAGTTAAAGAGAAGGAAGTTGGTCAGGAATCCAACCATGATCATGAGTATGGCAGGGCTTGGATCAGGAAAGAGAAGGCATATAAACAAGACCAGATCCTTTGCAGGTATCCAGAGGAAGGCTGACAAGTACACTTGCAGCCTTTAATAGCCAAGTATACACACTAGTGATGGTTCAAAGGCTCACAACGGTTTACATTTTCTCTGACACTGCACCACCCCTCACTCCCTGGCAAATTACGTTCTCTTCAGCTTCTTGCATTTCTTTTTCCTTTACTGCGTTTATCAAAGTTAGTAATTATACATTTCAGTGATCATGTCTGTCTTGTCCACTGGGTCGTAAGTTTAATAATGGAGTAATGGAAGGCACGATGGCTGGTTTTACTCACAATAGCATTCCCAGCAACAACTGGAGTGTCTGGCACATATTTTATTCTTAATAAATATCTTTTGAGAAGATTAATATATAACACTCTTTTTTTAAGATTTTATTTATTTACTTGACAGAGATCACAAGTAGGCAGAAAGGCAGGCAGAGAGAGAGGAGGAAGCAGGCTCCCCACTGAGCAGAGAGCCCAATGCGGGGCTCGATTCCAGGACCCTGGGATCATGATCTGAGCCGAAGGCAGAGGCTTTAACCCACTGAGCACCCAGGGGCCCCAATATATAACACTCTTATTTCTCCAAATCTTATTTAGATGCCTGCGTCTAATTGGCCAACTAGTCTCAAATAATCAGAAATAGTAGTATGTAGGTAATTTTGTAGACTGTAAATGCTCAAATGTCACAGCAGAATGAGGAAACTGAAGTGATAAATACCAATATTTTAAGGGCTCTTTGATTATCAATTTAACATCCATCGATGCAAAGAGGTCCAGAAGGGACTGTGAAAATACCCATTAATCTGTTTCACTTTTATGAAAATTATCAAATTAGTGAAAACTAAAAATAAAAATGGAACCACTGAACATATAAACTATAGTGAGGAAAGCAATGTCATTTCCATAAAAAGAAGTTATAGCTGACCACATCATATATTCCCCTAAAGGGACATGCATATGTGACTACGGATAAAGGATAAAATGAAAATGTAATCTGTTTCCACTTGCAAAAGCTTTTAACAAAGTTCAGCATCAAAAGCCATTGACGAAAATATGTGTCATTATGGAACTGGGGAAAATGTTTTGTCACAAATAGGAAATTGGCTCGGAAATAGGAAATAATGGATCATGATAAATGGACATTTTGTTTTTGGAAAAGGTAAACAGTGAGGTTCTCAGGGATCAGGCTGATATAACTTTTGTTCAACAGTTTAACAAATGATCCGTAAAAGGAAAAAGTCCTCTGGAATTTTCACAGCTGAGGATTACATAACTCTTTCAGGTAAGGAACTGTGAACTGTCAACAGGCTGAGCGACAGAGATACTTTGCATACTGTGTGTGGGCAACAACTTAAAAATAAAGAGCTTTTTACTTTTTGTTATTATAAAAGAGATCACAGAACATGGTAAATAGTAGATACAGCACAAGAGGATAAAGACAAAGTGGGGCTCCCCGTGTGAGGCCTACCATTTAACTCCCTCACCTTGGTTCTATTTCACAGGGCTTTTACCTAATATAGGTCCTAGACTGTCCTTCCTGAAATAGTATGAGCATATGCATGCACTTACATACATACGCTTTTCTATAATATATTTACACACAATAAATATATACTATTTACTATACACATTGTTCTGAAAATCTTTTATTTTTTACTGAAGAGTAGAAATTGGAGATGTTTTCTATTAGCAGAAACCATTGCGTCCTTTTAAAGCGCTGTTTATATGCTGTTATACCATATTTTCTGTATTTCATTTACTTAGTCCCCTGATAGTGGGTATTTAGGTTGCTTCTTCTTATTATTTACAATTGCTATTGTTGTAATTTTTGTCACTGTGTTACTTCAACCAAGGCTGCAGGGACATTCTTACATGCATATTTCTTCATGTATTTGTGAGTATACCTCTAGGATAAATTCCCAGAAATGGGATTATGGAGTCCAAGAGCAGATACAGTTATCATGTGCTTTGCTCCCTACTGCTTTCCAAAAGTATTGTATAGACATACATTCTTACAGGTAGGAAAGGAGCCATCTGTTTCCCCATAAGATAACTAAGTGAGTATTATAAAATCTTTGTACTTTTTTCAAAGTGTAATTTTCATAACTCAAAAAATATATTCTTATTTAAAAGTGTCCACTAACTTTTTTTCCAAATACAAGCCATACACATACATACTTAAAATGGTCACTATTTTCAGATAGAGGAAACAGAGCCGGCTGTAGGCTGAAGAATGAGGGGAGGGAAGGCAGTGAGATCAGACTGTCTTTAGAGAGGCTGGAAGGAAGGAAGAGAAAGGTAGCAGGCAGGAAGCCAGGTCAGGGTCCAAGTTAGGAAAAAAATAATTTTTAAGGAATTTGAGTCATGTCAAACTGGGGCAGTCTTTCTCCTGAGGTGGTGGATTCCCTGTCACTGGAAATGGACAATCTATGATTCCAAAGGCCTATGTCAAGATGCTGCAAAACCATTCCTCCCCTGGATAGAAGGCTCTAAAAGCACCTTGTCCCAGGCTTGTCAGAAGGGAAATAACTAACAGCTAATTAGATCCTTTAAACAGAGATGCTTTGTGGAGGCACAGAATCTGCTTGAATGTCACTAATAATTATGGAGAACTCACTGCACTCAGTGGTAGACAGAGCATCACAGGGTCAAAAGTGATGATCACTAAAATTCCTTTTGATGTGAAGTTTTTATATATTGGATATATGAAGAAATACGTATATGTATCAAATATGTACGTTTGATACATGAAGAAATATTTGTATTTAGTATCCCATTTGGGGCAACATGATATGACTGGCCAAATTCCTTGTAACTGTGCATTCTAGGGGCTTAATTTTGTAAAAGAAATGAGAATCAGTAAAATTTAGTTGATTACAAATTAATATTTAGTGAGAAAACCATGGAAGACCAAGAAATGTTTTGAAGCAAAAAAACCAAATTTCAATGGATAACTTCTACTTTTACAGCTTACTATGTATGCATAGTGATTTTTCTTCCATCTACCCTCCGTCTACCCAATCGCATTCCATATACAGTCAATTTTATTTACAACTGGCTCTATTTCACGTGAGTTTCTCATATGTATACCCTTTTTTTTCTCATCTGGGATGTATACAAATTAGTAAGATACCTGACAAAAGGACCAAGCAAAATTAAAAAAAAAATAAAAAAGAAAAACATACTTCACAAATATTGAAATTTAAGCTTTTTCTTTCCTCGCAGTATTCTTAGCATTTTGCCAAGAGCCTGGGGTGGTATATCGTAATAATTCAGTTTAGAAGATAACTATCAAGGGTGTATCAAAATATTTTTACCATTTTATATTGAGATGCTTGGTTTCGTTATGGCAATCTTTCAAAGGCCAGATTAAATTCATTGGAAGTTTTTTTTTGCCAAGGCATTTCACATCCTGGGAAAATAAAACCAAATACATTGTTTTTCTTTGTTCTCCACTGAGCCATGCAAAGTGAAAGAGAGCTTTAAAAAAAGGGAAAACAAAAAAATAAGTATAAATCCCCTCTAAATCAAATTGACCTTTTCTAGGCAATTTTTTCAACATCTTGGCAAGGACTGAATCTATATCCTTCTCTTTCTCTAAGTGCGTTCTGTGTGGCCCACTTCCTGTGGCTGTTCCATTCTCTGAAATGACAACATTTTTGAACTACAGTAGCTTAAAAAATATTAATTCCCAGTCATTGGAAATAACCTACAATTCACTCAAGGCAAAGAAATTGTTCCTGACACTTGAGCTTTATTGCTGCTGATTTCAGACAACCCAAACACTGGAAGGTGAGAATAACTTTCTTTTGGAAGCCTTTCCTTCATGCTTTGCCACTGTGCCTTCCCTGCCCCCGCTCCCCTCCATCCCCAGGCTGTCAGCACATTCTCTTCTCAGGTGGGTGTGGGGAAATGGCCTGAGTCTGGTGAGTTTATTTTAGGTAAATTTAATCAAGCAGTGAGCTTTTATTTTTACTTTTTATATGTCGGGAAAAAAATCTTGCTTTAGAATGACAGAATTCTGGAACTGGAACTAAGTTTTTTAGAGATTTTCAGTTTTACAGATAACCAAACAAACTCTCACACTTCTCTGCTTTTCCCCTTTGCAACTTGCTTTCCTTTTCTGATTTTATATATATATATATATACACACACACACATATATATACACATTATATATATATGTGTGTGTGTATATATATATATATACATAACTTTCCAGTGTAGTCAAAATAAAATCCTGTTCCTTCAGTCTACAATATTTGGGAATGGTAGGCTACTTGAAAGGGAGGAAAAGCTCCCAATTAAGAGTAAAGCAGAGACACCTGGAAAGAATGTCTCTAACACAAATGGTCTAGTAGGGGAGCCATTCCAGGTCCCTCTCTTTTCCAGATTTAAATAAGTCAGATTAACACATGATCTTGACTACAAGTGTGTGAACCCCAATGTAAGCACATCATTAATTACAGTAAGCCTGATTCTCTATAGCTTATAAGTGAGCAAATTCAAAACTCACATTTTTCTATAAGCTGACGATATAAATACAAACCACCCCCCAGGGAGTCCAATTAATAGAAGTTTACCCTGCCAAATACAAGAGAATTGACTTTATCTACTTTAATCTTACTCAGCATCACTCTCTATACAATGGATTGTCAAAATATCCTATTGGGCACTGTTGGGTACTGGAAATTACTTACTGAAAATTTGCTGTATGGTGAGTAATTTGCCTATTGTCACTTTTAAACCACCTCACAATCCTATGAGTATCCAAACTCACTGGATGAAAAAACTGAGACTTCTGAGGTAAATTAGACTGCAGAGCTATGTATTATTATGTATATTAAGTTATATATAATATTATACACATTTCTGTGCCATATAATTATTGCCCGCACTTTCCAACCATTAGAGACATTTGATAGAATGGTATAGTAAAACAGGGATTTTCTGGTAATAGAGACTTAAACTCAAATGCCAGCTTCTCTTGGACAAGTCCTTCAGTGCAACATGGTTCAATTTAAAAAAACAAAAACAAAACAAACAAAAAAAATCTGTCTCCAGGTATATTCCCTAGAAGCAGAGCCTCAAGCAGGGATTTGGGTACATATACTTTATAAGGTACTCTTCAGGAAAAAGCAGTAAGGGAATGAGGGAAGCAGGGTACAGAAGCAGAGAATGGAGAAAGGACATGATCTCAGGGCAAGCCTAGCTTTGGCCTGATGCACCAGACACTGAAACGTACATTTTATCGCAATGTTTGCCTCATTGAGGAAAGGGGCAGGGCTTTTGTACCCTTTCAGCAACCAGTCATTGGCCACCCCCAGAAGTTTGGCTGATCTCACACTCAGCTTCTGGCAAGTTGGCTCCCATCTGCCAAGGCCAGTTTTCCCGAGGTTACAGGTGTCAAGACATTAGCCCAAGTTATTCTCAGCATCTGGATGATGGGTGTCCACACAGGTTAAGGTGGGTAAAGTAGGGCATTTATAACATCTACTATATCAACTTCGGTTGAGTGCCCAACTAGATGTCATTAATTATATCCCTCATCCTAAATGAACTCAAAACCTAATGGGAGAAAGAGTGTGACAGGTAAAACTAGAAGTATATTTGTAGTGTGATGGTCTGTTTCATATGCCTGGGCATGGGGAATGGGAAGATGGAAGGAGAGAAGAAGGGAGAGGGAGAAAGGTTAAGAAAGATCAAGTGATAACAGAAGGCACTAAACTTTGAGGTGGCTTCTGGAGATGCTTAGAAGTTAGTGGATGGGGTAGCAAAGGGCATTTCAGTCAGTAGGAATAGCATAAACAAGGGAGACTTTACAAATCATGGCAATTCTGTGGAGCAGCATTAAGTCTCTGTTGGTAGGATGATTGGATCTTGTTAAGGACATGGTGTGAGAGGAAACTGGATGACAGGCAAGGACTGCCTCATGAGAGGTCTTTCAGTTTATGCCTAAGAATGGAACTGAATATTGAGGCAATGGGAAGTTTGAAAAAAATTACTATATAGTGACATAGTGTCTGTGTCTGCTACATCCATGACTATAATTGCTTACATGCATTTTGTTCTGTAATTAGATTCACAAAATGCTGCCAAGTTGGTTTATATTTCTTTGCTCCAATCTCCATTCTCCTCATAATATTTGAAATGTAAGGTGGATAGTTGTGCCATACAGATATTATTGATTAAATAGCTCATGTATAATTCTGAGGTTGGTGTCAAATAGGGGCATATTGCTTTCTTTCACATGCCAGCAAATACGTGGTTGTAAGCATACAGACCCAAGTTTGCAGAGGCTGGTTGTGGGAGTCTTTCTCCAGGCTTCTCCAAGCTTGTGCTCCCCCTAACACTTACTCCCTAACTCTGAGATTGTTTCAGTTCCCATTCTTTGAGCTCCATAAGTTACATGGCTGTTAGACTACTAACTTGCTAGTTTACTTTGCTTTATCTCAAGTCCAACATTCATGTCATTGAACATTCATAGACTTCTTTGGGGTGGAGACTGACCGACTTATTTTTACTTATGGTAACCATTGTTTTCTCTCCATTTTGGTACTTCTTCCTTTTCCTGTCAGAGAGTCCTATTGCTTTTCCATATGGTCTTTCTTTGAGGCAGGTCCTCTGTGGGTTCTGTGGAACTCTCCTGAATTCCAGCCAAGGTGTATGCATTAGAAATGGTCTTCAGAAAGTAGCACAGAGCATGGGCTGGGGTCTGGAGCAATGGGAAATAGAGGTGCAGAGTCCAATGTTCAATAGGGGACATGTACCCATAAACGTCTTAGCAGCACTGTTTATGATAGTGAAATCTGGAAGCAACCCAAATGTCCTTTTGGGGGGTGGGGGATGACGAATGATAGTATAGTCACACAATAGAATATTGTATAGCTGTCAAATGAATAGATTACAGTCCCACCCAGGAATGTAGATCAAACATAACAATATAATATTAAGTATAAAAAGTGAGTCCCCACAATTTACATGTAGCATGATACCCTTTTTTATAATATTAAAAACAAAATAAAGATAAAGAACACAGGGACGCCTGGGTGGCTCAGTTGGTTAAGCAGCTGCCTTCAGCTCAGGTCATGATCCCAGCGTCCTGGGATCGAGTCCCGCATCGGGCTCCTTGCTCGGCAGGGAGCCTGCTTCTCCCTCTGCCTCTGCCTGCCACTCTGTCTGCCTGTACTTGCTCTCTCTCTCTCTCTCTCTGACAAATAAATAAACAAAATCTTAAAAAAAAAGATAAAGAACACAAATATAGAAAATTAAACCATATAAAAAAGGAAAAAATGGATGAATGAAAGAGAATTCAAGATGGTGATTACCATGCACAGAGGGAAGCAAAGGGATGGACAAGGGGAGGTAATAAGGTGTATGCCAAGGTACAAGCTTTTACTAATTGTAGTTTCATGTACACTTAATATATAATTAAAAATAACCAAAAAATTATAAGCCAGTGACAAAAAAGATGGCCAGTATGGACCAAAGACAAAGGTGTGTCGTGAGCTAAGGATTATGATTAAACTAACTCTGTGTACCTGAGAACCAAAATAAAAATTATAGATAACATTATAGCTTTTTGAGAGATAAAAGGACCTGGTAATACTTATAGCATGAGTTATTTTATTTTATTTTATTTTATTTTATTTTATTTTATTTCTTTTCAGTGTTCCAAAGTTCATTGTTCATGTACCACACCCAGTGCTCCATGCAATTACGTGCCCTCAACAATACCCAGCACCAGGCTCACCCAACCCCCCACCTTCTCCCCTCCAAAACCCTCAGTTTGTTTCTCAGAGTCCACAGTCTCTCATGCTTCATCTCCTCCTCCAATTTCCCCCAACTCACTTCTCTCCAACTCCCAATGTCCTCCATCTTATTCCTTATGCTCCACAACTAAGTGAAACTTTATGATAATAGACTCTCTGTGCTTGACTTATTTCACTTAGCATAATCGCTTTCAGTCCTGTCCATGTTGATACAAAAGTTGGGTATTCCTCCTTTTTGATGGTGGCATAATACTCCATTGTATATATAGACCATATTTTCTTTATCCATTCATCCATTGAAGTTCATCTTGTTTTTTTCCACAGTTTGGCGACTGTGGCCATTGCTGCTATGAACATTGGGGTACAGATGGCCCTCCTTTTCATTACATCAGTACCTTTGGAGTAAATACCCAGTAGTGCAATTGCAGGGTCATAGGGTAGCTCTGTTTTGAAATTTTTGAGGAATCTCCACACTGTTTTCCAAAGTGGCTATACCAACTTGCATTCCCACCAACAGTGTAAGAGGGTTCCCCTTTCTCCACATCCTCTCCAACACATGTTGTTTACTGTCTTGTTAATTTTGGCCATTCTAACTGGTGTAAGATGGTATCTCAATGTGGTTTTTTATTGTGTGTTTTTTTAATTAATTAATTAATTTTTAAATAAACATATAATGTATTTTTATCCCCAGGGGTACAGGTCTGTGAATCACCATGTTTTACACACTTCACAGCACTCACCATAGCACATACCCTCCCCAATGTCCATAACCCCACCCCCCCTCTGCTGACCCTCCTCCCCCCAGCAACCCTCAGTTTGTTTTGTGAGATTAAGAGTCACTTATGGTTTGTCTCCCTCCCAATCTATGAAAAACCCACTGCAAATATCATTCTCAATGGAGAAAAACTGAAAGCTTTTCCACTAAGGTCAGGAGCATGGCAGGGATGTCCATTATCACCACTGCTATTCAACATAGTACTAGAAGTCCCAGCTTCAGCAATCAGACAACAAAAGGAAATTAAAGGCATCCAAATCGGCAAAGAAGAAGTCAAACTATCACTCTTCGCAGATGATATGATACTATATGTGGAAAATCCAAAAGACTCCACTCCAAAACTGCTAGAACTTGTACAGGAATTCAGTAAAGTGTCAGGATATAAAATCAATGCACAGAAATCAGTTGCATTTCTTTATGCCAACAACAAGACAGAAGAAAGAGAAATTAAGGAGTCAATCCCATTTACAATTGCACCCAAAACTATAAGATACCTAGGAATAAACTTAACCAAAGAGGCTAAGAATCTATATTCAGAAACTATAAAGTACTCATGAAAGAAATTGAAGAAGACACAAAGAAATGGAAAAATTTCTGGATTTTTCCTGGATTGGAAGAACAAATACTGTGAAAATGTCTATGCTACCTAAAGCAATCTACACATTTAATGCAATTCCTATCAAAGTACCATCCATTTTTTTCAAAGAAATGGAACAAATAATCCTAAAATTTATACGGAACCAGAAGAGACCTCGAATAGCCAAAGCAATATTGAAAAAGAAAACCAAAGTTGGTGGCATCACAATTCCGGACTTCAAGCTCTATTACAAAGCTGTCATCATCAAGACAGCAGGGTACTGGCACAAAACAGACACATAGATCAATGGATCAGAATAGAGAGCCTAGAAATAGACCCTCAACTCTATGGTCAACTAATGTTCGACAAAGCAGGAAAGAATGTCCAATGGAAAAAAGACAGCCTCTTCAATAAATGGTGTTGGGAATATTGGACAGCCACATGTAGAAAAATGAAATTGGACCATTTCCTTACACCACACATGAAAATAGACTCAAAATGGATGAAGCACCTCAATGTGAGAAAGGAATCCATCAAAATCCTTGAGGAGAACATAGGCAGCAACCTCTTCGACCTCAGCCGCAGCAACTTCTTCCTAGGAACATCGCCAAAGGCAAGGAAAGCAAGGGCAAAAATGAACTATTGGGATTTCATCAAGATCAAAAGTTTTTGCACAGCAAAGGAAACAGTTAAAACCAAAAGACAACTGACAGAATGGGAGAAGATATTTGCAAACAACATATCAGATAAAGGGCTAGTGTCCAAAATCTATAAAGAACTTAGCAAACTCAACACCCAAAGAACAAATAATCCAATCAAGAAATGGGCAGAGGACTTGAACAGACATTTCTGCAAAGAAGACATCCAGATGGCCAACAGACACATGAAAAAGTGCTCCACATCACTCGGCATCAGGGAAATACAAATCAAAACCACAATGAGATATCACCTCACACCAGTCAGAATGGCTAAAATTAACAAGTCAGGAAATGACAGATGCTGGCGAGGATGCGGAGAAAGGGGAACCCTCCTACACTGTTGGTGGGAATGCAAGCTGGTGCAACCACTCTGGAAAACAGCATGGAGGTTCCTCAAAATGTTGAAAATAGAACTACCCTATGACCCAGCAATTGCACTACTGGATATTTACCCTAAAGATACGAACGTAGTGACCCGAAGGGGACGTGCACCCGAATGTTTATAGCATCAATGTCTATAATAGCCAAACTATGGAAAGAACCTAGATGTCCATCAACAGATGAATGGAAAAAGAAGAAGTGGTATATATACACAATGGAATACTATGCAGCCATCAAAAGAAATGAAATCGTGCCATTTGTGACGACGTGGATGGAACTAGAGGGTATCATGCTTAGTGAAATAAGTCAATCGGAGAAAGACAACTATCATATGATCTCCCTGATATGAGGGAGAGGAGATGCAACATGGGGGGTTAAGGGGGTAGGAGAAGAATAAATGAATCAATGTGGTTTTGATTTGAATCTCCCTGATGGCTAATGATGATGAACATTTTTTCATGTGTCTGTTAGCCATTTGTGTATCTTCTTTGGAAAGTGCCTGTTCATGACTTCTGCCCATTTTTTGAACGTTGTCTGATTTCAAGCTTTACTACAAAGCTGTGATCACCAAGACAACATGGTACTGGCACAAAAACAGACACATAGACTAGTGGAACAGAGTAGAGAGCCCAGATATGGACCCTCAACTCTATGATCAAATAATCTTCAACAAAGCAGGAAAAAATATACAGTGGAAAAAAGACAGTCTCTTCAATAAATGGTGTTAGGAAAATGGATAGCTATGTATAGAAGAATGAAATCCAACCATTCTCTTACACCATACACAAAGATAAACTCGAAATGGATAAAAGACCACAACATGAGGCAGGAATCTATCAAAATCCTAGAGGAGAATATAGGCAGTAACCTCTTTGACATTGGCCACAGCAACTCCTTTCAAGATATGTCTCCAAAGGCAAAGAAAACAAAAGCAAAAATTAACTTTTTGGATTTCATCAAGATCAAAAGCTTCTGCACAGCAAAGGAAACAGTAAACAAAACAAAGAGGCAACGCATGGAATGGGAGAAGATATTTGCAAATGACACTACAGAAAAAGGGCTGATATCCAAGGTTTATAAAGAACTCCTCAAACTCAACACCCACAAAACTGATATGGCATGAGGTTTTTTTTTGAGAATTAAATGACAATTTGTGCATAGTAAATATAAAGTCAAAGCTTCAAATTCAACTATGAAGACATACGACTGCATTTATTTATTTCTTTTAAATCAGTTGAAATTTGACTCCCAATTCAAAGGGACTTCAACTTGAATTTTCAGAGGGGTTTACTCCTTTCTCTGCAACTTGCTCCCTGACTATGGTTGACCCATGGTCTTCCAGAGCAGAATGGAGTTTGGGATATCTGTTAGTCATCCTGTTCTAAGTGATTGCTCAAGATGTGATAGGTTCATAGCTTCTTAACTGATGGTGTATTGGGGGTGAATCTTTGGCAAGACTGGGATCCATGATCCTTAAAGTTCAGCCTTGAAGCTTAGATAGCATAGCTGTTTCTCTCTGAGACCTTACCACCTATATCAGGTCCTAGTTAGTCATAGAAATCCTTCTCCCATTCCCACTCTCTGAGAGTCTTCTCTCTCTCTCCCTTTGTCCACAGGGTCATACCCCTTGCATCTGGAGTTACCTGGTATGTTCTCTTCAATAAATTTAATTTTTACAAAATGATAGGAAAACACTGACTTCAAGTAGTTTCTGCTTTATGGCCTACAAATAGAACTAAATCAAGAAACTATCCCAGGAAAATGGGACATGAAAAATGGCAGAAGAAATACAAATATTTTTGTGAATTCTCCTGCACATATGTTAAGTACTGGTCAAGTGTCACTAGGTGCTCAGTAAACGTTCTTGGCCTGCTTCCATCCCTAAGTTAATAACAGGAATATGGGCTTTTCTTTCTCTGTTTGGCTCAGGAAATCTTATACCTGAAAATGTGATGGGGATTTCAAGTGGGCATGACTTGTTTTCCCATGTTTGCCTCTTCCAACTCTGCTTTTCTTTCCAAAGAGCAAAAATGACAGCCTGTGTGCCCTGGTGCTCAGGACAATGAGACACACAGAAGGTACTCAATGAAAATTTCCTGACTGAAACTCAAAATAGAAGATATGTTATTTTTTCTCGAAGAGAAGAAACCTTGGAGGAAGGCAGAATTCACATGTTCTAAAAGTGATTTGTATCTTTCTACAGAGCACACACCAGCCCATTTCCTCTTTCCAGGCTGGAAGAAGCTGGGTATTATCCGGTACAGGGAATTGGAGTGTGCTTCCTTAAAATGGGACTTGGAGCATTCATGTTTGCCTTTAAGGCAGCACCGGCACCCCCCACCCTCTCTCACTACACAGAACAAGATAAGAACTGAACTCCATTCTATTTCCCTTTACTTTCCATTGATCCAATCAGTAAACAAAATAATGTACTATTCTCCTATAAAAGAGCTTAGTTATTCTAAGCAATAAACTGGCCATAGAGGAAAAAGTGCCTTTGCCTCCTAGCAGTTCCACAGAGGTAACCTATTCATGACAGGCATCTCCTGAGTAATCAACAGACCCCAGCCAACCTGTCCAGATGGCCCCGTCCTATGAGGGTGTTGCAATAATATAAAAAGAAGCCATGCTTTGTGTTGGCTGATTTGAAAATGGATCTCTGTTATGGAGATAAATATAGAAAACTTATCAGGTTACTAATCTGCCATTGAACGTAGGGCTCAAAGGAAAGTCATAATCATGCTTGTCATATCTGTCTTCAAAGGCTGTCACAAATATAGCTAATGAATTACAAAAGCACCTGCCTCCACCTTTATCGGCTTCCCTTTGTTTAGTTTTCTTTGTCTTTTGAAAATATCCACTGATCTCATCAGATGAAATTAAATGATGTTACTGAACAAAATTGTGATTTCTGTCCTGCCTTATAGTCACTGACTTTGCATCAGTGTGTATGTGCGTGTGTGTGTGTTGTTGTTGTTTCAATAATTCAGCTAGAAACTTAGGGCTATTGAAAATCTATTTTATCCACAGTTGATTACAAATGTTTTTGAATGAATAAGTGAGTAGATGCATTCAATTATGTCATACTATCTCAAAGATGTATAAACTTGTTTTTCAGTCTTACATGAAAAGTTTCCATAATTTCGCTCATATTTTATTTCAAATTACTAATTTTTTTCTTTGTTTAAAAAACAAAAATTGATTACTATCTGCTGCTTAAAACTATATAAATCATTTAAAATTATTACTGAACTGCTCTCTGGGCTTATCAGCTGACTATCTCCTAGCTCTCCTAGCTCTCAACTTTTCCCCCTTGATTTTAAAAACCTGGGTCTCTTCTGAACAAGTATTCAAGTGTGCTTTGTTGCTTATAACTATTAAGCTAGATCTCGGATTTCTAGTACTTTGTAACATTACCAGTTCTTAGCATAGTAGAAAGACAAACTCACTGTACCAATGAGTTTAAGGATTATTCATACTCAAAAGTACATATGATATAAACACTTGTTTTTAAAGTTTTTATTTATTTATTTGTCAGAGAGAGAGAGCGAGCACAAGCAGGGGGGAGTGGCAGGAGGAGAAGCAGGCTCCCCTCTGAGCAGGGAGCCCGTCATGGGGCTCAACCCCCATAACAAGCTCTCCCATTATTTACACCTTAGTGTCGGATATTTATTACAATTAATGAACAAATATTGGTATCATAAATAAAACCATACTTTTTTTAACACTGAAAGGAATTTTAATTGATTTATCACAAAGCATTAAGCAAGCAAAATAATGTTAATAAAAATTTTTAAATAAAATATTTAAAACAGCAGTGCAGAAAACAACATTAAAATGTTTGCATATTACAGACATTTTAACACTTCCACATTCTTTTTGGAATCCAGGCTTTTAAGTCTGGGGAACATGTTAAATTACAGGCAAATAGAAGAATGAAGATGAACCGATTCTAGAGTTATAATCTGGAAAACTATTTCCCTAGAGTCCTACCACCAGATAAGCAGTTACATGAATTTTAGAATCAAAATAATATTCTTTGCTCTTCAAAGTAAGTATCCAAGAATTATACTAGAAAAATGTGTGCATACTGAAGTGTTTACATAATGTCATCACATTCTCTGCCCCTTCCACCTAGATACATTGATTTACTGACCTCAGTTATATATTACTATTGACTTTGTCAGCACATTTGCCAGACTCAGAACAAGTCAGATATATTTTAAACACGCAAACAAAGCAAATGAGATATTTCAAAAAGAAGAATTATCTTAAAACATAAGTGCATGGAGCACTAACTATGTCAAAAACTAATGATGTGGGGCGCCTGGGTGGCTCAGTGGGTTAAAGCCTCTGCCTTCGGCTCAGGTCATGATCCCGGAGTCCTGGGATCAAGCCCTGCATCAGGCTCTCTGCTCAGGGGGGAGCCTGCTTCCCCTTCTCTCTCTGCCTGCCTCTCTGCCTACTTGTGATCTCTGTCTGTCAAGTGAATAAATAAAATCTTAAAACAAAACAAAACAAAACAAAACTAATGATGTACTGTATGGTGGCTAACATAACACAATAAAAAATAAATAAATAAAATGTAAGTGTGGATGTTTGATTGTTAAAAACATTTGGACTAGATGTTTTCACTTTTGGTATTACATGTAACTAGCTAATAAAAGTTTTTACAATTGTGAATTGCTTCTGTACTGGAAGGCCTTGGTTTCTTTGTCCTTTTCTAATCTTAGGATCTCCAAGTAGTTTCTCCTGTTTAAATAAAATTTATTTTGTAGATCAATTTTAGATTTACAAATAAATTGCAAAGATAATATAGAATTTTCCTAAATACCCCCATAACAAGCTCTCCCATTATTTACACCTTAGTGTCGGATATTTATTACAATTAATGAACAAATATTGATATCATAAATAAAACCATACTTCATTCAGGCTCCCTTAGTTTTTGCCTAATGTCCTTTAATGCTTGGGGATCTCACCAAGAATATAATATTATATTAAATCATGTCTCATTAGGCTCCCCTTGCCTGAGATAGTTTCTCAGACTTTCCTTGTTTTTGATGACCTTGACAATTTTGAGGAGTACTTGTCAGGTATTGTGTTGAATGACCCTCAATTGGAAATTGTCTGACATTTTCCTCATTATTAGACCAAGATTATGGGTTTTGAGAAGGAAGACCACAAAAGTAAAATGATACTTTCATCACATCAGATCTCTCCACTGTAAAGTTACTCTTCTCCCCAACCCCCCCCAACTCTCCATTCTCTTTGTAAGGAAGTTTTATGAATGGCCCTTATTTAAGGAGTGAGGCTCCTACACAAATTATTTGGAATTCTGCACAAGAGATCTGTCTTTTACCGCATTATTTCTTTATTTGATAATTGGTTTATATCATAGTGGATGCATGGATATTTATTTTATACTTTGAGTTATCATCCAGTTCTACTCTATTTTGTTGTGCGTAATGTTCCAGCTTTGACCCATTGTAGGCTCTTTTAGTTGGCTCTGGTACCCTTGATACACTTCCATTATTGTAGGGTTTGTGAAAAAAAATCAGTATTTCTTTACTTTTTGATGCTATAATACACTCGAGGTTTATATTGGTATTTTATTGCTCCCTTCTTAGAATCAGCCATTTCTCCAAAGAATCCTAGTTCATTTTATTGGTATTAGAGCAGAGAGTCTGGGTGCTACATGTATTTGCTATTTGGGCCTCACTGATTCTAGGAACTCTGTACAGACTGAACAAGGAAATATATGTCTGAATTCTAATCCATGTATGTACACATATCTATAAAATTTGCATATGTAACTCTCTGTATTCATATTAAACTAAACAAGGGTTGGTATTGATATCTCCAACTGTAATCCATTGCCACAAGGATCATTTTAGCTCCCTCCTTGCCCTCATTTCTGAACTCCCATTTCAACAGTGAGACACCTAGCTCCCACTATCCACTATCCATTTATCTAATTGTTCATTTCCAGCATACCTGAATAGCAGTTATCAGAATTCTTTACCCTATTCCCATGGGAAACAACTTTCTCATCCAGAGTCCAGTGATTATAGAATTTCTTTATCTTTAGTCATACAGACTCCAGTCATTTCCAAAGTTACTTAGATCAATGTCTTTTTCCCTACTACCTTTCTGTGAGGTTCTTTCACACATTTGTAATACAGTTAGATTGTTTTGATGACTTTTGTATTCCTTTCTGGAATCTTCTGACCTCCTAAATGATTTTTTTTTTGTACTTCTCATACATTGGTTTATCTGGTGTTATGTAGTTTTGTGGGTGTTGACAAATGCAATGTCATGTATCCAAAATTACACAATTATATAAAATAGTTTCACTGGCCTAAGATACACCCTGTGCTTTACAAATTTGACCTTCCTCCCTTCTCCATCAAAAGCTAATTTATTGTTTCTATAGCTTTACCTTTTCCAGGTTATCATTTAATTGAGAGCATACATTATATAGTCTTTTCAGACTGATTTCTTTCACTAGCAATATGCATTTAAGATTTGTTCATGTTTTTCATGGCTTGGTAGCTCATTTCTCTTTATCATTGAATAATAAGTCAATGCATGAATGTATCATGGTTTGTTTATGCATTCACCAGTAAAAGACATCGTGGCTGCTTTCAAGTTTTGACGATTATGAATAAAGCGACTATAAATATTCACATGCAGATTTATATGTTGACATGTTGGATTTAGCTTTGTGAGAAATTGCTAAATTATCTTCCAAAATGGTTGTATAATTTGCATTCCCACCAGTAATGAATGAGAATTCCTCTTCCTCCAGATCTTTACCAGCAATTGCTATTGTCAGTTTTTAAAATTTTAACCATTCTAATAGGTGTATAATGGTATCTCACTGTTTTAATTTGCAATATTCTTTTATTTAAGAGATTTTAAGTAATCTCTACACCCAATATGAGGCTTGAACTCATGACTCTGAAACCAAGAATTGCATGACCTACCAGCTGAACCTTCAAGGTGCCCCTTAATTTGCAATTTTCTAATGACAAATGATATTGAGTCTCTTTTCATATGCTTATTTGCCAGCTGTCTATCTTCTTTGGTGACATGTCTGTTGAGATATTTCACTCATTTTTTTTATTGGGTTGTTTTCTTATTGTTGAGTTTGAAGAGTTCTTTATATATTTTGGATAAAAGTCCTTATGCAATATGTATTTTGCAAAGGATTTTTTTTTCAGTCTGTAGCTTGTCCTTTCAATTTTTTAACAGTGTCTTCACAGAGAGAAATTTTAAATTTTAATGAAGTCCAGTTTGTCAGATTTTTTCCCCCATGTATTATGCTTTTGGTGTTATGTGCAAAACTTTGCCAAATCCAAGGTCACTTAGATTTTCTGCTTTTTCCTTCTAGAAGTTTTATAGTATTACAATTTATATTTAGTTGTATTATTCATTCTGAGCTAACATTTATGAAAAGTGGAAAGTCTGTTAAATTTATAGTCTGTTGAAGTTTTTGCATATGGACATCTAATTTTTCCGGCATCATTTGTTGAAAAGATTATACTTTGTCCATTGAATTGCTTTTTTTTTTTTTTTGTCAAAGATCACTAGACAATATTTGTTGGAGTCTGTTTCTGTGCTCTCTATTCTACTCTATTGATCTGTGTCTACTCTTTTGCCAAAACCGTGCTATCTTGATTATTGTCACTTTATAATAAATCTCGTTCAGGTACTGTCAGTTCTCCAATTTTCTTCAGTATTATGTTTTCTTTTTAGGTCTTTTGTTTTTCAATACAAGGTTTACAATCAGATTTTCAGTGTGTACAAAATAGCATGCTGGGATTTTGATTAGGATCATACTGAATCTATAGATCGAATTGTGAAGAACTGACATCTTAACGATATGGATTCTTCTAATTCATGAACACAGACCATCTTTCTATTGACTTACAATTTCTTTCATTAGATTTTTGTCATTTTCTGTAAATGGATCCTCCTTTTTTTTTTTTTTTGGTTAGGTGTATGCATAAGTATTTTTTGGTACTAGTGTAAATGGCATTTTTTTTAATTCAAATTCTTATTTGCTGACATATAGGAAAACAATTGGCTTTTGGATCCTAAAACCTTACCATACTCACTTAGTATTTATAGGAGAGTTGTCTTTCTTTCTTTCTTTCTTTCTTTCTTTCTTTCTTTCTTTCTTTCGTATCCATGCTTTAGGATTTTCAACATAAACGATCATGTTATCTGTGAACAGTTTTGTTTCTTCTTTCCCATCTGATATGCCTCTTATTTCTTTTTCTTGTTTTATTGCATTAGATAGAACTTTTCAGTATGAAGTTGAATAGACATCGTAAGAGAGGACATTCTGCCTTATTCCTGGTCTTGAGGGAAATGAGTGCAATTTCCCCCCATTAAGTATGATGTTAACTTTTGCTTCCTTTTTAAAGTATTTGTCTTAGTCATTTCAAGCTGTTATAACAAAATATCATAGACTGGGTTACTTATAAACAACAGAAATTTATTTCTCAGAGTTCTGGACACTAGGAAGTCCAAGATCAAGTTGCTTGCAAATTTGGTATCTGGAAGAGCCCGAATCCTTATTTATAGATAGTATCTTCTGTCTGCCTTCCTCACATGGTAAAAGAAGTGAGAGAGCTCTCTTGGGTCTCTTTTTTAAGTGTACTAATTCCATTTATAACCCTCATGACCTAATTATCTCCCAAAGGTCCCATCTTATTGGTGAAGTATGACATTCACAAATAATTATTTTCTATAAACTCAAAATAATTCTGTGTGCACAAGTTCAAAATATTAATTGTACACAACTGAGTTTTATGAAGCTCACTAAAACTTGGGGTTTAGAGCAAAGTTATGACTTATATTTACTACCAGTTAGTTATATGAGCTTAACTGAGCTGCTAGAGCCAGTTATGATAAAAAATGTTCAAATAATTTATCTCTCAAGAGGGTAGAGTGAGCTTTTAAAATTTCTTGTACTGCATAGTTATTTAGAGAGATATTTATAGTATGAAAGTCCAGGGGTCCTTTTGTCAACCTTATAAATAGGCTGGGCAAATTTATCAGCTCTCCAAAACATGCACAGTATCAGCCAGCAAAATTTTTTATCAAGAGTGTCATAGTGATGAAATATCTGATAGCTATGAATATTAAGCATGGAGTATATTGGGACACATTTAAGTTTGATAAATATTCTTATACCTATGGTCCTTTAAAACTTTTCTTAAAGTCTAACGCTAATAATAAGCCTTGGGTTGGGTACTGAAGTCTGTCTCTTTAGAATAGATACTAAATTATGTGAAAGTGGTCTGTTTTGGATCATTTGTGTTGTTAAGTATAACATTTCCTAATCCCATTTTGATAAGCCACAGTGAATGAGCAGTCTTTTATTTCATGCATAGATAACTATAATAGATTTTACATACTGTCTCTAGAAATAACACAAATCCAGAGCTCAGGATAGCATGTGCAAAGTTCTACTTTAAAGAAGGCTATTACTTCTATGTTAGCCCTCTAGCTGACTCTTGTTCTGCATTCATAGCTTTTTTTCTTTTTTCTTTTTAGAATGTTGGCCCTTCTAGTTCTTTCTGCAAATTCCTGTTTCTCATACTAATAGAAAAAATTGTAAACCTTTCATTTTCTGGTCTTTTAAAAACACTTGTTCTATCCTACCTCAGGAAAAAGTCTATAACTTCTATTCATGACTTCAGACTTTCTATCCTATTTGTTACTTTGGGATTCACTATTTCTTATTTCATGTTTGTTAGATTTTTCATTTTCCTGGGGTGGGAGTGTGAGGCAAGTTGGGAGAGAGAGTTTGAAAGAACGAAATTTAGGAGTCTTGATTTTATAGAGCTGAATTTATAACTCTTCTAAATTCAACTCTTACTGGGCACCTGGGTGGCTCAGTGGGTTAAAGTCTCTGCCTTCGGGTCAGGTCATGATCCCAGGGTCCTGGGATCGAGCCCCACGTCAGGCTCTCTGCTCAGCAGGGAGCCTGTTTTCTCCTCTCTCTGCCTGCCTCTCTGCCTACTTGTGATCTCTCTCTGTCAAATAAATAAATAAAATCTTTGAAAAAAATTCAACTTGGGGCACCTGAGTGGCTCAGTGGGTTAAAGCCTCTGCCTTCGGCTCAGGTCATGATCCCAGGGTCCTGGGATCGAGCCCCACATCAGGATCTCTGCTCATCAGGGAGCCTGCTTTGTCCTCTGTCTCTGCCTGCCTCTCTGCCTACTTGTGATCTCTGTCAAATAAAAAAAAAAAAATTCAACTCTTACAGAGTTGAATTTATAAATTAAGCAAAAATTCTAATTTATCTTAATACACACTATAGATCTTACTCTAATTCTGTACATTGCAGTCATTCTAGTAAGTATTAAGTGGTTATAAATTTTTTTCTAGGTTATGATTACTTCTCATTTTTCTGCTAAGCTTCTGAGACTAGATTAACCATCCATCTATTCCCAAATTTTCATAAATTGTTCAATATGCAGCTTACCTTTGGATATATAGATAACTAAAATTTTTAATTCTGTCAAATGAATAAAGAAATAAACAAATCAAAGAATTAGAAGATTCAAGTGGTGTTTAGTCTGAACTCCAAAGTTAGAATTAAAGTCAACATGAAATTTTGTAGCCAAGACACACTTGTAAATTTTAATTTTTTAAAAAAATTTAAAAGATTAGGGGCACCTAGGTGGCTCAGTGGGTTAAAACCTCTGCCTTTGGTTCTGGTTATGATCCCAGCATTCTGGGATCAAGCCCCGCATTGGGCTCTCTGCTCGGCAGGGAGCCTGCTTCCTCCTCTCTCTCTCTCCCTGCCTCTCTGCCTACTTGTGATCTCTCTCTGTCAAATAAATAAATAAAATCTTTAAAAAAATTTTAAAACATTATATTTATTTATTTGAGAGAGGTAGAGAATAAGCAAGTTGAAGGGC
Source organism: Enhydra lutris kenyoni (assembly GCF_002288905.1). Classification (NCBI taxonomy): domain Eukaryota; kingdom Metazoa; phylum Chordata; class Mammalia; order Carnivora; family Mustelidae; genus Enhydra; species Enhydra lutris. Next base: position 23,559,081 of record NW_019154087.1, read on the forward strand.
AGAAGGAGAGGGAGAAGCCAACTTTGAATAGAGCAGGTAGCCCAACTCTGGGCTCAGTACCAGGGTCCTGGGATCATGACCTGAGCCGAAGGCAGACACTAAATCGACTGAGCTACCCAGGCATCCCCACACTTACAAATTTTTAAATAATGAGAAATTCAAATATTCAAATAAAAATGAAAGAAAATTAAAATTAGTAGTGTTAATTGTAACTTGAGTTAGCCTCATACTTAGGAAAAAGTAAATATCAACCTGAAGTTAGAAATCTGCCCTTTAGTCTTTGTTGTATTTCTTTCATTTTAGCAATATAGTATAGGATGCAGTTGCATTTCATTTCACATTTCAGGAGTTAAGAGTTTTCTTATTGCCAGATTTGGAATCGGGACCCTATCATATATTTTTAAAAAGTCTTGATTATTTATTCAAAAGGAATCATCATGGATCCTGCTTAAAAATAGAAACTGGTTTTCCTGTCTTAGTTGCTAAAGGGAAACCTATCAAAATCAATCATGTGACTTCCAGCTCCTGAGCTAAATGAAAAGCTGGAAATTGCTAGAAGATGATACTGCCCATGCTTACTTGCAGAAAGAAATTTAGCTTTCTTGTGAATAAAGACCTTATAGTGAGGAAAAAATGGAAGCAAGCATGCTACCCATGTATCAGAATATGTATCCTGGTAGCTATCTAGACAAGCAATATGTAATAAACAGAATTTAGAGAATCTTTTGCCAAGTATGAAATCCACCCAGAAAATGGAGGTTCAAAGTTTGGAGACAATTTCAAGCTTTTTTCTATTCAACTTCATTTACTATTGGCAAAGGAGTCATTTCCTGTTCTTCAGAAGACTCTTTTGAGAAATTTAACTGAAGAATTGAAAGGCTTCTTAGTCATTAAATGGCTCTGACAAGTAACATCTGTGTCTTTTTGGAGTGGCACAATTTAGTGAGTAAACCAGAAACCAAATGAATTTCAAATGACAGACTTGATTCAACAATTATTTCCCCTTTCCTTCTTGAATATGATGATGTAAAATGGGCTATGACCACAAGACCAAGACAGATAATGGGTGACTTGATGTGAGGAGGCTCTTACAGGAGCGGTTTACTTGTAGAGAGTTCTGGGAGTTAATTGGTAAAACCCCCAACGGTTTTACCCTATATAGACCATGAAGTTGCTACTCTAGAGTAAAAGTAAAACCATCCTTAAGAGTATCCAGGAAACATGGCTTTTTGAGTGGGGATAGCAAGGAAAAGTGGAGAGATAATGACAAATCAGTCAGACGTCAGTCCTTAGGAAGAAACATAGGAGTAAGATGCAGAACTAGAGCTAATTTTACAAATAAGTAATATGAAGAATATTCTTTTATGCCATATCCAGCATGTGATATAGGGGCAGTTTGTGAAAGAATACATGGGAGTCACGGAGAGCCTTAGGTACTTTTATGTGTGCTGGACATTAATCCCTTATTCTGTGCACAAGGTACTCTTAGTTGTAATCATCAAGAGGATAAAAGTTACAGAGGATTCAGACTCTTCATCTCCCATTTAAAGTCCATGATCTTTAAAATCTCCTGCTAAAACAGGACCAACTATTTGGAAAGGAATCAAAGTCAAAAACAGATTGATAAACCACTGATTAGAAGCCTTGTTAACTTTCACTGAGCTTCTAAGATAAAGAGAAAGACAGGTTGAGAGGAGAAGGCATTGCTTAATGTCATCCTGAGATGACATTCTAAACTTGAAGACCTGTTCGTTCTTGATTTTGTTAAGACTCAGAAGGTGGATACTTTGCCCAGTCAGAAAAGCTTTATTTGTTTGTTGTTGTTTCTCCTCATGTGTTTTCAAATATAGGAAAATACACTTTGCTGTTTTCACAACTTTCATAAGTTTTTCACTTACGTTTTCTGGTCTCTAGAGAGCAGCTATTATTTTTTGCCTGGGTAGTACTATTCTTCTTTTCAAAAAATGGTTGCTCTCTCCTGTTTAATATGATTCTGTTGGGAGTGCCAGTCCTATCGTCAAACTCCTTGTGATCACACACATAATACCATCTTCCTGGTTACAAGAATGGATGTATGACTTAGATATTTTTCTACTTACTAATGTTGATTGAATCAGAGATAGGCATATGGCCCAAGATACACTAATCAGTATATTTCTTCAGGAGTCCTTATTTTGGAGCAGAAGAAGGTTCTTGCCCCTTTGGATAATAATGCTTGGTATGTATTTGTTAGACTATAAATCAGCTAATATTACAAAGACTTCAAGATAGCATTAACTTATACAAAGTAGAAGTTTATTAACCTATCATGTAAAAGTCTGATCTGTATAATTAACTCTCCTCAAATAAGTCATTAGAGGCCCAAGCTCTTCTAAGTTGTTATCTGAAAGATGACACCTCTAGCTTTCCCCTTACATTTGCATTATGGCCAGTGGAAAGAGAAAGAATAAGGCGGGGAGGACATCTCCTCTTTTGAAAAGCATATTAAAAGGTGTATATGGCACTGCTGCTCAGATCATATTACCTATAACTTGCATGGCCACACCCATCATCAAGGGAAACTGGTTATAGTACCATTACATTAATAACTACTTAGTTAAAAATTATATTATTATAAAAGAAGTGGAGTGTGGAAATTTAAGGAAAAATGTCTATTTTTTGCCAAATATAGGCATCAGGGTTTCCTGGAAGCTACCTTTCCTATCTATATGAAGTTTTCCTAGAGTTGGTAAGAGTTGTCATATTTGAATCCATTTAAATTTTTGAATATAGTTGTGATACTTCCTATTGCTAGTTAAGTAGACAAGTGAATTTATTTATTTGTGTGTGTGTGTGTGTGTGTGTGTGTGTGTGTGTTGTGTACATGTATTTTGCCAAATAAATTTAAGTCAAGCTATTATCACTGTGGTCTGAAGAATCCTAACTAGTGCATGCTGCAAAGGGTGAGGGGAAATTGATTCTTAGTTATCGAGAATAAATAAGAAGAGGGCTTTCCACTACTTCTTGGATGACATAGAATATGTATAAAGTGGAGTCTCATAAAAACAATGATTATTACATATTGAAAAATGTTTTAGAATATTTGGGTGAAGAAAGATTTAAACTGACCAAATAATTTAAACTGTCAGAGATAGTTGGTGTTTAATGAAGTCTGAAGATAAGGATGAAGAGTAAAAGGATTAGTAAAACAATAAAAAAATCCATTTCTTAAATGCCTAAGTGTGGCCAATGAATCACTAAAAAAAAAGAACTCTTTAATTTTTGCTTCAACTTTATAGTAATCAGTATTGCCCTCATCTTATAAATAATCAGGAAGTTTAAATGACTTCTCCAAGATGATAATCTGTGGCTAAATGTGGATTGAATCCCAGTATGACCCCCAAGACAGTCAGAGTCTTTGTCAACATCATTAGTATCATTGGCTTCATCATGGTCATCACCATTCACTGTCCTTTTTCACCCACGCCCCCATCTCACAACCACCATTACTTTCCACACCACCACCACCACCACCACCACCACCACCACCATTACATCACAAAGTCTCTCAGCCCCACTACCTGAGCACCACCATCTAAATATCCAGTAACAACCCCAGAAAATACCCCTTGATGAGAATATAAAACTTCAGTATTTTTTTAATTCCACACAAAGGGTAACACTAGACATAGAATGGCCAGTGTGATTAATATAACAAACAAGAACTCTACTCCATATTTTGTGTCATTAGTTAATCTTTCTTCTTATATCTCAGAATTTAGTATATGTACTGTCCAATAAATTCCCTGGTACAATTAACCCTTGAACAATGAAGGGCTTAGGGGCACTGACCCACACACAGTCAAAAATCCACTTATAACTTTTGACTCCCCCAAAACTTAATTACTAATAGACTATTGTTGACTGGAAGCCTTGCTGATAACATAAACAGTCAAATACACATATTTTGTAGCTTATCTATATTATATACTGTATTCTAAGAATAAAGTAAATTAAGGAAGAGAAAATGTTATTAAGACCTTGATTATTTTTAGCTGTTTTATTAAAAAATATATAAACTTTGTGGTGCCTGGGTGGCTCAGTCAGTTAAGCACTCACTCTTGGTTTCAACTCAAGTTATAATGTCAGGGTCATGACATGGAGCCCCACATGGGGCTCTGTGCTCAGTGGGGAGTCTGCTTGAGATTCTCTCCATTTTTCTCTGCCCCTCCCTCACCGGCATGCATGCACATGCTCTCTCTCACTCTCTCTCAAATAAATAAATAAATCTTGATATGTATATACCTAATATATCCTTACTGTCATTCATTCAGTATAGGGAATAGTCTTTAGTGTCAGGCTCTAAACTTGATTTGAAAATGTAATTGTGTTCAAGAAAATGGGACAATATGCAACTGGGAAAGCAGTTGTAATGATATGTGTTAAGTGCAAGAAGAGGGGAAGTACAAGAGAAAAAGTAAGACAAAGCAGAGGCACCTCACAGTTTTAGGGGTGGGATGGGAAGCTATCCTAAAGAAATTGTGAATGGGACCTAAAAGATGAGTAAGATATGGCAAGGAAAAGAGAAGAGCAGAGTGTTCCAGAGCAAACTGCATGGACAAGGGCCTAGAAGCCAGAAAGATGAATAGTCATTGTGGTAGATGCAGACATGGGAAGGAAAGGCTGCAAATGTATTAAGTAACGTAAAGTATATTCAAAAAGGTGGACTTCATTCTAAGGGCAATTGGAAAAATTTAAAGTGTTGTAAGGCAATCAGAATTCTACTTCAGAACTTTAGATTGCTGTTTGTAGTGTGGAGAAGAAATTATGGATGTCAAGACTGGAGTCAGGGATTAGAATCATTATTAACTTGTAGTAGTCCAAGGGAAATGATCCTTCTCAAGAATTATTTTACTTGGGATGGGAACAGTTTGCTTTCATCTTTATAAATTCAGTGAGAGGGAAGAAAATGCACAAATTCAAGAGATAATCATGAAGTACAATCACCATGACTTATGGTTGATTAAAACAGATATGAAAGGAGGATTTAAAGATAATGCCACTTTTTCTGTGTGGTCAACCAGTGTCTGGTGGTGTCATTCGTTTAAACATTGAGGCGGGAAAGTACTGGAGGAAGGAGAATTAACTTAGATTTTTTTTCATAAAAAAATTATGTGGAAGTAATTTCATGCTTAATGAAAAATTACAAAAATGACACAAAGAGTCTCTTAGACCTTTTATTCTCTCTTTGTATATAGATATAGATAGTCAAATGATAGAGGTATAGCTAGCTATTCCTTAACCGTTTAAGACTAAATTGTTCACATCACATATTTCTGTTTTTATCTCTAAATACTTCAGTATATGTATTTTTAAGAAAAGATATATCCCTTTACATATTCACACTGCAGTTTTCCACTTTAGGATTTTACATTGATACAGCATTTTGGTGTACCATCAAATTCCAATTTTTTTCGATTGATCCAATAAATTCCTATATAACGTTTTTTTCCCCTTTAGAACTGGATCCATTCCAGGATCAGGTATTGCATTTCATTATGTAGCTCTTTAGTCTCCTTTCATCAGAAATAATTCCTCAGACTGTCATTGTCATCATTGTTGCCTTTATTTATTTATTTATTTACTTATTCTTGAAGAATATAACCTCCTCTCCTCCTTTTTCAATAGAATATTTTCCATTCAGGATTGTCTGACATTTTGTCCTGATTAGATTCAGGTTTAACCTCCCAGGTTATAACATCACGTAAGTGATGTTGTGTTCTTCCCAGGATATTACATTCAGAGGCAAATGATGTCCACCCACCTCTCATACTGGATGTTTATTTTGATCACCTCATCAAGGCATTGTCTCATTTTCCCCAAGGATAGTTACTCTTTCCTCTTTGCAATTATAAACACTTTATGATGAGACACTCCAGGATATACAAATAAACATATGCTCTTCATTAAAACTTCTCCCCCCATAATTTATCATCCATTGATGATTTTTGCATGAGCCCATCTTTACTATGTTGCTTACAAAGTGATTTTCCAACTCTAGTGCTCCCTCCACATTTGTCAGTTGGCACTGTACACTAAGAAGCCTCCTTTTCCCCCATGCATTTGATTTACTTTCTACCTACTATACCTAAGGACCTAGATGCTTATTTTTCAATGATTTATAATTCGTTGTCATATTTAATTATTTTGATGCTCAAATTGCCCCATATTTGGCTGGCTTGAGTATTTGCTCTCAGCTATTAGATGTGAATTCTGCTTTTACTGATACTTAGTTTAAAGCCTCGACATTTTTTTATGGAGTTTTTAAAAAAAGACTTACTTATTTTAGAGAGCGACAGCCCAGGGGCAGAGGGAGCGGGAGAAGGAGAGACGCTGACTCCATACCAAGCATGGAGCTCAAAGAGGGGTTCCAACCATGGCCCATGAGATCATGACCTGAGCAGAAATCAAGAGTTGGCTGCTTAACAGACTGAGCCACCCAGGCACCCCTAAAGGCTGGACATTTTAACATAGGATATTTTGTGAAGCTGACTCCTACTGATGAATTCAGTTGTGTGCTTATTGAGTTTTAACTGATGTCCAGGAGATTGTTGGACTTATAGATCTAGAAGTTAATAGCATAGTTTAGACTGAAACCATTGTCTTGAGAATTCTCAATTACATTGATAGTTATTGAAATCTTAAAGGTAGACAACATTGCTGGGTATCTGAATTCTTATCTGAATAAGAGCATAGATCAAAGATGAGCAATATTAACTAAAACAATAATAATAATAACCAGTCCTGAGCGTGTTTTAAATGACAGAAGTACTATATATTTACAGTAGTAATTTTTTAAAAAAATCAAATAATGAAACTAGAAGCCTTTAAGAGACTTTTTTACATGTTGCCTCATAAGTGGACACTGTCAAAATTATAATTCTATGTTATTCTTTCTTTCTTCTCCTTACTCTGTCTCTCACACTGAATGTTATCTTTTAAGATATAGTTGGAAGAAACCTGCCTGTAATATTTGTGTTGACCCAAATTGAATCTAAACTTACCTCAAAGAATCCTATGTTAAAATGTTTAGCATTCAAACCAAATATCAACAGCAGCAGAACTCACATCTGAGAGTTGAAAGCAAATACTTCCCAGTTTGTCTGTTGAAATGCTATCTTTTACTGCTCCTTGTGGAATGGCAGAGCTCAGGTGCTCTCTGAATCTGCATTTAACGATGTCCAAGAAACACTTGGAATGAGAGGCAATGTGCTTAATGGAAATTTCCTCTTAAGTAGGCTCCATGAAAAAAAAAAAACCTTAACCTTGGTGATTATAAATTTTGTGCCTGTATTTATTTTCTCATGGGGAGGAGGGGTGTTGTGAACCACTTATTCCGTGTGGGACTGAGAAACATGAGTTTAGGAGAGAGTAAATTCAGGGTACACACATGATAAAGCACTCCTATGGAAAATGAACTGGCTGACAGAGTAAGAAAGGAATCACCAGAACATGTGTTTTTAGTCATGTGACTAAAAAAAAACCACAAAGTTTTAGAAAGAGAGACGAATTATATTCCTCAGAGGAATTCACAGAATTCTTGGGCTTGTTGTCATTCTTAGATGAGTTGATGGCTTGGTGTGGCAGAGGTAATAGTAGATTGAATCAGCATTCCAATTCAAACCTCCCAGAAAGTGAAGGCATGAGTCAATGACAGTTGTCCTTTAATGTGCCTTATAATACTATTATTTAAATTGATTTATAATTATAGTTATCATGGTGAGCATTTCATAATGTATACAATTATAGAATCGCTATGTTGTATACCTGAACCCAGAATATTAAATGTCAATTATCCTGTAATTAAAAATTAAAAAATAAAGTGTTTTATAATATATTCATGAAAAGAAATTACATTTCTCAAGCATTCACTATGTGCTTGAAACAGTTCCAAGTGTTTCACATGTATTAAATTATTTAATTTTCTAAAGAATCTTCTAAATTATGCATTATTACCATTTCCATTTTTCAGATGAAAAGACTGAGCTATAGAGAGATTGAGTAGTTTGTCAAAAATTATGCCAGTGTTCAAGTACATGCTACATGATTGAATTGATTAATTCAGGCTTAGCCAGCCATTTTTTAGCTCAGTTAACTCTCCAATAAATAGTACTAATATGTTCCACATCCATTTTGAAACACAAATTGTCTAATCTGATAGTGCAATATAAATTCATATTGAATGATTAGTGTATTTTTCTTCATACTGCTGGAAACAAATGTAGAAACTGTGTCAATTCTTAGAGAGTGGCACTATTTATATGTAATATAAATTTGCCAAGAAAACTAATGATAATTAACCTTCAAATTAATGAAATAAATCTCATTTCCCTATAGTCCTAGAATAATGTCATTTAACTTTTTAATATGTCTTGAAGATATGTCACATTATTTCATAATACTACAAATTTGATTTTAAAACTTTAATTAATTGAGTAAAAACTTACAATAATAACAAATTTGTTACAAAAATTCATTAAAAATGTCTTTTAAAAAATATCTTTTGGAGAGCTCCTTAATTCCATATGCAGAATATAATACTTAAATTATTCTTCAGTATCTACATAGTTTATCATCATTACTCACAGAATCATTCTTAATTTCATTGCTAACACTAATAATATTCACTATTTTGTGGACCTTTTCACAAAGATTCTTGGAGACCAATTGTTGCTATGCATAATGGAATGAATTGCTAAAACATCTGTTGCTACTTTTTAAAAAGTAGTTCATATACATAAATTGCCTGTCAACCATAGCCTGGGCTCCATCTATTGCACAATGTATGCCATTGGGAAATGGATCTTTTCCAAGAATTAATTTTTAAGGCTTTCAAACGTAAGTGACCCTTTTGTATACATTGTATGAAATTTTGAACAAAAGGTATCTACTAATACTTTTGCATTCCTTATGAACTTTACATTATGAGCAATGAAACTTCATATCAAACAGGATGGTTTCATCCATTGTAATCAAAATTTGCTTGACTATAGTTCATTACCTAGTTGATTTATCTACCTTCCTTAATGTTCATTTCTCTTCAGAAAGAATCATAGCTTATAGAAGAGAAGAAATATTTCATTTTTTTATTATCTTAGTTATAATCTCACTCACATAATATTACTTTTACTTTAGTGATATTTTAAAGAAGATTTTATTTTTGTACTTGAGAGAGAGAGAATGCAAGAGAGAGCATAAATGGGGGGCAGGACAGAGTGAAAGGGAGAAGCAGACTCCCCACTGGGCAGGGACCCAGACTCAGGGCTCTGTTCTGGAACCCTGGAATCATGACCTGAGTGAAAGGCAGACACTTAACTGACTGAACCACCCAGGTGCTTCTCCTACCACATTTTATAATCATTTGTGTTCCTCTGTAGGAAACAACTGATTAAAAGACTAAAAATAAATTCAAGGTTGATATTGTGAGTTTCAGTGTTTCTCTCTGAATCTCAGTAATATGGTACACATTTGCCAATTTTATTTTTTAGATCTTTTCTGTCAACAGTTCCCTTCCTTCCTTCCTTCCTTCCTCCTTCTTCCATTTTTTTCTATTAAAAAAAAAACAACCTGTGCACAAGCAACAAAATGAAAAAAATTGAAGTGGAACTACATCCAATTAAAAAGTTTCTGCTCAGCAAAAGAAACCATCAACGAAGTAAATAAACAACCTACAGAAAAAGGGGAAAAAGGGGTGCCTGGGTGGCTCAGTGGGTTAAGCCTCTGCCTTCGGCTCAGGTCATGATCCCAGAGTCCTGGGATTGAGCCCTGCATCAGGCTCTCTGCTCGGCGGGGAGCCTGCTTCCCCCTCTCTCTCTCTGCCTGCCTCTCTGCCTACTGTGATCTCTCTCTGTCAAATAAACTTAAAAAAAAAAGAAAAAGAAGAAAAATGTTTGCAAACCATAAATTTGATCAGGGGTTAATATCCAAAATACATAAAGGGCTCATACAAATCAATAGCAAAAAAAAACAAACAACAACAACAACAACAAAAACCCAGTTAAAAAATCGGCAAAGGTCTCAAACAGGACCTATAATTTTTCTTTTTTTTGGAAGGTGATTTATGAATGGGCAACAGGTTCTTGAAAAGATGTTGGACATGACTAGTCATTAGGGAAACACAAATCAAAACCACAATGAGATATCACCTCGCTCCGGTTGGAATGGCCATTAACAAAAAGAGAAGAGATAACAAATGCTGGTGTGGATGTGGAGACCTAGGGAACCTCAGGCGCTGTAGGTAGGATAGCAAATTGGTACAGCCACTATGGAAAACAGTATGGAGTCTTCTCCATATGATCCTACAGTTCCACTTTAGGGAATATATCCAAATGAAACCCTAACTCAATAAGATATCTATACTCCTATGTTGACTATAGCATTATTTACAATAGTCACAACATGGGAACAACCTAGGTGTCCATCGATGGTTGAATGGATAAAGAAATTGTGGTATATATACAATGGGATATTATTCAACCTTAAAAAAAGAGGCAATCCTACCATTTGCAACAACAATGCACCTTGAAGTCATTATGCTAAACAAAATAAACCATACAGAGAAAAACAAATACTGTATAATCTCACTGTGGAATCTTAAAAAAAAATAAATAAAAAACTCACAGAAAAAGAGATCAGATTTGTAATTAGCAAGGGTGGGGTTGGGAAGGGGAAAGAGGAAGATGGCCCAAAGTACTATCTCCAGTTATAAGATAAATAAGTACTAGGGATATAGTGTAAAACATGATGACTATAGCTAACACTGCTGTATGATATACGGAAAAGTTGTTACGAGAGTAGATCCCAAGAGTTCTCATCATAAAGGGATTTTTTTTTATTTTCTTATTATTGTATCTCTATGAGATGATGGGCGTTAAATAAACTTATTTTAGTAATCATTTCATAATATATGTAAATAACCATCATCCTTTACACCTTACACTTATATAGTGATGTATATCAGTTATTTCTCAGTAAAACTGGAAATAATATTTGCATTATACAAAGAGTAAAAACAAAATGGAAAATAGAAACAAAGACAAAAAACTTTATAGAGATGAGCCATGTTTAATTTAATTCATCCCCAACAATAGTCTTTTAAGTATATCCTAGATTTTGCTACAAAAAGTTAGCATCATCTTAAATGTGTCTTTGCTAACTTTATTCAAGTATATTTTGCCACAAGGCGCATATACATTTATTTGTATTGGGGTGGGGAAACTGGACTAAGGCTTTCATTGGCGACCAGATTTCCAAATTCTCCTTTTTTTCTTCATCCTTTAGTCTTGGTAGAGTTTAAAAACATTTTTTTTATTATACAAATGACACATGAATTTGTATTTTATGAAAAATTATCTGGAGAAGAAAATGTCATTCCCTTTTTAGTCTCTGCTAAACTGTTTTAGGCGGGTATGCATACATACACCCTGATGGAGATTTTTTTCCTTTTTACAAAATGTGGATTACACTATACAAATTACACTATGAATATGTCAATTCATTAGGTAAGATATTTTTATGTTTTCTTTTTAAAATCAACTTTATACAACAAAATGAATCCATTTAAAATCTACAATTTGATGAGGTTTTTTTTTAAGGTTTTATTTATTTATTTGTCAGGGACAGAGAGAGCACAAGCAGGAGGAGCAACAGGCAGAGGGAGAAGCAGACTCTTCACTGAGCAGGAAGCCCGATGTGGGCTCCATCCCAGGACCCTGGGATCATGACCCAAGCCAAAGGCAGATGTTCAACCAACTGAGCTACCCAGGTGCGCCCAATCTGCTGAGTTTTAACAAATTATTAACAAAGCTGCTTTCTCTCTCTCTCTCTCTCTCTCTCTCTCTCTCT